>NW_007260458.1:542132-545235 GCF_000164805.1 Carlito syrichta | reverse complement strand
CCCACCCCCCCCCGATTTCGTGCAGGGCTTGAAGGAGTTGACGGTGCACAGCAAAACCACCTGTTGTTTAAAGGGCGTGGGGGAAGGCTTTTCTCGCATTGATCGGAATCTTGTTTTTCTGCTCCCCGTTCTCCCACCCAATTTCAGGGTGGCAAAGCAAAGGCTCGCTTTTGAAAGCTGGCAGCTCTCTGTATGGAAAATCTTCTGCCCAGTGAAAAAAAATGTCGACAAGATTACTGAGTAGTGCGGAATCTTCTGGGAATGCCTTATCAATGTCAGCTATTCTAAGAGCACCGAAAATTAAACTATTGCTCTGTCCTGACAGTCTGGAAAAGACAGATGTATGGGAGGAGAGAAATTGATAGACAATAACTAGCAGTCATCACCGGGTTATCTGTCCTTATAAAGCAAAGCCTGCATGAAGCAGTCACCTTTCACCTCATTTCTACTTCCAAGCCAAAATGAAAAGTTCGTCCAAAAGTTGTTCTTTAGGGCTTTTAACCGATTTTCCCCTGCTCACTCAGCAAAAATACTACACTTGTTTTCAATTTCAAGGCTGTTATTGGCTGTCTTTCCTTGAAGACAGTCTTAAACTCTCTTAGGCCTTAGCACTCTAACGCCAGTCCTAATTAATCTGAATCAAGAATTTTAAAAAAGGATATCTAAGTTTGGGCTTTCCTTCTAGTCGGCAGATGGAAAAATTCCTAGACAGTCTCTGGGGGAAAGGCGAAAACTGACTTTAGCAATTTGCTAAAAAAAAATTCAAGTAACTCGTAAGCCACAAGGTAGATGCAGAAATACTCTCTGAGGTAGCTTCTACCCTTAAATACCTCACCTGGCTGTAAACACTTGGTGAGGCTAGTACTAGGGATGCAGACCTCCTATGGGTGTCCTTATTCTGCAAGAGCTCTCTGAGTGGACATCCTTCTCGTTCCCTTGGCATCCAACCACAATGGTAGGCACCCCTGAAATGCTCCCTTGATACCCCTTGTCAAGGAACTGTTGGACCCTAGACTCTGTACTTGGGGGAATCAGGATTAAATCCCTGCTCTTCCTGTTTAAACTTAGGGAAATCGGCCGGGCACGGTGGCTCATGGCCTATAATCCTAGCCCTTTGGGAGGCCAAGTTGAGAGGACTGCCTGAGTCCACGGGTTCGAGAACAACCTGGGCAACTTGGCGAGACCTCATCTCTACGATAAATCAAAAAATTAGCCGGGCATGGTGGCGCACGCCTGTAGTTCCAGCTATTTGGAAGGCAGAAGGATCGTCAGAACCCAGCAGGTCAAAGCTGCGGTGGCCGTGTGTCACCGCACTCCAGCCTGGATGACAGAGTGAGACTCTGACACAAAAAAACAAACAAAACAAACAACTTAGGTAAGTTACTGCTCCTTTTAATTTCTCTCCAGCATCAGTAATAGTGGTACAGTACTACAGTGTGCCCTAAGAATTAGATAACATGCTTCCAGCATCAAGAACAGCCAAGCCATACATGGTAGCTACAATTGTACTTTCTACTTTTCATTATCCTGAAAGCAAAAAGAATCAGGAACAGGAAAAAGGTCTGGAAACATGGACTATGAATCCCCTGCAAGTTGAGTCCCCCACTGAGTTGCTTTTGTGTCTACTCGGTGCCTGCATTCTGAGAGAGTGAACTGGACAGTTCTGCAAGTGGAGGCAGATGATTCATGCGCAGGTTAAAGTTTGAGAGTTACTAGTTTAAAAACCACTATGCTATACTGCCCAGTTCACCTTTCTTCCATCACGTAACTCATAAATCTATCCATCTCACCTCAGTCCACCTATCTCAAGTCAATATCCATCTGGGTAAGGTGTCTCACATCTGTAATCCCAGCAATTTAGGAGATGAAGGCGGGAAGATCACATGAATCCAGGAGGTAAAGACTAGCCAGAGCAACATAGTGAGACCTCATTTTTTTCTTTTTTTTCCTTTTTAAATGTATTATTATTATTTTTATTATAAAGATGTGGGGTACAATTCAGGGTTAGGTATACAAACATTGATTATGCAGGTACCCTTGTTGATGACGTATGCTCCTCCCTCCCCTAGCAGTTTCCCTCAACTGCCAATCCCACCATCCCTCCCCTGACAGTTTCCCATTACCGCCAAATGTTTTCTTACAGTATTATACTTGTTCAAGGTCCCCTTATGAGTGAGAACATATGGTACTCTGTCCTTTGTTTCTGTGATAGATCACGGAGTATGATGGACTCCAAATCCATCCAAGTTGCTGCGAAGTCCATATATTTGTCCTTCTTTATGAGACCTCATTTCTATCAAAACAAAAAAACAAACAGACAAAAAACTAGCCAGGTGGTGGCACGTGCCTGTAGTACTGACTACTTGGGAAACTGGGATGGGAGAATCACTTGAGTCCAGGAGGTCAGGGCTGCAGTGAAATGAGATCATGCTACTGCACTCCAATCTGGATGACAGAGTAAGACCCTGTCTCAAAACAAAAAAACAACATCTACACCTATCAAACTCTTTGTAAAGCACTGGGAGAATCGGCAATCAATCAGTCAGACTTAGTAAATGCAAGACCCTGAGGTCTAAAAAGAGTATAAGACTTCTTCCCTCATTTCAAGGTGTTCACAGTTCTTGGGAGAAAGAATCTGGCACACACATGAACCACACATTAAATATGGTTAAAGTTTACAGAAAGGAGAGTGTAGTGTGTGAGCTAGATGAACTGGGTGTACAGTCTCGATCTTGACTTTTCACTTAGTACCCTCTTCTTTAAGCAAAAATTTGACTTTCTGGTTGGGCTTCCAGAGTGAGTTTGTACACTGAGACTCCACATAGTTTCAAGTTAACCATGTGCAGGTGGGCAATAGAGAACAGAAGTAGATGTTTCTGGGCAGTGTCTGGCCATGGTAAGGGATTAGAAACCATACAAGTCTGGGTTCAACTCCTGCATCCCTAAAGATGTGACCCTTAACTTTTTTTTTTTTTTTTTGAGTTTGAGGAATCTCACTCTGTTGCCCAGGCTGAAGTGCCATGCATGATCATGGCCACCACAGCCTTGACCTGCTGGGCTCAGGCGATCCTTCTGCCTCAGCCTTCCAAGTAGCTGAAACTAC
>NW_007260458.1:495600-541962 GCF_000164805.1 Carlito syrichta | reverse complement strand
TTTTTTTTTTTTTTTTTTGAGTTGGAGTCTCACTCTATCACCCAGACTGGAATGTAGTGGCACACTCACGGCTACCCCAGTGTCGACCTGCTGGGCACCGGTTATCCTTCCGCCTTAGCCTTCCAACTAGCTGGAACTACAGGCGTGTGCTACCACGCCCAGCGAATTTATTTCGTTATTGTAGAGACAAGGTCTCACCAAGTTGCCTGGGATGGTCTCAAACCTGCAGTCTCAGGAAATCCACTTGCCTCGGCCTCCCAAAGTGCTGGGATTATAGGCTGAACCACGGAGCCCAGCCAATATAGCTACTTTTTAGGATTGTGTCTAGCTTTAGAGAGAATACTTGTAGCCCCTCTAGTAAGTTGTACAGAAATGGTAATTATGTTACAGTGTTGTTCTGTTGTTAGCTACAGGAAAACTCAAGTTGGGCTGTGTCATTCCTTGAAGGAATAATTTAAAAATCAGCTTCTTGAAGGTTGTAGGCAAGTGCAATTCTCCCTTCCTTTGCCGCCACAGCACTTAGGTTGAATGTCTATTCAGCACTTACCATAGTATGCTTTTATTTATCTTTATGTGACTGCTTCAACTACTGAGTCTGGGAGCCTCTCCAGGGCAGAGACTGCATCTTCATTCTCTCCATGTCCATCATCAACACCTAGGACAGGCCCTAATGTTGAAAGAACGAGTTTGAAAATGTTTCCATTTCTTGTGCTGATTCTGACTTTCAGAGGCAGAAGAAAGGGAGAATTGCACTTGTCTACAACCTTGGAGAAGCTGATTTTTAAATTATTCCTTCAAGGAATGACACAGTCCAACCTGAGTTTTCCTGTAGTTTAACAACAAAACAACAGTGTAACATAATTACATACAACCTACTAGAGAGGCTAGAAATATTCTCTCTAAAGCTAGACACAGTCCTATGCCACAGGTTCTAAAACCTGAACCGTTTAGCTCATAAAGAATTTATGCTAAAATTATGTTGTATGTATCTGCTTCAACTTTGACTTTTTCATGCCGGGTTTGTTGTTTAAGACCAACCTGCTCTTCTTGTTTTGTTTTCTATTTGATGCCAATTGGTCCTGCCTGGTAATAGTGAAAGCAAGATCTAAATTTTAAACCAAAACCACCAGCAGGAATTTACCCTGTATTCTCTTTCCACTCTGTGCACATCTGTTCCCCAGACCATTTCTGAGCTTAGTGGCAAGAAATTGAACTAACAGGAAACATTGTTATTCTAAGTTTCAGATGTTTACACTGTTACAACCCTTAGCACTTTTTGAATTAATACCTGCAAGAGAAAATCCACCTCTAGCAACAGTTTTGAGATCCTTGTCTCCACATCATTAAAAATGCTAGGACAGGGAGAATAAAACGTTCCCTAGAACATCCTTTGAGCAGGAAGTTGCCTGAGAGGTAATGTGGTCAAATGTGGTCTTGACCCGAAAGTGGCAGTTGAATTTGTACTAGAGGAGATGGTGGTGTTACTGGGGCTCAGAACATGATACCCCGAAAGTGAAGGCCTAAGCAGCAGCCACAGAAGCAAAGTTTCTCTCTGGCTTTCTCCTTCCTTTCTGTCTCTCGACTCTTATTCTCTCTGAGGCAAGCCATCTAAACTGGACTCTTTCTTCTCCAAGGTCTGTCTTGGAAACCAAAGCCTCTTTTCCCCAAAGCCAGTTATAGAACCTAAAAATATGACTCCAATCTCCTCCCTCCCCACCCATCTTTCTGTGGAACAGCTGGCCATAAAGAAATTAAGACCCTCATTCCAGAGGGGCCCTACCCCATATCCGGGAGGAAAGAATGTTGTTCAGAAAGATCAAGAAATACCTGGACAGGTCTTACTGAGTTTCTCTACTCAGTCTATTAGCACAGATGATATCCTTTATGTCCAGTCATATTTCTACTCAGCATTCCATACGTCACTGAACCTAAGTATAAAAATGGGTCAGGAACAGTGGCTCAAGTCTGTAATCCCAGTGCTTTGGGAGGCTAATGTGGGAGGATTGTTTGCAGTCAGGAGTTTGAGGTTATAGTAAGCTATGATTCACCACTGTACTCCAGCCTAGACAATAGAACAAGTCCCTGTCTAAACAAAACAAAACAAAAACAAACAAAAAACTATAGTCCCTGTGTCTTTGGGTCTTCATTCTGAAGGCTCTGGTGTCAAATAAAACTGTGATCAAACAAATTTGTTATACTTTTCTCTTGTTAATATATCTTTGTTATAAGGATGTCAGTTGTGACCCTTATGATAGGGAGAAAATAGGATACTAAAAATCTTTGAATCAGATTCTTCAAATTCTTCTAAAACCAGCCTTGTATATTTTGCCCCACCTCCCCCCCCCCCCCCCCCCCCCAGACAGAATTATTTGGTCCCACTAACTTGGGAAATTTTCTTTGGAAATAATAGTGAATAAGCACAGATGAAGTTGTTATGTGCTAAGTACTGGTTGAATATCTGTTATTCAAAATGCCTGGGACTGGGAAGTGTTTTGGGTTTCAGATTTTGGAATATTTGCACTGTTCTTCCTTACTGGTTGAGCATCCCGAATCTGAAAATCCAAAGTGCTTCAGTGAACATTTCCTTTGAGCATCATATCAGTACTCAAAAGTTTCAGATTTTGTACTGGTTTTATATGCACTGTCTCATCTGAGCACCACAGCTGTCCTTTACATAAAGAGTATTATTTTCTCCTATTTACAGAAGAGAAACCAGAGGCCCATTAAAAGGAGGAAGTAGCTGACCAAAGGTAAAATAATCAATGAGTGGAAGAATTGAATTAGGATTTGGATGTAGGCAAGTCTAATTTCAGAGTTCTCATGCTTAACTACTTCATCTTCTGGGAAAGGAATATTTGTTTTTAAATTTGACTCATTAGGTATATTCAGTAGGGTTAATGATATACTTTTTCATTTTATTAAAAATCAGTGTCTTCACTCTGTTGCCCAGGCTGGATTGCAATGTCACACTCACGGCCACCACAGCCTCAACCTGCCAAGCTCAGGCAATCCTTTTGCCTTAGTCTTCCAAGTAACTGGAACTACAGGTGTGCACCACCACACCCAGCTATTTTTTTTTTTTTTTTAATTGTAGAGACAAGGTCTCACCAAGTTTCCCAGGCTAATCTCAAATCCCTGGACTCCAGCAGTTCCCTCATCTCTGTCTCCCAAAGTGCTGGGATTACAAGTGTGAGCCACCATACCCGGCACTTTTTTGGTATTTAAAACTGGCATTCATTTGTAGGTACACTAGTGTAGGTACATCCCAAATGTGCCTTCATAAGGTGATTTTAGAGATTACTTTTGAATTGAAAAGCACTTTCTGACTGAAAACAAACTTCTTAATGAAAGACCCATAAAGTGTCTATGGCTCTGAGTTAAGGCAATATGGAATATACTGGGCAGAGAGTCTCATTTTTAGATTTACAGTTCATTTGGGTCAATGAGAGATAAATAACTTTCACATGGGAAATATGGTTATAATATAATAAGAAATATATATTTAGATCTTTGTCTACATATGGTTCTAGCTCACAGCTTCTAAAACTCTTGTAATTTCCTAATTAGAGCTATGGAATCATCTTTTGTTATCATAGATTTTGCCCTCAGTTCCTAAAATAACTCCAGAAAGATAATGGTGAAAGGAGTGTCTTTTATGATTCCTTAGGATCCCTCTTCAACCACACCTGGGAATACGATAATGAAGCAATTTGGGTAAAGCCCTTAGATAACCCCAGGATGGGAGCTGGTTGAAATAGAAACTGACCGTGTGACTAGTCAGCCCCCATTCTGACTTTTGGGGAAGGGAGAGGGACTGGAGACTGACTTAATAGCAGTGCCTAGAGCCAGGCTCGGTGGCTCAGCCTGTAATCCCGCACCTTTGGGAGGCTGAGGTGAGTGGATTGCCTGAGCCCACGGGTTCGAGACCCGCCTGGGCAGCGAGACCTCATCTCTACAATAAATCAAAAAATCAACCGGGCGTGGTAGCACATGCCTGTAATTCTGGCTACTTGGAAGGCTGAGGCGGAAGGATCGCCGGAGCCCAGCAGGTTGAGGCTGCGGTGGCCGGGAGCAGCCACTGCACTCCAGTCTGGGTGACAGAGTGAGACTCCAACTCAAAAAAATAATAATAATAATAATAGCAGTGCCTATTCCATGCCTGTGTAATGATGTCTCCATAGAAACCCAAAAGGATGGCATTCAGGAACCTTCCAGGTTGATGAACAAGAACACACCCACTTGCTGTGAGGGTGGTGTACCTCAAAACTCCACTGGACAGAAGCTTCTATACTCAGGCCCTTTCTGGATCTTACCTTATGTGTCTCTTCATCTGGCTATTTATTTGTATCCATTAATATATCCTTTGAAATAAGCCAGTAATCACCCTGAACAGTTATCATAATACTATAAAAAAGGGATTGGCAGTAGTGGGAAATGGCCAGGGACGGGGGCACACTTCATCAATCAGTGTATGTGCTCTCAAACCAGGTGAAGTGGGGACCAAAGAGAGGCCCAAACTTTACTTGTACAATGACCATTTGTATACTAACCCTGAATTATACCCATCATTAAAATAAAAAAATCGTTTAGAGAGAGTTATAAGCCATAATCTAGGAAGTAAACTGTTTTCCTGAACTCTGTAGGCCATTTTAGTGAATGGTTGAACCTGAGGCAGGCGGGGATGTGAGAACCTTCGATTTGTAGCCAAGTCAGACCCAAGTAGTGTATATCCCCGTGTAATCTGGGATCCCAACCTGCCAGTTATGACTGATGTCTGAAGTTGTGGGAAGCAGTCTTGTGGGACTGAGCCCTTAGCCTGCAGGATCTAATACTATCTAAAGGCAGTGTAAGAATTGAGTTAGAGCCAGGCTCAGTGACTCAGCCTGTAATCCCTCACTGTGGGAGGCTGAGGTGAGTGCATTGCCTGAGCCCGCGGGTTCGAGACCCACCTGGGCAACTTGGCGAGACCTCATCTCTACAATAAATAAAAAAATTAGCCCAGGCGTGGTCGCGCGCACCTGTAGTTCCAGCTACTTGGAAGACTGAGGTGGAAGGATCACCAGAACCCAGCAGGTGGAGGCTATGGTGGCCGGGAGCGGCCACTGCACTCCAGTCTGGGTGACAGAGTGAGACTCCAACTCAACAAAAAAAAGAAAAAGAATTGAGTTAGATTATGGGACACCCAGTTGGTGTCTGAGAATTGAATTGTTGTGAGGAAAAACTCACATATGTGGTGGCTAGAAGTGTTGGTGTAAGTAATAGTGGATAGGAGTTTTTGCCACACATACGTAGTGTAAGTTTAAAGAAGTAAAAAATCAGTTTGTGGTTACACAAATACAAGGGTGGAATAAGCAGATGCTGGACACTGTTTGAGGAAGGAGGGAGGGAGGAGGAGGGTGAGTTCATGGCAACACACTGGGTTCCTGGTCCATTATTAGGGGGAGAGAGGGTCAACTAGATGCCCAAACTTCACCTGCATGCAACATACTTATGTAGTAAATCCTCACTTGTACCCCACAATTCTAATAAAATAAAATAAAAATCAGTGCTTGGCATGGTGGTACATGCCTGCAATCCCAGCACTTTGGGAGGCAGAGGTGAGAGGACTGCCTGAGCAACAAAGTGAGACCTCACCTCTACAATAAATTAAAAAAAAAAAAAATTAGCCAGGCATGGTGGTGCATATACCTGCGGTTTCAGCTACTTGGACCTTTAAGGTAGAAGGATCACCTGAGCCCAGCAGGTCGAGGCTGCAGTGACTGTGAGCTTGCCACTGCACTCCAGCCTGGGTGATACAGTAAGACTCTGACTCTAAATAAATAAATAAAATAAAATAAAATAAAAATCAGTTTGACATTCTTGAGTGAATTTTTTACATCTAAGTATTACTGCTATGATTGTATTACTAAGTAATAGTTACTCGCTGTTATTTACCAAGCACCTACAGCCACTGTTCTAAGAACTTTGCATATGTATTAACTCGTTAATTAAAGCCACAAATGACTGGTGCTGTCCATGAAGTGAATCATTCTAAAGACAATGTAACACTCTTAAATGGGTTAGTACTTTCTTTTTTATTTAAAAATACACGAGTAATACCTCCTAAAGAAGGTAACTGATTTTTCCCTAGGACTCGAGTTTTCCAGTCTTTTCCTAACACCATACTGTATTATGAGTATAAAATATACCATAGAACCTATCAGACCACAGCTTAACATCAGATTGCTTCAAATTTCATTGGCGTCAGTCTTGACAAAGCATCTGATTTTAAGCCTAAGGAGCTGATTTTCTTTCTTTCTTTCTTTCTTTCTTTCTTTCTTTCTTTCTTTCTTTCTTTCTTTCTTTCTTTCTATCTTTCTTTCTTTTTCTTTTTTTCTTTCTTTCCTTTCTTCCTTCCTTCCTTCATTCTTTCTTTCACCAAGAAGCTGTTCTCTCTCTCTTAAGCATGAAGACCAATGGCTCAAGAAACCTTATCAGGGCAGTGACATTGAAGACGCTCTTATTATTCACATAGACATGATTTTCTCTTTGGAAAATTATCATGGATGGTGTTTTGTATGTTTAGAAATATACTATAGCCATGCCCAGGTGCCCTTTTTATTAAAGTCATGGCCCAAACCGACAAGCAGTGCATTTTTTTTTAGCCTTTTTGGAGTTTATTTCTTAATTTTCTGATTTCATTCATGTTTGTTGTCTTTTAACACTGACAACAAGAAAGCCTAGGGTCCTTTCTCAGTGTCAGTAAGAGTGATTGTTAATGGTCACTTTTGCTAAAAGAGCACAAACTGGGATCAATAAGACCTGGATTCCAGTCATAGCTCCTTCATTGACAAACTCTGTGACTCTTAATATCCTTGCATCCAAAGTCCTCATCTGAAAATGAAAGAATTGGCATAGGTGACTTCTTAGGGCTTTTTTAGTGCAAATATTTACATACAGATCTTAAAATTATACATATTTATTCCCCTCAGATTTCAGTCAGTAATGGATATTATCCCAGCATTTAATCTAGGAAACAGGAGATCATTCATCGCTGCTAGCTGCTGTCTATGGGAAATCTGTCTAGAGGTGGGGTAGACCAGTCAGTCAGTGTCTTCCCAAAACCCCATTCATTCCTCTAGTGAGGTATTTCTAAGATCTGTAGACCTCTACGCCTTGTGATATCCTGAGAGTTGGGGATCTATGTTTAGATTTGTTTGGAAAATACTGTAGCCTTCTTAAAGATTTACAATGCATAATAGTGTGCTTAAGGCTCTGAGAAGTCCTGTGTTTAAAATGCTAACTTTTGTTGAACCTAGCACTTCTTTAACTTTATTTGATCTTGGAACTATTTCCTTCAGCACACCTATCAACATTCCTAGAAGAATAAAATGCTCCAGAATAGGATATTTTATGATTTTTTAATTAAAGACTGCAGAGCCTTTATAAGATTTTCTTTTTGGAACAAGAAGGGAATTGTAGGCTTTATAACTCATTTAAGGAATGTCTATCAAGATAAGCCTTTCCTTTTTCTTTTCTTTTTTTTTTTTTTGAGTCAGAGTCTCCCTCTGTTGCCAAGGCTGAAGAACAGTGGCATGCTTATGGCCACCGCAGTGTCGACCTGCTGAGCTCAGGCTCAGGCTGAGTCCTTCTAAGTAGCTGGAACTACAGGTATGCACCACTATGCCCAGCTAATTGTTTGATTCATTGTAGAGACGAGATCTTGCCAAATTGCCCAGGCTGGTCTCAAACCCCTGAGTTTAGACAATCCTCTCCTCTCTGCCACTTAAAGTGCTGGGATTATAGGCGTGAGCCACCATGCCTGGCCAAGATAAGCCCTTTTGATGTTTTCTTCAGCTATTTTTCTTACAAACATCAGCTGTAAGAGAGTGTCTGTCATCTTTAATAGGTCAAAGAGGACCTGTTCTCATTGGTAATAGTAAAGTCTTGTTTCTCTACACTGGAGTATAATCCCCTGGCTTTTATATATTCTTATTTTGGCCTCTGGATGCTATGTCAGCCTTTTAGAAATAGTTAAAACTGATGTAGGTCAAATACATATTTTGGGCACAAAATGCAATGACATAGAATAGTTTATTTATTGATGATTATTGGAAGACATTTCTTCATGGGTCTTTAATGTTTCTGTACATCTTGTGAACCAGGGACTGACTACCCTTCTTCCAGGCTAAATGTTCAAGGATATCTATAACAGGTGCAGGCTTGAAAGATAATGTCTTCCTCTGGAGCAAAAACAGGTATGTTTGCTGTCCAGTTTAATGAAGGTAATGTTTCTCTCCAGAGCAAAGGGCAGTCATACTTACTACTCATTATAAATGGGGTTCATATTCCCCAAGTTCAGGGTTTCTCTCCTGTAACACAATCCATGATGTATGAAGATGCTTTCCAGCCCTGTGCATCTCCCTGTGGGAATTGAGATTCCAGGAGCTGATACAAAAATGCTGACACTCTGGATACTACTGTTGATGTGAATAGTAAACTTTCTTTTGTCTCTGACCCAGTAGTCGCATGTCTTCTGTCAGCATCCAAGATAGCCTGGCAGACTAATTTTTTAGTCTATAAGGATAAAATAATCTCAGATCTTTCACATTTCTTGACACTAAGTAGCTTCCCCGCCCTGCTCATTGGACATTAGTAGAATAACTTGATATCCTTACCTGTTCTCCCTCCCTGAATCGTTTCTGGTCTTATATTCTCTCCTATGACTGCTTTTCTAGTCCTGCTGTAGCATTCATAGCCCTCCATCCCTGTTTCTGAGGAATATTCAACAGAGGACTATTAGAAGTGATGTACTCTGAGCATGGGAATTTCAAAGATAACATACCATGAATTTAAGTCCAGTATGATAATATTTCACTAAAATGATTAGAAAATATTTTATATTCTATTTTATTTTTTAAATGATTTAAAAAATTAATCCTCAATCAGGTGTGGTGGCTCACACCTGTAATTCCAGCACTTTGAGAGGTGGAGGTGAGAGGATTGCCTGAGTCCAGGGGTTCAAGACCAGCCTGGACAACTTGGTAAGACCTCATCTCTACAATAAATAAAAAAATTAGCAGGGCATTATGGTGCACACCTGTGGTTCCAGCTACTTTGAAGGCTAAGGGGGAAGAATCACCTGAGCCCAGCAGGTCGAGGCTGCTGTGGTCTTGAGCGTGTCTGGGCAACAGAGTGAGACGCTGACTCAAAAAAAAAAAAAAAAAAATTAAACCTCAATTAAAAAAAAGAATCATGTTATACTAAAGAAAATTTATGGCCAGGTGCATTGGCTCCCATCCATAATTCCAGCACTTAGGGAGGCCGAGGTGAGAGGATTGCCTGAGCTCACAGGTTCGAGACCAGCCCAGGCAACTTTGTGAGACCTCATCTCCACAATAAATTTTTTAAAAAATTATCTGGGCGTGGTAGTGTGTGCCTGTAGTTCCAGCTACTTGGAAGGCTGGAGTGGAAGGATCACCCGAGCCCAGCAGGTTGAGGCTGCGGTGACTGTGAGCATGCCACGACACTCCAGCCTGCGTGACAGAGTGAGACCCCAAATCAAAAAGAAAAAAAAAAAAGGTTGTATATGTGTATTTCCAAGATAATTGTGTGATTACTTCCAAAAGAAATATAGAAAGAGGAAAGGACTAGGGTTTAGGCGAGAAGAACCACTTCCTATGACCAAAGGGAGGAGGATTTTACTACAGCATGAACACTGCTTGTGGTCTCATTTAGGAGACTGAAAACATCCCTGGTTTCTTAAATGTCCCCGGTATTCAACAGCTTATGAAATGCTCCAGGCAATAGCCATTTACATCTGATATAATTTTATATTAACTGTTTAGTTCATTGGCTAAACCAGAACTCAAAATTGTGCTTTCTATGCTAATGCTTCTGATCACTTGCTTTGAAACAGACATTTTCTGAGCAAAAAAAATTTCCAGGTCTTTAAAATAGAACAATAATTGATTTGGGAGTTCTGGAAATTGATAAGAGGTAGGCTGACAACTCGTTCCAGTGATTTGAATGACACAAAGTAGCCAATTAACATTTGCTGAGGACTTCCTGTGTGCCAGGCGTGGTTTTAAATTTTTTACATGTATTATTTCATTTCATCCTTGTAACAACATGATGATGGAAGGACTGTTACCATTCCCATTTCACAGATAGAGAGCCTGTGTAATATCACTTGCCCAAGGTCATGCTGTTAGTAAGTGGAACCCAGACAACCTGACTCTAAAGCTCATTCTCTTATCACACCCTTTCTACCTTATAACATCAGAATATTTTAAACTGCTGGAAAAGGTCATTTTTTCCCCTAGCATGTGAAACAGAAATAAACATAAATTATCTTGATTCTCTAGAGTTATGTACCTAATTATCTTCCCATATGCAATGTTTTGTTCTTCATTTCTCTGCAGGGACTACATTTCAGTATCGTTAAGGGTGAATTACTGTCCATCATCAATCCCTGTTGACTGAGAAAAAAGATATTGTGTAAGGAGGCACTCTAATTATGCCACCTTGGAATGTTCCATGTAAGGTCTTGATGTAGCCCAAACTCCTAAAGTAGATGCATTTGAAATTTTTAAAAATAACCTAAATCAAGTACACAACAAGTGTTGAGTGTCTTTAAGTCTATATCCAGAAAGGGAGGAAAAACTATAATATTTTTGAAGTTCTTCTTTACCTGGACATGTTTCCATTTTTCATGATTAGGAGGGGTGTTATGGTCAGCCCTGAAATGACCCAAATTTCCACAGTCCCCAGATAGGCACATTGTGATGCTGCCTGGACTAATAGTCACATCACAGTGCTTATGCTCTGATCAGACTGGCAGCTTAGCCTGTCCAGTCTCCCAAGCAGGGTAGGATGGGGAATGGCAGGGGACTTCTGAGTGATTTAAGGGGAAAGGAATTTTTAAAATCTTGGATGACTACTTCTTAAGATGATGAGGAAATCATATAATATACAGTCTTTATAGATTGCTGTCCATCCTCTGAAATCCCCAAATGATTTCTAAAAATGGCCAGGCATGGTAGCTCATGCCTATAATCCCAGCACTTTGGGAGGTGGAGATGAGAGGATTGTCTGATTCCAGGGGTTCAAGACTAGCCTGGGTAACTTGGCAAGACCTCATCTATATGATAAATCAAAAAATTGGCCGGGCATGGTGGCATGTTCCTGTGGTTCCAGCTACTTGGAAGGCTGAGAGGGAAGGATCGCTTGAGCCCAGCAGGATGAGGCTGTGGTGGCTGTGAGCATGCCACTGCACTCCAGCCTGGCTGACAGAGTGAGACTCTGACCCCCCCAAACAAAACAAAACCTCATGATAGGAAGGTTTCATGCAAAATTCTTTGCAATGTTGTATCTATTCAGTATCCTGACTGTTGAAGACAGGTAGTATGAGACAAATTTTAGATGTAAGAGCAAGATGCACTTCTAGCAACTCCTGTCACCATTTTGACAAGAAAACAAGGGAGTTGTCATGATCTTTGCTGAACAACTCTTGTGGAGACTGGTGGATGTTTTTCTCGATGCCTATTAAGACTTTGAAGAACAGAGTTGAGTAGAATGGTCTTTCGGCTTCTCTTATCTAGGGTTAATCTAGTGGTTTAAGTGAAGCAAGTATAACCACATGAAGGCTCTTTCCTGTAATCCCAGCATTTTGGTAGGTAGAGGCGAGAGGATTGCCTGAACCCACAGGTTCGAGACGAGTCTGGGCAACTTGGCAAGACCTCGTCTCTACAATAAATCAAAAAATTAATCAGACGTGGTGGTGCACGCCTGTAGTTCCAACTACTTGGAAGGCTGAGGTGGAAGGATCACCTGAGCCCAGCAGGTTGAGGCTGCGGTGGTGTGAGCGTACCACTGAACTCCAGCCTGGGCAACAGAGTGAGATCCTACTAAAAAAAAAAAAAAAATGCAAGTATGAATCTATTTCCTGATTTTTGTGAGTCCTCAAGAAGCTGAAAGGAAGTACTGAAATTCCTTAACTGAAAGTATTTGCATTTATCTGAATTTTAACCTGTGTTGTCATGTTTTTATAACATATATAATGACTGAATTCCTATAGACCCAATAGAAAAATCACCTGTTTTGGGTAAAATCACCTTCTGAAACTTTGCAGTTTAATCAAAGCATGTGGCTTTGGTGGTGGGTTTATAGTTCTTTACCACCTCCCTGATTTTGCACATTAGGGTTAGGGGAGACATCACCTTCTAATTTCCCTTCCTTCCCTTTCTTCTCATCTCTCCACTCTACAAGTTCCATCAGTCTTTGATTGTCTGCTCGAAAACTTCTCTCCATAAAGTTTTTTTTTCTTTTTTCTTTTGAGTCAGAGTCTTACTCTGTCATCCAGGCTGGAGTGCAGTGGCATGCTCACTGCTACCGCAGTCTCAGCCTGCTGGGCTCAGGCGACACTTCGGCCTCAGCCTTCCTAGTTGCTGGAACCATAGGTGTGTGCCACCATGCCCAAATAATTTTTATTGGTTTATTATAGAGACAAGGTCTCACCATGTTGCCCAGGCTGGTCTTGAACCCCTGGGCTCAGATAATTCTCTTGTCTCAGTCTCCCAAAGTGCTGGGATTACAGGCGTGAGCCACCGTGCCTGGCCCATAAAGTTTTTCTAAGACTTTCTTTGCCGTAAACTCTTCCCTGTGGTTTGAATGTTTGTGTCCCCTCAAAATACATATTTGTTTTGTTTGTTTTTATTTTTTTGAGTCGGATTCTCACTCTGTCACCCAGGCTGGAGTATAGTGACAGGCTCATGGCCACCACAGCCTTAACCTGCTGGGCTCAGGCAATCCTTCTGCCTCAACTTTCCAAGTATCTGGAACTACAGGCCCACACCATCACACCCGGCTAATTTTTTGTTTATTGTAGAGACGAGGTCTCGCCATGTTGCCCAGGTTGGTCTTGAACCTGTGGGCTCAGGCAGGCCTCTTGCCTCGCCTCCCAAAGTGCTGGGATTACTGGGGTAAGCCACCATGCCTGACCGAGAAAGTAGTCTTAACTCTTCAAGCAGTTTTAACTCCTCTAACCATTGTGTAGTATTTTGTAATGGAGACAAAACTTTAAATAATTTGACATCTTCCTTCAAAATCTCTCTCAAAGGCTTCTTTGCTTCCCTTTCCATTTCCATGTCTCTCCCCTACTTTAGCTGTCATCACTTTATGCCTATAGTAACCCCTCCCTCCTTCCTAGTTTTCCCGTCTTAGCTTCCACCAGATCACCTTCCATGCAATTGCCTAATTTATCTTCTAAAAGTAGTACTGCTTTTAGCTCATATATAGTGAATGGCTTGCCCATGGTAGCTGATCAATAAATAATTTCCTCTTGCTTTTTTTTTTTTTTTTTTTGAGTTGGAGTCTCACTGTGTCATCCAGGCTGGAGTGCAGTGGCATGCTCACAGCCACCACAACCTCGACCTGCTGGGCTCAGGAGATCCTTCAGCCTCAGCCTTCCAAGTAGCTGGAACTACAGGTGTGCGCCACCATGCCTGGCTAATTTTTCAATTTATAGTAGAGACGAAGTCTTGCCAAGTTGCCCAGGCTGATTTTGAATCCCTGGGCTCAGGCAATCCTCTTGCCTCTGCCTCCCAAAGTGTTGGGATTACAGGCATGAGCCACTGTGTCTGGCCCACTTGCCAAAGAAAAAAGCTTAAACTCAAATTCCCTCATGGTTTGTAAATATGTATAGGAGTCTATGGTATAATAAAGACTATATTTAGTCTTTTTTCCTGGTTCCTAGTACAGAGCTCCCAAATCCTCAGAATTCCCTGAGTGGTAGGAAAGTTTTTGTTATGCTAATGAGGTGGCTGATGGTAACCACCTAGGTATTTTCAGGATAGGGACTGGTCAGCAGAAAGAACAGCCATGTAATTAGGGTGCTCAAACTCTGGGTCAGGCTGACCTGAGTTAAAAACTTGACTAATCAGGAGATGAATGGCGCTGAAGACAGAATTTGATCATCTGGATGGTAATTTAATCAGTCCTGAATATGTAATAAAGGCGCAATAAAAACTGTGGGCATTGAGGCTCAGTGGAGCTTCCTGGCTGGAGAATACATAGATATGCCAAGGGAGTATTATGCCCTTAGTCCACGGGGTGAGGTTATGGAAGCACTGAGTTATCTCCTGACCTGCCCTAGGTGTCTCTTCATTTGACTGTTGTTGAAATGTGGCCATTATATTAATAATAAATTTGCAATTATAAGGATAGTGCTTTCATGAGTTCTGTGAGAGTTCTAGTAAATTCTTGAATCTGAGAGGGAAATGGGTGTCCCTGAATTTGAAGCCAGTTGGGCAGAAGTGTGGGTGGCCTGGGGACTTCCTGATACTCATGTCTGGCATCCGAAGTGAGGACAGTTGCATGGAGGATTTTGCCCTTAACCTGTGAAGCTTGTGCCAACTCTGGTAGGTAAATGGTGTCAGAATTGAGATGGGGTGAAAACAGAACAGAGATAGTATTAAGTACCTACTACTGGATTCTATAGAAGTAAATCGAGTTACCAAAGCATACTTTAGAATAGCATAAGTATAATGGAAAACTGATTTACTAAAGGCTTCCCTAGGACCAAAAAATGATAATACTGATTCCTTTAATCAGGCTTACATTGAACCTGTTAGGATGGCCATATGCTAGGGAATCATGACCATGACTTGGAAGACAAGAGGAGTCAATATATTTTGACTAGCCCAGGGCAAGGCATTTGGAATGCATTGTGATCCATGGTCTTAATTTCATGAGTTACTATTAATCACTTATTTTGGGAGAAGATAGCACAAGTGTCCTTCACCACTTAATGTCTTTGAAAAATATTCTACCTAGGCGAGAAGGCCAAGCCTACCTGAAAAGTTACAAGTAAATGGGTATGTTATGTGTGAAGATTTGGGTTCCTCTGCTCTGCCTATATCCTAGAGAGCAACTTTGAGAAGAGTCAGATTGCTAGTACTGGTGACAGTGGTGTACAGAGGTTGGAGAACATTGCCTATTTACTGCTTACTAAGCTATCTGTTTCTAATTTTGTCAGTAAAACATCGCAACAGAGAGAAAGAAAAGAAAAGTCATGAGGCATTGAGTATCTACTGCCTACCAGGCTTGGAATGAGTGCTTTTACTTTTGTTAGCTTATTTAATCTTCATAACCTCCCTGTGGAATATATGTTATTATCTCCACTTTGTAGACACTCAAACTGTGGCTCAGAACTCCTAGCTAGTAAGTTAAAGAATAAGCATTAGCCAGGCATGGTGGTTCACGCCTGTAATCCCAGCACACTGGGAGGCGGAGGCAAAAGGATTGCCTGAAGCCAGGGGTTTGAGACCAGCCTGGGCAACATGGAGAGACATCGTCTCTACAATAAATCCAAAAAACAGCTGGGCATGGTGGCGTATGACTGTGGTTCCAGCTACTTGGGAGGCTGAGGCAGAAGGATTGCCTGAGTCCAGCAGGTTGAGGCTGCGGTGGCCGTGAGTATGCCACTGCACTCCAGCCTATATGACAGAGTAAGACTCCAACTCAAAAAAAAAAGAACAAACGTTGGCATTCAGGGTTTTTCAGAATCTAAATTTAAGCTCTACACTCTGTTTTTTTTTTTGAGTAGGAGTCTCACTTTGTCACCCAGACCGGAGTGCAGTGGCACACTCTGGTTTAAAGTAGCAAAGAAAGGTTATCTTTTCCCCAGTAACTTATAGCAGATAGGGGGTGAGACTTATTAACCCTTGAGTAGAGACAGCTCCTGAACTAGTGCTCCCCAAACAAGTCAGAATTTCACTATCAAGACGACAATGAAATCTCTTTGCAGCCTCCTCCCTCAATGCTATCTCTTTCAGGCAAATAGGTGCTAATTCTGAGACAGGCAGGATCAATAATCATCACAGCCCCCTAGAGATATCCTTGGCACAGATGCCCAGGGTACACATGGCTGTGTGTGTGGTTTTTTGTTTGTTTGTTTTTTGTTTTGTTTTTTTGAGTTCGAGTCTCACTCCATTGCCTCGGTTGGAGTGCAGTGGCACACTCACAGCCACCCCAGCTGCGACCTGCTGGGCTCAGATGATCCTTCTGCCTCAGCCTTCCAAGTAGCCAGAACTACAAGTGCACTACCACAACTGGCTAATTTTTATTTTTTAAATTTATTGTAGAGATGAGGTCTCGCCAAATTGCCCAGGCTGTTCTCGAAACTGTGAGCTCAGGGAGTCCCCTACCTCAGCCTCCCAAAGTGCTGGAATTACAGGCTTGAGCCACCATGCTCGGCCACGGCTGGGTTTTACAGAAGAACACCCTCCTGAATTAACCCTGACTAGTTGTAGATAATCAGCAATGACTGTTCTAGCAAGAATCCTTGATGATACCTCCCTTCTGCTCTCCGGAAGACCTGCTAAGGAGCTCAAAATATGCTGAAACCACACTGGGAGGATGAGGCTAGAGGATCTGTATTGCTAAGTGTCTAGATGTCATTAGTAAGTCTTCCCGGCATGGTTGGTTGGGGCCCTAACACGGAGGGCTTGGATTATAGTACCCAGGCTCCTGGTGGTAGAGGCTCAAAAGAGTAGGACAAGGCATACTGAGTGTCACACTGAGTGCACACACATGTCATTTGGCCACTAAGTAGGCGGGCAGCCCAGGACAGCTTCTTACCTAGCAATTCTGAACATTCTGTGGACTGGGACCTGGGTTGCGGGCAGAGCACAGCCACTCCCCAGAGCACACCTCCAGTTGAACACACTCTTGCTCTCATTTCCTGAGCGTTCACAGTAGTTGATTTCCCATGGAAACAAGCAGAAATCTGTTTTGATCATCTGGCATTTTTAGTTTCCTAATTTGTATGGGAACCTGGAGATAGAGACATATGGTACATTCATTATTCCAGAAAGCTACAGCTGAAAGAAAAATAGTTAAAGCCAGTCTTAAAACTGGAAAGCTTCAGCAGATGTCTTCAAATTATTTTTCTTCATCTCAGGGACTGTCAACAATGCTGCCAAAAGTGTTGTTCCTGTTTTAGCTCAGTACTTCTAGCAGGATTTACATTTGAACCTTGGTGTGTGTCTCCCCCACAGTCCATCACAGCCTTCCAGTTCTTGTGGTTGGGTATCGGAGGCCCCCTCTAATCTCCTGAACCATGGGGAGAAGTGGAGTATGCATGGGCTCAGGAGTCGGATAGACCGCATTCTCATCCTGACTCTTGATCTTATTCATCCTTTGACTTTGGGCTAAAACTGAACTTCCTCATGCCTCATTTTTCTCACCCGAACACTTCATTCATTCATTCATTCAACAACTATTTATTGAATTACAGATTTTCTGCAAGGCACTGTTTTAGAGATAGCAATTTGGAGAGATAGCTATGAGCAAAATAGAATCCTCACCTCTGTGGGATTTATATTCTACTTGGGAGATATAAATAATAAAAAACGGGTTGCCAAGCATGGTGGCTCACACCTATAATCCCGACACTTTGGGAGGCAGAGGTGAGAGGATTGCCTGAGTCCATGGGTTCGAGACCAGCCTGGGGAACTTGGTGAGATGTCATCTCTACCACAATAAATTAAAAAAAAAAATTAGCTGGGCGTGGTGACATGTGCCTGTGGTTCCAGCTACTTGGAAGGCTGAGGCGGAAGGATCACCTGAGCCCAGCAGGTTGAGGCTGTGGTGGCCATGAGCATGCCACTGTACTCCAGCTTGGGTGACAGATGAGACTCTAACTCAAAAAAAAAAAAAAAGAGTAGAAGACATAATGTCAGCTGGTGACAAGTGTTACAAACAGCCATAAAGCAGAGAAGGGAGTATTTGAACCGAGCAATGACAAATTTTAAAAAGGTTGGTCAGGGAAGTGTCCTCAGTGAGGAAAGGAAGTTGAGCAAAGGTGTGAAGGAGGCGTGAGGGTGGGCGTGTGGCTACAGGAAAAAGAGCATTTGGGGTGGAGGTTCTGAGTTTGGAGAGTAACTGGTGGTTCTGAGAAACAACAAGGAGTGCAGCAAGGCTGGAGTCAGTGAGTGCGGGACTCTAGGCAACACCAAAGAGAATGTGGCTGTGGTCTCTTAAACCAGAGGGTTTTCAGCAGAGGGTTACATTCTTTAGGTTGCATCAGGGTTACTCTGGCTGCTGTGCTTGAGAGTATACCGAATGGGACAAAGTTAGAACGTTATCACAGTAATCAGAGTGAGAGCCCATACTGCTTTGCATTAGGGCAATCGACGTCGGGTTTTGAGAAGTGACTGAATTCTGGTTATTAATACACTATTTTGAAGGTAGAACTTTAAGAAGATGCTGACAGGTTGGGTGTGGGGTGTGAAAGAGAAATCAAAGATGGCTTCAAAGTGTTTAGCCTTCTTACTGGGAAGAAAGGACTATCCACTTTCGGAGATGGGAAATAGGGTAAGAGGAACAGGTGGGGAGGGATGGGAAATCTGGGATTCCTTCTTCGACATGTTAAGTTTGAGGTGCCAATTAGAAATCCAGATGGAGCCAGGCACAGTGGCTCACGCCTGTAATCCCAGCACTTTGAGAGGCGGGAGAGAAGAGGGCAGCCGGAGTCCAGGGGCTCAAGAACAGCCTGGGCAAGTTGGCGAGACCTTGTCTCTACAAAAAATCAAAAAATTAGCCAAGCATGGTGATGCATGCCTGCAGTTCCAGCTACTTGGGAGACTGAGGCAGAAGGATTGCCTGAGCCCAGTGGACCAGAGGCTGTGGTGGCCGTGAGCACAAAATTGCCTTCCAGCCTGGGCGACAGGGAGAGACTCCCACTCAAAAAAAAAAAAAAAAAAGAGTAGGATAAAATAAAAGCCTGTCTCCTATCAAACAAAAGAACTTACCAAATGCAACAAATCTAAAAGAACAACTGCTTTTGTCTTAAAGAAAAATGAGAACAATCTCTGCTGATACTGCATAGTGAGAAGTAAATAACTCCATTTCTGTGCTTTCCTAGTGTGGGCACTATTATCTCTTTGCAGTTGATTATCTAATGGGATTCCAAAAGTTCACAAATGTAAAGAAAGGTGCTAGCATTTGACTATACAGCATAGAAACCACACATCTTGCTTACTTATTATTATTATTTTTTGATTGTTATATGCTGCAGTTGGAAAGGGGGTACTTAGGACTAAAGGTATAGAGAAGAACATGGGGGAAGAGAATACTGGTGCTCATATCAGTTTGAAGAAGATTTCTGGGCCTGAATGAAGGATGCTTTGAAGGCCAGAGGTGAGTTACGAAGTAGAAATTATAAACATGAGCTTGCAGGGATGCCTAGGACTTGGTTCATAGTGGGGCTCAGTGAATCTTAGTTCAATTTCTTGAGGACAAAAACTCTGCATTATTAATCTTTGGACTCTTAGTAGATACATAGTAAATGAACCTATTTCTAGACATGAATTTAGGTATATTTCTAAGGGGCCAGAGACTTAAGGGTCAGGTCAAAGTAAAGATTAGACTTTATTCTAAAGTAGCACTGCCCAGAAGAAATATGAGTTGAGTCACATGGGTAATTTTAAATTTTCTAGTATCAGATAAGTGGGCGTGGTAGTGTGCGTCTGTAGTTCCAGCTACTTGGAAGGTTGAGGTGGAAGGATTGCCTGAGTCCAGCAGGTCAAGGCTGCAGTGGCTGTGAGCATGCCACTGCATTCCAACCTGGGCAACAGAGTGAGACTCTGACTCAAAAAAAAAAAAAGAAAAAGAAAAAGAAAGGAGGGACCCGCCGGCATGGTGGCTCAAGCCTGTAACCCCAGTACTTTGTTAGGCCAAGGCGAAAGGATTGCCTAAGCCCAGGGGTTCGAGATCAGCCTGGGCAACTTGGTAAGACCTCATCTCTACAACAAATCAAAAAATTAGGTTGGGCTCAGTGGCTCAGCCTGTAATCCCAGAACTTTGGGAGACCGAGGTGAGTGGATTGCCTGAGCCTGTGGGTTTGAAACTAGCCTGGGCAATTTGGCGAGACCTTGTCTCTGTAATAAATCAAAAAATTAGCCGGGCGTGGTGGCGTGCCTGTAGTTCCAGTTACGTGGAAGACTGAGGCAGAAGGATTACCTGAGCCCAGCAGGTCGAGGCTGCGGTGGCCTTGAGTGTGCCACTGCATTCCAACCTGAGTGACAGAGTGAGACTCCAACTCAAAAAAAAAAAAAGTTCTTGTATCCGCATTTTAAAAAGAAATCAATGAAATTAATTTTAATAATATATTATTTAACTCAGAATAGCCAAAATATCCTTTTGGTATGTAATCAAAATTTTATTTTTATCCTGTTTTTAGCTAATTCTTTGAAATTCAGTGTGTATTTTATATCTATAGATCGCTTTCTTTTCTTTTTTTTTTTTTCAGAGTCAGAGTCTCTGTTGCCCAGGGTCTGGAGTGCAGTGGCATGCTCCTGGCCACCACAGCCTCAACCTGCTGGGTTCAAGCAGTCCTTCCACCTCAGCCTTCCAAGCAGCCGCAACTACAGGCACATGCCACCATGCCTGGCTTACTTTTTTTATTCATTGTAGAGACAAGGTCTCGCCAAGTTGCCTAGACTGGTCTCGAATCCCTGGGCTCGCACAATCCTCTTGCCCCCACCTCCCAAAGTGCTGAGATTACAGGTGTGAACCACTGTTCCCAGCTGTAGTACATTTTCAGACAAGCCACTTTTCAAGACCTTAACAGTCACATGTGGCTAGTGACAATTGCATTGGATAAGGCAATTCTAGAGACAGTAGAGAGGTATTTTCCTCTCTTGCTGTCTCTGTTTTTGTGAACCTGACATTGCAGAAACATGGTGTGTTTTCTGTCAGTCAGGCTCAGATATTTCTTGTGCCTTTACTTTATATGGCAAGCAGTTATGTGGTCACTCTTCCTGAGTATGTTGAAAACAGAGGGTATCAAACTTTCTTAGTGCTGCACCTGCTCTCACCTGCCACAGGTAGAAACATCACCTGGAAAAGATCTAATAATATCAACAATATTCTACCCATGAACTTTTGCTTGTGTGGGTGGTCATCTTAATGACAACGTTGAAAAGTGTTCTCTTTCTCTGAATTTTATGTTAAAAATCTCTCTGATGAAAACGCATAAAAAAAGGTGGGGAGTGGGAATTCAAACAACTTGGAAATGCTGGCAGGAGGTCTTCTAGGAAATGGCATACAGAGGAAGGAAAAACAAAGGAAAACCCATCTTGAGAAACATATAGCTTTTAGTCATGGAATAAAGGGGACCTTAGACTGGTCATGGTGGCTCATGCCTTTGGGAGGCGGAGGTGAGAGGATTGTCTGAGTCCAGAGGTTCAAGACCAACCAACCTAGGCAACTTGGTGAGACCTTGCCTCTACAATGTAATAATAATAAAAAAAATTACCTGGGTGTGGTGGCACATGCCTGTGGTTCCAGCTACTTGGAAGGCTGAGGCAGAAGGATCACCTGAGCCCAACAGGTCGAGGCTGCAGTGGCCATGGGTGACAGAGTGAGACTTCTACTTAAAAAACAAAATGGTACCTTAACTTACACTTCAGTTTATTAAAATGACTTCAACTACCTTTGCTGAATCAACCATGTTTCTAACTTATAGAGGCCTTCCCTAACCCCAGAATGTTAATGTTGACCCTTAATGAGGAGGGTACTACAGCCAATGCTGTTCTAAGCACTTTATATGTATTAATTTATTTAGTCCCTATAAGAGTTCATGTTTCTTTTAACAAAACTATAAGTTAAAAGCTTTTCATCTCAGCTCTGTTACTTGCAAGTTAAGAAATTGTCTGAGGCCGAGCTCAGTGGCTCAGTCTATAATCTCAGCACTTTGGGAGGCTGAGGCGAGTGGATTGCCTGAGCCCACGGATTCGAGATTAGCCTGGACAACTTGGCGATACCTCATCTTTATATTAAATCAAAAATTAGCAGGGCGTGGTAGCTCATGACTGTAGTTCCGCCTGCTTGAAAGACTGAGGTGGAAGGATTGCCGGAGCCCAGCAGGTCGACTATGGGGTGGCCGTGAGCGTGCCACTGCTCTCCAGCCTGGGCTGCAGAGTGAGACCGACTCAAAAAAAAAAGAAAGAAAAAAGAAACGGTCTGACACACACACACACACACACACACACACACACACACACACACACACACTTTCTTTCTCTCATCTGTCTCTCTGTCTCTCTCTCTGTCTCACCTCTCTCTTTCTCTCTCCTCTTTCTCTTATGTCTCTCATCTTGCTCGCTCAACTCTTATCTCTTTCTTTTATCTCTTTGTCCTCTTTTCTCTCTCTCATCTTTCTCTTTCTCATCCCTCTCTCATCTTTCTCTCATCTCTTTCTTTCTTCTCTCTCTCCTGTCTTTTTTTTAATCTCTCATCTTTCTCACCCCTCTCTAATCTCTCTCTTTCCTCTCTGTTTCTTCTGTTTTCCTCTCTAAAAAAAAGAAAAAAGAGAGGAAAAAAAAAAAGAAAGAAGAGAGAGAGAGAAAAATAGAAAGAAACTCTCTGAGGCTCAATTTTATACATATAGATTTCACATGCATATAATGATATATAATATATATACATTTTTTATAGAAATGGGGTCTCACTATGTTGTCTAGGCTGGTCTTGAATGCCTGGCATCAAGCGATCCTGCCTCAGCCTTCCAAAGTGCTGGGATTACAGGTATGAGACTACCCTGGCCTCAATTTTTTAATATGTAAAGTATAGATAATAATATGACCCATAGTATTGTGGTGAAAATCAACTAGAGATAATTGTGAAGCTATGCAGAACAGTGGTTGACGCATAGTAAGCTCTTGATATATGTCACTACTATTACTGATGACAAATAAAAGATTTACTTTCAAATCTGGAGGGAAGAGGTTACAAACACTCTATGGCAAAGAGTCCACATGGTTAGAACCTCCTCTTCTGGCTCAGATAGTGGTCTTCAGCTTTAAGAACCACAGTTTTTCTTGTCTATATACTAGAACATTTTGGTTCCTATGTTAATCTTCAAGGCATTAGGGAACTCTTACTAGAATGCCTAAAACAAGAATTTACTCCAAAATCACTAACATTTTTAAAATGTTTTTTGAATAGGAATATGTGCACATAATATAAAACTCAAAAAAATACAGAAAGATATGTAGAGAAAATATATACAGCATTGCCAGCTTTTGTGTATCCACTGGAGATGTTTCATGAGTATCCAAGCTTACACCCCCCACATACACACAAGTGCACACACACACATGCCTCTTCAAGTTTTCAATTAGAAGACATATTCATACCATAATACTATAAGAAAGGGATTGGCAGTTCCTGGATACTGCTGGGGTGAGGGGGGGAACAACATCAGTGAGGGTACCTGATCTCAAACCAGGAAAAGTGGGGGCCAAAGGGAGGCCCAAATTTTATCTGTACAGTGACCACTTGTATACCTAATCCTGAATTGTATCCCACATCTTTAAAATAAAAAAAAGATATATTCAATAACAGTCTACTGTTTTTACTGAGATACCCCAAAGTCCCAAGCATTCATAAAGACCTAGCACAGGAATGTTAGTTTAGGAATGCTGATGATTATACCAGGGACACCTTTGTACAGGCTCACATTAGCCACTGTCTCTGTTAGTGATCATTTCATCAAAGACCCCCGAGAAGGATCAGTAATTAGGTATAGGGAGCAAGAGGTGGGTAAGAACTAGATCAAGGAAAGAAAGGCAAGTTGATAAGTACCTATTGGGAGTCAGATATGACTTTAAGAATTGTAAGTTTGCTATCTTAATTTTCTCAACCACCCTGGAACATGGCTATCATTATTCCCCATTTTGCAGATGAGAAAACAGAGGTGTAGAAAGGTTACCTGACTTGCCCAAAATGACACAGCTAGAAAACTGAAGAGGCAGGATTTAACTTTAAGTCTGATTGGTATAAAAATTCCCAGCACAGTGACTTCTACCCTTTGGAATGGACAAAGGGGATCAGATACCCAGGAGGGCAGAGAGTAGCTGAACTGCCAGTTGTTTTGAATGTTCTAGGAAGGGAAGGAAGCTAAAATAGAAAAACTAACATTTACAACACCAAAAACAGCACCCAGTAGGCAAATCGAAACTCTTTTCTGTCTCAGCACTTCTTCTGACATGTTGGCTGATGGCCAAGACATGTTTTTAAATGTTCACAGACACCAGGTCTAGGATGAGTGCACAGTGATGATGATGGAGTTTGTTGGGTAAAGCAGTCATGCTGTACCTGGTGCTACCTTAGTCCATCAGGAGAATTCTCACTCCCATAGCTTTGTGTACCTCAGTTATAATCACTTGAGCACACTGCCAAGGTTTTTGTAAATAAACATTCTCAAATAAAAAAATTAGATATGTTATTCAGATCTGGTGTTGTTATTAAAGGTCTTAGTCAGTTTGAACTGTAATAACAAATATCCCAGACTGGGTGGTTTAAACAACAGACATTTGTTTGTTGTCTCACAGTTTCAGAGGCTGAAAAGTTCAAGATTAGGGTGCTGGTGGATTCAGTTCTTGGTGTAGGCCCACTTCCTGGTTTGTAGACATCTGACTTCTTGCTGTATCTTCACATGACAGAGAGAGAGAGAGCGAGAGAGAGAGAGAGAGAGAGAGAGAGAGAGAGAGAGAGAGAGGAAGGGAGGGAGGGAGGGAGGACTCAGCCAGACCAGGTTCAAATACCTGCTCTGTGTTATACTAGCCATGTGATCTTGGAAAGTTGTTTAACCCTGCTAATTTTAGATTTTCTCAGAGATGTAAAATTGAATGCTAGTCATGTACCCCAGGAGATAATATTTTGAAAGGAACTGACACATAGTACTGCACCAAATAAACATCAACTGTTGTTCCTGATTCGGAATTGCTGCAGTTTATACTAGGAGCAGAATGGCCCGTTCTCTGTTGCAGCTGGAGGGAGAAAGAGAGAGACAGGAAAAGAGAAAGAGAGAGAGGAAGAGAGAAAGGCAGAGCTTGTTAGTCACTTTCTCTTATAAGGACACTAATTCTAACATATGGCTCCACCCTCATGACCTCATCTAAACCAATTTACCTCCCAAGGTCATACCTCCTAATACCGTCACATTGGGGGTTTGAGGTTCAGTGCATAAATTTGGCGGGGGAGGCAGGGACACATGCATTCAGTTCATAACACTAGTAATAACAAAATAACGTATACATGCAGCATTTAGCAGTTGGCATGGTACACTCATATCAATCACCTCATTTGAACCTCAAGGCTATTGTTATCTGTGAGTTAGCTATTTTTATTTTCCCTGTTTTACAGATGAGGAAGCTAAGTTGGGAAGCATTCAGTGATTTCCCCAGGGTCATCTGACTAGCGAGTAACAGTGGTGGAGTGCAAATTCAAGTCTTCTAATTCCAAGTCCTGTGTTCATTCAGCTGCATCAGGAATCAGACCACTCTACTCCTAGTATCAACAGCAGCAATCCTGAAACAGGAACAACCGTTGAGGTTTATTTGGTGCGGTACTATATGTCAGTTCCTTTCAAAATATTATCTCCTGGGGTACATGACCAGTATTCAATTTTACATCTCTGAGAAAATCTAAAATTGTCAGGGTAAAACAACTTTCCAAGTTCACATGGCTAGTACATCACAGAGCAAGTATTTGAACCAGGTCTGGCTGAGTCTAGAGATTATGTACTTAATAAACCACTTTGCTATAGTGGCCTTTGAAATGCGCTTTGAAAAACAGTATGCAAGATGAAAATATTCTGTTAGACATATTTATTGAGGATTTAGTCAGAAATGGATTTCTTGCCCTTTAAAAGCACAAGCATCCTACAAAGTACTCCATTGAAAGTTCTATTTTTCAGGCACCACAGATGGAGGACAGATGTTTCTTTATGCTCTGAAAGGTCCACTTTATGTAGCTGACTATAATGAGATTGTATCTTGTTCTAAATGTTTCAGAAAAATGGTATCAGGCAGATCATTCCAAATGAAAGCCAAATCAAAGGAGTTATTGCACAGATTGGATGAAAAGAAAAAAAAAAAAAAAAAACCCCAAACAACAGGATGTTATTCAGTGGTATGGGTGGAAACTTTTTATTTCAGAGTTCTTTCTGAACCACACAGACATTTTCAGATGTGTTCCACCCTAAGATTCAGCCTGAAGTCCAAGACGTGCATGTATGTTTGAGACTTATGTGATGGGGTGAGATGCTACAGATTCAGGCAATGCAATACTGAGCTTTGCTTCAGTGACATTCAGAAGAGTGAGTAGAAACTTTGCTGTGACTAAGTAGACTATTCAGATAAACAGAAACTTGCTGTGAGTTCAGAAAAGTTGTATTTAAATGCCTAAGTGCATTTTTAGTACTCATTTGGGAAAAACAGTTAAGATGCTATTTCACAGCTATTTTTGTGTGTATTGGAATCAGGAGTGCAACCCCTGAAAAGCGCAGTTATGTTTTGACGAGGCTGATTTCAGATTAGGAAGTCTATTTGTGTTTCACAGTAAATCATAGCATCTCAGAGCCTACAGGTGGCCTGAGAATCATCTCATTCATTCAATTCTCCCCATTTTATGGAGGAGAAAACTGAGGCCCAGTGAGAGTTAGTGACATTCTGGAGTCAAACTTACCACAGCTGGGAAAGCATTCCCTGACTATCTAAGAGACTTTGGTGGAAGGTGGTATTCACAGATCTTGTGGCATTCTTACATAATATTTAACAACAGACTTTGAAACCAGATCTAGATTCGGAACCAGATTCCTTTGCTTACTAGCTGTATGTCCTTTGGCAAATCACTTTACTTCCCCAAGTCTCAGTTTTTCATCTGTAGAATGGGTACACGTTCTTTTTTTCTTTAACCACATCATACCCACTGTGTCCACAGAGCATGTACCCAAATTACGACTTCCTCATTCCATTTTCTTATCCACAAGCCTTTAATGACTTTTCAAAGTCTCAACAGTCTCTGCTAGTGGTTCCTGGCACATACCTTTGCCCTTAGTCATTCTGGCTGACTCATTGGCCAGGATGCACCTTGTCAATGACGGGCTTTCTGCATCTCTCACTCTGCACCTTGTATGTGCTTGGCTCTATACTAGTTGAAGGAGATGCAAATATGAACAAGATTTGGTTTCTGTCATCAGTTGAGTGACAGGAAAATTCATGGTAGCCTCATATACACTGTTATAAGGGGTACACACACACACACACACATACACACACATATGTGAATGAGGGAGGACCCCCCAAAACTGGAATCTATTTATTAAAAAATTTTGTATTTAATAGAAAATTGTCGAGATGCTTTTTTTCTTTGAACTCATCCATTTTGATGGCTTTTGGTACTTCTGAATTTTTCTTTTCTTTTCTTTTCTTTTTTTTAGTTGGATTCTCAATCTGTCACCCAGGCTGGAGTGCAGTGGCATGCTCACAGTCACCGCATCCTCGACTTGCGGGGCTCAGATGATCTTTCTGCTTTAGCCTTCCAAGTAGCTTGGAACCTCAGGGATGTACTACCACGCCTGGCTAAGTTTATGATTTATTTAGAGATGAGGTTTCACTAAGTTGCCCAGGTTGGTCTCAAACCTCTGGGCTCAGGCAATCCTCTCATCCTGGCTGCCCAAGGTGCTGGGATTACAGGCTTGAGCCATCACGCCCTGCCAGCTTCTGTGTTTTTGTTTCACCTCTTCCACATCAGCAAAACATTTCCCTTTGAGGACATATTTCATCTGGGGAAACAAAAATAAGTTGCTCGGGGTGGATGGAGTGACTAGGGATGGTGGGGCCATGGGAGTCATGTCATTTCTGGTCAAAAACTGCTGAACACTCACCACAGTGTGGGCAGGTTGTTTGTGTAAATCACCCATCATAAAATGAGCAAATGAGTTGAATCTCCAAAAAAAATTCACTGAAGCAGAACACCGCCTCTCACAACAATGCTAGCTGGTACATTGATGCGGATGGATTCCTAGAACACTTATCTAGTAGGGGAAACCAGTACCACAAGGGTCCCAACCTCCAAAAATAATTCCTTTTTTTTCTAGAGGGGTGTTCCCCTCATCTGGTCAAGGGAACAGCCCAGGCAAAGGCATGGAGGTTGGAAAGGCTTGGCACAGATGACTGCCTTGTAGTTCCATATGGTGGGCTGGCAGGAATGCATGTGGGAAGTTCAGCCACTGCCCAGAGGATTTGGATTCTGGCCAAAATAAAACCACTGGGGTCAGGTCACATTGCTGCTTTGTTAAATCCCACAGGGTACAAAAAAGCAAGAGCATTCACATTTCCAGCGAGTCACATGTAAATATTGCACAAGGTACTGAGGCTGGGGGCTGCTTTCACATCTGTTTACGTTTCTGCCACTGACACCATTCCAGTCTTGTCTTAGATTTCATTTCTTTCAAGCTTCTATTATGTATAGTTACAAGAGATAAGACTTCCTCCTTTAAGTCATGCTGCCTGGCTGTGGTGAGAACAGATAAGGCTGTGACTGTGGCAGATGGTGTCAAAGAAGACCCTGGCTGCCCTGTTCCCAGCAGGCCCCTGAGTGAACCCTGGGTAAGTGCTTGTGAACAACACTTAACCCAACTTATCATCCTTTGTGTCCTGCTGCTACCAGGGAGATGTGGGTGCCACCCAGGGCATGGCCTTTTTCCCAGCTATTTCTTGGCTGTTGCTCCTCTTCCTGGTAGAAGAGAGAAAAAAAAAAACAAAACAAAAAAAACAGGAGGAAGGAAAGAGCCCATGTGCTCCTGGTGGGGTAGATTCTTCTTTTCGGGTCTGATGTAGTTTTCTCATTCAGAGAAGAACACCCCCTTCAGATAACTGACAGTCAGATATTTATGGAGAATCTCAAATCATCAAGACGTTAGGTAGACATGGATGCTGTTTACACCAGGTTTACAGTCTAGTCAGGAAAACAGATGTTAAACAAGTAGTAGTTACCCAAACTGATGAATATCCCTAAGTATAGTACCAGTTGTCATGGAAACAAACAATAGGAGGACCTAAGCATGGACCTGGTCAGAAAAGGGTTACCTGAAAAAGGGACCATTTACACTGAAAACTGGATGAACAGGAGTTAGGAATAGGGATTGAGGAAGAATCTTCTAGGCAGATAAAAATGCACATGTACAGGCTAAGGTGGGAAAGGGCATACTTTTAAAGATTTTCTATCATCTTTGGAGGAAAATTGAATAGTGCTAACATTTAGTGAGTGCCTACTAGGGTCAGACAAGATTTCACATTTTGTATACGTTATCTCATAAAATTTTCTAAGACTTTGTGAAGTTTGTTTCTATGAGGGCAGGGCCCTGTTTGTCCCCATTTCCTCCACTGTGTCCATAATACCTTAGGTAGCACCTAAGTAGAAGTAGTCACTCAATATTTACAGTTTACAGTTTACAGAGGAGAAAACTGAGGCTCAGAGACATAAGTTTACTCAAGAGTTATTGGTGAAGGGCCAGGCATGGTGGCTCAGGCTTGTAATCCCAGCACTTTGGGAGGCCAAGGCAGGAGGATTGCTTGAGTCCAGGAGTTCGAAACCGGCCTGGACAACAGAGAGAGACCTCTTCTCTAAGAAAAAAAGTGAGCCGGGTGTGGTGGCATCTGTAATCCCAGTTATTTAGGAGACTGAGACAGAAGGATTGCCTGAGTCCTGGAGGTCAAAGGTGCGATGGGCTGTGGGCATGCCTAGGCAACAAAGTGAGACCCTGACAAAAAAAAAAAAAAAAGAGTTACTGATAAAAATAGGACTCTGATGTGGGTTGAAGATGAGTGCCAGATGACAGCCTGGCTCTGTTCAGGACAACGATCTCGTCTTCTCTTCTTCCAGACACAGTAGTGTCTAGGCCTCGGCCTTGGAGGGTCCTGGGCTGGGCACCAGAGCACAGAGGAGGGCACAGCACACAGTTTTAGGACAGTTCACCACATATCAGATGCAGCTGGTGGGCAGGTAGTCTACTCTTGGAGCTGGTTTCCAGGTGGTGCTGCATCCTAAGTCCAGACGGAAGCCAACATCTCTCAGCACACCCAAACCTAGAGGCACATTTCTCCAACAGGGAGCTGGACCTGACACCCAATGGGACAGAAACCGGAGAACTTTAAACTGTATGTTTTCCCCCAGGTCAGACTCTGGGCTGGATGCCAGTGGTAAAGGGTCAGCCTCAGCTTTCAAGCTTTGGCATTAAAGCCCAAGAGGGGTGGGTACCTCACAGGTCACCCTTTTACCTGTGCAACCTCAGGACACTTCTCCTAACTGGCAACCGTAACCTGAGCATCGTGAAGGCCCTGCTGGAAATGTTCCTATCTGTCCTGCCCTAAATAGCTTCTCTTCACTGTATACCTGGCTCTTCTGACGGGGAGGCACTGCAGAACAGTCCTTTAAGATAATTCCATCTTCCTGCATTTGCTATTATGCTTTAGGTTATTTAGTGAATAAAAGTCTTGCTCATGTGTCATGAAAGTGAATCATTTCAAAAGCTGAAAAAAGAAATGTATGACATGCTCAAGCTCTTAAGAAAATTACTCAGTATTAAACCTGATCACCGCTTCCCACTCACCCAGCATTTTATGTAGATCAGACTATTGGAGTGGAAAGACATGCTAAGTAACATTCAGTCCCACCCACTCACCAGCCTCATTTAGGTTGGGACCCTGTACATACTGACATAAGGCAGATCACTCTGGAAACAGCAGGACCACGAGGGCTGACGCTAAAGCCCAGAAGTTACAAGAACCCCATTTTGTCTCCCTGAATGAGACAGTCTCCAGTGTCCTCAACACCACCAGATTCCCTGGGCCACAGCTGACCCTGAGAAGTGTGTTAATTTCTTCCAGGCCCTTCCCATCATCAGTTCAGCTGGGGCCGTCACTGATGATCTGAGAAACACCCAAGCCATTGGGCTCATTTCCAGCCTTGCAAAAAATTTCTCTGCCAATCTAGAGAAATTATACTCACCACCAGAAAAAAAAAAAAGGAGACGGGCCAATTTCTTTCATCTTCTAGAAGAAAATGTTAAAATAGCTGATGTGACTGTGCAAACTCCTAGCAAAGTTGCTTGGTAAGTCGTCTTCCTTTTATTAGCAGAACCCCATGGAGAGCTGCAGTCCTACTGTGCAATGGGCCTCAGAGACAGCTGAGCCAGTGATTCCTGTGGCCTGACAGGTCGCGTGTCTCCAAGGGCCAGCATTTTAAAGAACCCCAAGGGAAATGCCAAGTGAACCAGTGCTGCAAGGCAGCGGGTTGTTAGAGCTGGGTTGAAGCTTTCTTTGTGCTTAGCAGTGCGTTCAGCCAGAAGGCAAAGCCAGGGCCACAGCATCATGTAGGGCGAGGAAGGCAGCTTCTTATCTGGAACGCAGCATGAATTCAATAAGGACAGCATAACTCTCCCTCCTCCTCTCTCTCCTCACTCTCTAACGGTCTAAATCAGCAGAAGAACAAATTTAGCCTGAACTGCGATTGGAAGTCATTTTGCAAGTCTAAAATGTTTGCCAGCTTTTTCCTATAATAAATCAGGACTCTTGGGGAGTTTCACTGGAACTTCCATTCTTTAATAAAATCCAAACTGACTGTGAGCCTCGTCTGCAAATTGGAACAAAAACCATGAGATGTTAACAATTATTTTTATAGCTTGGAGTCTTTATCCAACAACACCCACAGGGTCAGATATCCAGCATGACACTCCATTCTTCCAATGAGAGCAAACATGCTCAAAGATTTAGGTTACCGCATTAAAGTAAAAACTGTGCATTTTCAAAAATATTCACAAAGTTTAAGTGAGTCATTTGGACATTATATTTATATTAAAATGTTTGAAACTGCCGGGCACAGTGGCTCATGCCTGTAATTCCAGGACTTTGGGAGGAAGAGGTGAGAGAGGATTGCCTGAACCCTCGGGTTGGAGACCAGCCTGGGCAACTTTGTGAGACCTTATCTCTACAATAAATAAAAAAACTGGCTGGGCATTGTGGTGCACACCTGTAATTCCAGCTACTTGGAAGGTTGAGACAGAAGGCTTACCTGAGCCCAGCAGGTCGAGGCTGCGGTAGCTATGAATGTGCCACTGCACTCCAGCCTGGGCGACAGAGTAAGACTCCACTCAAAAACAAACAAATGTTTAAAACTGTGTGTATGAGTGTGCATAAGTTTACATCTGTATAAGTCCTTTTCAATATTCAGAGCCTGCATATTTTAAAGGACAGAATACTGAATTAGATCTTAAAATCCTAGACTGTGCTTTCAACCTTACCACTTATTAGTCATGTGACCTTGGCAGTGTACAGTATATAAAAAGCAGAGATTTGGTGCTATGGTTTCCAGTTCAAAACCCAGTTCTGCCATGTACCAGCTACATAACTTAATATATAATCTATATATTATGTTCTCCGGCCTGAACCCACTTTTCATCTATAAGATGAAGTTGAACTGGGCTCGGCGGCTCAGCCTGTAATCCCGCGCTTTGGGAGGCTGAGGTGAGTGGATTGCCTGAGCCCGCGGGTTCAACACCCGCCTAGGCAACTTGGCGAGACCTCATCTCTACATTAAATAAAAAAATTAGTCGGGCATGGTAGTGCGCGCCTGTAGTTCCGGCTACTTGGAAGGCTGAGGCGGAAGGATCACAGGAACCCAGCAGGTTGAGGCTGCGGTGGCCATGAGTGTGCCACTGCACTCCAGTCTGGGCGACAGAGTGAGACTCCAACTCAAAAAAAAAAAAAAAAAAAAAAAAAGATGAAATTGATGCTTACCTTATATGCTTTAAGCATTAGTGATATTTATAAAGCCCGTGTTAGGTGCATTAGTAGTTCTCAATAATGGCAACTATTGAAAGTGTCTGTTTCAGAGTCTCGTTTGCTCATATGTGACACCGGGACAATAAGCTAAGATTTTTTGTTGCGGCTGAGCACAGGGGCTCATGCCTGTAATCCCAGTGCTTTAGGAAGCAGAGGCAAGAGGATTGCCTGAATCCAGAGGCTCAAGACCAGCCTGTGCAACTTGGTGAGATCTTGTCTCTACAATAAATAAAAAAATTAACTGGGCATGGTGGCACGTGCCTGTAGTTCCAGCTACTTGGTAGGCTGAAGTGGAAAGATCACCTGAGCCCAATAGGTTGAGGCTGTGGTGACTGTAATCATACCACTGCACTCCAGCCTGAGTGACAATGAGATTCCTACTCAAAAAAAAAAGTTGTCTGATGCTCTTTGCACAGGAAGAGGTTATTATTATTATTATTATTATTATTATTATTATTATTGACTTGGAGTCTCACTCTGTCGCCCAGACTGGAGTGCAGTGGCCGCTCCTGGCCACCGCAGCCTCTACTTGCTGGGCTCCGGCAATCCTTCTGCCTCAGGCTTCCAAGTAGCCGGAATTACAGGCATGTGCTACCGTGCCCGGCTGATTTTTTAATTTATATTGTAGAGATGAGGTCTCACTGCACAGGTGGGTCTCGAACCCGCGGGCTCAGGCAATCCACTCACCTCAGCCTCCCAAAGGCGCGGGTTTACAGGCTGAGCCACCGAGCCCAGCTGAGGTTATTAAGATGCAGATTGTAACTAAAATGAATGCAGCCAGCCTGTCAGAGAATACATAGGTCCTAGAATAAGGCAGCAGACATGGATGCTAGCCTGAGTCTTCCACTAAGCTTTGGTTAAATGTAGATTATCTGTGCTCATCAGAGCCCAGCCCAGCAAGGTGAAAAGAACACTCAGCAGGGAGATGCACAGACCTAGGTACCATCTCCCTTGGTCAGTGGGGCTGTGATCTCCAACACACCACTTTTCTTCCTCAGAAAATTCTCCATGGTTCCTCCTCACTGAGAAGTTCTCTGATTCCAGAATCACATTAGAGGATGAGGAGGAAAATAAGACATATAGAAAGTGACTCACTGACTCAGGAGACAGAAACGAGGGTAGATATAGAGCAGGGGGAAGCGCTAGGCTGGAAGACACCAGTGAGCTCCAAAAGCCAGAGTTTTCAAAACACCAAAGTAGGCACAAAAGGATACAATTCTGATGTTAAATGGTCAGCTTAATCTCTGCAGAGACGAGTTATGGCAGACCTTTTAAGTTAAATATGTTCCTCTTCTGGATAGTAATGAGACTTTGAGATGGTTATAATTTTTAAGTTTGCTTTCTTGTCTGTAAAATTGGAACAAGACACCAAATAGGGTTGTTGGATGGATCGAGATAGCACACATAATAAATCTAGTAGGATACCTGGCACATAGCAGGTGATAAATGAAGTTACTTTGTATCCCACTATTTACTTCTTCATACAGTGATGATCTCCCATGGAAAGGAGTAAGAATTAGATGATTAGATTTATTTATTTATTTATTTTGAGTTGGAGTCTCACTGTGTCATCCAGGCTGGAGTGCAGTGGCACGCTCACAGCCACTGCAGCCTTGACCTGCTGAGCTCTGGAGAGTCTTCAGCCTCAGCCTTCCAAGTAGGTAGAACTACAGGCACCACCATGCCTGGCTAATTTTTGACTTAATTGTAGAGATGAGGTCTTGCCAAGTTGCCCAGGCTGATCTCGAATCTGTGGGCTCAGACAATCCTCTCACCTCGGCCTCCCAAGGTGCTGGGATTATAGGCGTGAGCCACCGCACCCAGTCCAGTGTTTAGATTTTTACCTTTCTCGATTTGAAGCCATCAGTGAAGTTCATGCTGTGTTATCCTGCCCTGATATCACAAGCCTTGCACGTTTTCCTCAGGCCTTCTAATTTGCACAGAATCCATTTTTTACGTGGCTCCTTTAGGCTTTCCTTTCACACAGAGCAGCTGCCTGAGAAAGGTTCAGTCAGTTGTGAAAAGGCTGGTTGGACTGATGTGGAAAAGTGACAGAGGACAGTTCTTTTCTCCCCTTGAGGGTTTGAGAAGTCTCTCTATGCATTATTATAGACAAGGATGTGAATCCAACCCCAGTTCAGGGAAAGACCAGAAGGAAACTCCCTTCACAGGTGGCATGTGGTTCCCTCAGTGGTGCAGTTTCAGAAACTTCAGGAGGGAAACCTTCCCACCTACTCCCTAATGATGGAGAAAAATTTTAAGGGAGAAACAGTTTTTCACACCGTAACAGTAACTCACTGATTTCTGTTGAGAAGAAAATAGTCTAGGCCACATACAAGGCACTCACATGCATTTAAACAGGTGCCTGGGGTACTAATTTATAAGCAGCCCCAAATGTCATTGAAATTACTGAAAATATGAGGCCGGGTAACCAGCCTTAGGAATGAAAATTGGTCCTACTCCCATTCAGCACATGGAATAAGTCTCTTACTGTGAACTTAAAGCTGTGGCAAAGAAACAAACAAAATCCTGCCTTCTAGTAAGACAGAATCTTGATAACTGAGAGACATTTTGGATAGCACAAGCCAAAGCATTATCCTTGGAATAATGGGTATTTAATGTTCTTGAAGTCAGGATTTAGTGATAGGTGAGGATATGTAAGCTTATGTGGTTGGGGCAACATGCAACAATACAACTGAGAAAGGACAGACAGACAGAGAGAAGCGGGGTTGGAGAGAGACAGAGAGAGAGAGAGAGAGAGAGAGAGAGAGAGAGAGAGAGAGATTGAAGGGAGTGAGATCTGGGAAGGCGGAGGGTGGGGGCCAAGAAAGTAGAGTGCTTCTGTAGGGAAAAAAGAGAGGAGACTCAGCAGTCTACAGGCCTGCTTGAGAGGCCTGGGAGATTCTTTATTGATTGTGGATGTTTGACAGAAATGCTCTGAGTTATGAGAACTCTCATACTCCCTGCAGCCCCAGTCCCACCTGTCTTTCTGCTAAATCATCTTTAAACTCTACCTCACTCTTGCTAGGTTTTGTTTTAGGAAAAGAGAACAAGAAGACAGATGACAAAGTGTCATGATGCTATTTCCGGTAGAAAACCAGTTTATCCATCTCTACCAAACATGTTGAATATACAAAACATTATTTTTTAACCCTCCCGGGGTGCCCACCCAATACAGTCTGGTGCCAGGCATAGCATGGGGCTTTCTATGAGTGCACCTCCTTTGAAACAGAGTCACTGAGATTAAGTGAGGGCCAATGACTTCTCAGGATCTTATCTCGAGGGCTGCTTTTGGTAAGGGCAAGGCAAGGAGAAACTGACTTTAAGAGCAGGAAACTGAATCTTTAAGTGTAGCTGGGTGGGGTGTGGTGTGACACTTTGTGAGTTCTTTTGACTCATCACAGAAAAGAATTTCAGAGCGAATCCAAGTAGAATTTAAGACAGAATTTACTAGAGAGAAAGAGGCATTCCTGATGGGCATGGGCATCTTAAGAGAACATGTATTTGTCTTTGACAAGAAGCTTGACATACTTTTATGATGATTATTATGTCAGCCATGACTAAGAGGGTGGGCTGCAAGTATCTTCACATTCCAGCCCGCAAGGTGGTTGGGTCTGGTGGGTCAGGTGAAGATTGTGCACTGAAAAGATGTCTGAATACTTACTCTTTTTTTTTTTTTTTTTTGAGATGGAGTCTCACTGTGTTGCCTAGGCTGGAGTGCAGTGGCATGCTCATGGCCACCCCACTCTCAACATGCTGGGCTCGGGCGATCCTTTTGCTTCAGCCTTCCAAGTAGCTGGAACTACAGGCATGTGCCACCATGCCCAGATAATTTTTTTGATTTACTGTAGAGATGAGGTCTCACCTAGTTGCCCAGGTTGACCTCGAACCCCTGGGCTCAGCAATCCTCTTGCCTCTGCCTCCCAAAGAACTGGGACTACAGGCGTGAACCACCGCACCTGGCTCAATTTTAATTTAAAATGCCTTCAAGAAACTTATCTATGTCTAAACTACATTGAATAAAAAGGACCATCTCAGAAAGGAGTAGCTGGGCTCCATAGCAACTCGAATGTTACAGCTGCTTCAAAACTTTGTAAATCTTTTACACCAGAATTTGTGTCAGAAGATTGGCCAAGAGAATTGTACATGTTGACAAATGATAAAAAAGCACTTCCCCTCTGTCTACAGTGGTGAGGACTGAGAAGTCACTGTGCTTGGCAATTAAGTAATTGGCAATTTGAGTAAATTTGTGTAAGAGAAATTACCAGGAAGGGCAGAACTGGGACATGAGGATAGTTGGGTAGAAGAGGGTGGAAAAGTGAATAATCAGTGAGAAACAAGGCTGATCAGGTGTGGTATTAAAGGAAAACAGAATCTGTGTTGGCTTCATGGGTAGGTAAGATAAGCATAAATGTTATTTTTCCAAGAGAGAGAGAACCTGAGATGACTGTATTTACTAGTGGGTGCTGCTGGGCGTGATATTTGACTTTTTCTACTCTCAGCAGCAGAGGGAGGTAGAGAGTAAAAAATGATGTGGGTTGAGCCCTAATTGAACAATAGGCGCATGTAAAAAGGCAAACAAAATGGAAGGCATCTATCATAAGAAATAATTTGAACATCTCCTGAGCAGCAGACAGGCAGTTAGCTCTACAGAATCATTGGTATTTAGGAAAGACATAACTTGAATCTAGGGGAAGATGAGACCACATGGGGTGAAGAGAAAGATTGTATTATTTTAAAAGTGTTGCACATGTTTTTAAAAAAATGATCCCCCCCCCTCATCTTTCTTTGGCATGGAGATATATGATCTTATGTAAATGTGGGACTTAAGTTTGAGGTCTGGCTTTGTGCCCTTTGGCTAGATTGCTTTACTCTAGGCCTCAGAGATGGGGGAGGTAGGGTGGGAGAGACAGAGAACACCAGGTAGGAACAGAGCCAGAGCCGGAAGCAGAAACCAGAACAGAAGTGGCAGCTCCGGAGAATGGAATCCTGTCCTCAACAGCCTCTCTCTTCCACGGTCAAATTCTCTACCATATTCTTGAAACTCCATATTGAAATGTGGAAGGGAATGCTAGCACATGAAGTCACAATTATTGCCACATACATGGGGACATGTCACTCCCTGCAGACTGTCGGCACAGCACATCTCAAAGCACCTAGCAACCCCGGTAAGGCTGCTAATGCCTTGGCAAGCATTCACTCCATTTCCTCAACAGACTCACTCCTGAAGCACTTAGGGATGGGGGAAGCCTTTCTTGAACTGCTCGCTGCATTTTCAGAGAACAATATGGCCAGGGAACAATTAGTTACTCTCCTTCATAACCTGGTTCAGTATATATAATATATATTCCAGCAAAGAAAGTTCTGGGCATCAGTTTTCTTATGTGGTACTGAAACTGTGTGTGTGTGGGAGGGAGAGAGACAGAGACACAGAGAGGGAAATATTAAGAAGTTTCCTATGCAAAAGGTCAAATTATCATGTGCACGTTTTACACAAAAGTGCATTTTTTTTCCCTTCCTTTACTAAACCTTCTTGCAGTTCTGTTTTTGTTTATCTGGTCCACTATTCATTGTTAGTGTGTGGGGGTTTTTTTTGAGTCAGTCTCACACTGTCACCTATGCTAGAGTGCAGTGGCATGCTCATGGCCACTGCAGCCTCGACCTGCTGGGCTCAGGTAATCCATCCGCCTCAGCCTTCCAAGTAGCTAGAACTACAGGCGCGTGCCACCACACCCGCTATTTTGTAGAGATCAAGTCTCGCCATGTTATCCAGGCTGGTCTTGAACCCGTGGGCTCAGGCAGTTCTCTCACTTCTGTCTCTCAAAATGCTGGGATTACAGGTGTGAGTTACTGAGCCCGGCCATTATTAGTGTTAAACTGTCAGTAAATGGAGAAACAGGCATCAAAAAGGAGGGAGAGAGATGAGTTGGTTTGTGAACACCTGTCCCTGAATCATTCCAAGAAGGAACACCATGGGAAAGATGAGCCTGTCTTGAGAGATCCGTCCCCATCTCCTGTGATTCCTAGGATCAATCCACTTTTCAGGTGCTTGCTATGTTGTGACCATGGCAGCATTATTTTGAAAACTCACTGCTGTCATGAGATTCATGTGTCAATCTAAAATCCATCATTTGGTGAATCACAGAACAGTACAACTGTGGGAGGGGGTACTGGCCAAGGAAGGGAATCACTTCTGAAACTGGGGTACTAATTAGTGAACACAGATAAAAATTAGTACAGTCAACTTCTTCCAGCATGTAATCTGTTTTTATTTGTCATTTATTATAAAAATTGAATCTTTATTTTTACATAAAAGGTACTTTAAAAACGGTAACATTTACCAAAAACCTACTGAATCTGAGGCAAAGGAATTTACCACCAAAATGCAGATTTACACGGTAAACCTGAGGGCCAAAAAACATTGAACAGAATCTTAAGTTTTTCAATAACTCATTACCAGAAGCAAAACCCCATTGGACATGTTTTGAATATGTGACAAAGATAAAATAACAAATACCAATCTTTCCTCTGAACTAACAAAAGAAATGTCTCTACCCAAGATTGGCCCGCTATTTCACTGAGTGGGAAACATCAGAAGAATTTTAAAAATCTTCTTGTAAACGTTAATATTTTAGGCTTATACACAACATACATAGATATATAGATGCACAAACACACCCATTCTAACTCTATATTCCTTTGTATTCTTAAAATTGCACCATCTCTGTCGGAGATAATGTGTAACATGCAGAAAGCATTCATAATTGTTTTTCTCAGCAGTAGTGTATTATACAAGTCAAATGCAAAAGTTAAATACGAAATTAAGTTCAACTGAAAGCCATCGCAACTCAGTACGCTGGCTCATATATTCTATGTTAATGCTTTAGTGCTGATGAAGTTGATCATATACTAAATTTGGAAGAGAATGTAGTCTGTTACCAAAGGTACTTAGCAGATAGCTCCCAGTAGATGCAGACATGATGGACAAGAAACAGGAGGAAACCAATTAAATAGGACTGCAGTTTTTTTCCCCCACTGCTTCAACTCTTCACATCCGACTATAAGAAACAATCATATCCAGGGCATTCTGCACAGTTATTAGTTTACACCATTTTATATATTTAATGTCTTCATAATACAAACCAGGATGCAAAATAACTCCTCCCTTTCTCCCACCAGTCTTTCTCTGCTTCTGGAGAGAAATTAAACACAGATTCTGATGCAATGCACAGTTACTGAAAACAAAGGGGATCTATGGTTATAATTTCATGCTTTCTGGTAGAGATGAAAAATTTTAGGATCAGCTCTAAATACTGCAGGGATGGGTGAAGTAGAACTACTCAATTAGGTGTAAGTACAGGTCCTGGCTTCCCCCCAGGTAAATACATGCTCAAGTATCACTGTATTTTCTAGCATAAGTATATTCTGTGATTATACAGTGCCGATCAAATTTAATGGGGTGGGTGAGTGAAGAAGGAAAACAAAAAATACTTTATGTGGATAGGACAATGCTAAAAGAATGAAAAGATGGAAAGATGAAACAAAATTTTCTTGAAAACCCAAGGAAAAAAATGTTAAGTCCACCGAATGAATAATTATTTATTTTTTGAGTTGGAGTCTCTTCTGTCGCCCAGGCTGGAATGCAACCACCACAGCCTCAACCCATTGGGCTCAGGTGATTCTTCCACCTTAGCCTTCCAAGTAGCTGGAACTACAGGTGCATATCACCATGCGCGGATAATCTTATTTACTGTAGAGAAGAGAGCTCGCCAAGTGGCCCAGGCTGGTCTCGAACCACTGGGCTGAGGCAATCCTCTCGGCCCCGCCTCCCAAAGTGCTGGGATTACAAGCATGAGCATGGTTTCCTAACCCATCAATATTATGCAGTGTTTTAACAAAACATAAAATTTAAATAAAACACCTGAAGAACAGAAAAAAAAATATTTTCACGGTCAGTGTTATGCAAATCGACCACTGCAGCACACCTGTCAGAGCTCTGCCACAGCGTGGAGACCTTCAGGATCTCTGTTTACCCTGTTTAACATGTTTGTTAAGTGACAGTGAAATATGGTGACACACAGGACAGAAAAAAATTAAAAATGAAGAATAAAAATACACTATTTATGTGCCACACAGATGTAGCCTGATGTGGGTTAGGGAAAGAACACTACACCTTTACAGAAGTGCTCAAAAACACTTAGTTCTCAGACCAATGTTAAGCATTTGCTTTTCTTTTAAATGTTATAACTAAGGGAATAGAGCACTCCATGATTCATCAATTAAAAAAAAAAACTGCTAACCTAGTACTAACCTTCAATCTCTTGCAATTTTGGAAAAAATACTAAACGTGTCAAAAACTAGTAAGCTACATTTGCATACATGAAGCACGTGTGTATGTGAACGTGTGTGTATGTGTGTGTGTGTTTGAGTACAAATGAAATGAACCCATGCCATTGCTGCCATAAAACATGAGCTTTGTTCTGAATAACCTCTGTATTTATTTTTTGAAAAATGCATATACATTCTTGGAAATCAAATGCCAGCCAAAGTCCCAGTTATAATTTAACAAACTTAATTTGCTTCATTTAAATGTCTCTTAAACACATGTCTCATGAACACATGTGAAATAAAGATCTGCCCCAACAGTGCAGAAAAGTAGGTATTATTACCACATTTTTTTACATTGAGTGGTAGTCTCACTGTTCCTTGCGTCAGTGCTATCCTGTTTCAAAAGCTATCTAAACACTGGTGCATGAGGGGTACCCAAAAAACCAGGAATTATCTTTTGGAGGTTGGACCCTTTATAGTACAGGTTTCCCCCACTAGATAAGTATTCTAGAAACACCTTGGCATCAGTGTTGTGAGAGGCTGCGTTCAGCTTCAGTGAAATTTTTTGTGGCAAACAGGTGACTAGTTCTTCCACCATGACAATGCACCTGCTCATACCATGCTGAGTGTTCTGCAGTTTTTGACCTAAAATGGCCTGTGCCCCATGCTCCACCCTCCCTATTAACCCAATTTTCCCCCAAGTGACATTTTTGTTTTGTTTCTCCTGCTGATAAAAGTCCTCAAATGGAAATGTTTTGCCAATGAGGAAGAGAGTAAACAAAAAATGGCAGAAGTACTAAAAGGCATCAAAATTGATGAGTTCAAAGTGTTTTGAGCAGTGGAAAAAGCATCCTGATAGGTACAGTGCATCAAATGGAGCGCACTTTGAAGGCGACTGAAATTTAAAAATCTAAGAATACATATTTAAAAAAATAAATTCCAGGGTTTTTTTTTTGGTTTCCCTCATATAAGCTTTAAATAAAAAAAAATTAAAACTATGGCACCAAGAGCAATATAGTTTGCACCAGTAATTATACCCTAGTGCATGGAAAATAGCTTACAATATTCTTTACTAATCCTGCCAGTACACTGCTCCTAGGAATTTATGTAGGTAATAAGAAAACTTAGCCAATGACTTTTACAGTTGAACCAAACAAGTGAATAGCCACGGAGAAGTTCTAGTTTGTCAGGTGAATGGCAGCAAATCTGAATTTTGCTTTTGAAAATGTTTTACATAAAAGAGGATGGGATTCTTCACACACATTCTAGCTAATTATGTGGCCAAAAACATTTATACACTTCTTCATGTATCACATTCATGTCCAAAACATAATCTTATATGACACTGGAATTAGTGTACATAGTATTTCTATTGTGAAGTAATCATTAACTCACATTAAAAGAAAAAGAAAATAACAACAACAACATAACATGGATATAATCAGAATCTGTTTCCTGAAGTCCTAGAAGAAAGTTTCATCAGTTATACCTGGTTCCCTGAGAGCTTGAATGTCCTAACTAAAGGCAAGTTTTGGTAAGTAGTATATTTTTACACTGTTCCTTCCCATTCAGAACACACAAAGATGTGTTAGGCAGCGTTTGTTGTTCTATATTACTTACAGCCAATATTATTCAAAATGCCTTTGATGTGAATAATTCTTTACTCTGAACTTCAGTGCAGGGGTGTGTGGTAGGTGAGGAAGCTGCATTTGCTACCCTTTAAAGACTTACTTTCATCTTTCTGGAACAAAGCAAGATAAAACATATACCACACACCACAATTCCATATACATATACTCTTTGCCCCAAAGTGTTTTCCAGTTTTGTCTAGGTGCAGTTAATAGAGTTCTTTATAGTTATATGCAAAATGAGGAGGTGACATTATAATGCCTAGAACCATGAGGGAAAAACATGTTGAAAATATACATTTCCTAAAAAGGAGTCAATTAATTTTGCTCATTTAACAACACCACAATAATAAAAGGCCAAAAACAAAGTTCTATAAAAAGACGCAAAACGTATTTGCTTGAAGACTTAGATTAAGCCAGGAGATGAACTTTAGGTAAATGGATCTATGTTTTTGAGGGCTTGGATAATTCCTCTTAGACACTGAACAGAGGCTCAGTGTTTTACGTTACAATCATAACTAGAAACTATGAAGATGGAAGGGAAGAAAAGGTATTTTGCATTAACTCTTACTCAATTTCTTTTTTTGTTGTTGTTTTTTGAGTTAGAATCTCACTCTGTCACCCAGGCTGGAGAGCAGTGGCACACTCATGGCCACCACAGCCTTGACCTGCTGGGCTCAGGCGATCTTTCCACTTCAGCCTTCCAAGTAGCTGGAACTACAGGCATGTGCCAACACACCTAGTTAATTTTTCTTATTTGTTGTAGAGACAAGGTCTCACCAAGTTGTCCAGGCAGGTCTCAAACCCCGGCTCAGGCAATCCTCTTGTCTCCATCTCTCAAAATGCTAGGATTACAGGCGTAAGCCACCACGCCTGGTCTTATTCTTACTACATTTCTACAAAGTATCTTAAAATCAATTTACAAACCAAATCCATACCTTCCCCCCCCCCATCACAGTTTGTGTAAGTAATTAAGAAACGTACCCATACGACTGTACAGTGACCAGGGAAGAGAGAGGTAGATGTGATTAGGCCACCCTCTCACAAGGAAATCCCCAAATACTTTAGGGCATTAAACACAAGGCTTTTGTTATCCAAGAAATTAGTTGCAGAGTACAAGAACATTTTGGAGCAGAATGTACACAAACATGAGAATCACAAACAGCCCAAACCAAGTACACTATCAGGACGTTCTTAAAGAAATGCATATGCTCTATGTACCCTACAACAATTATCCTCACAGATGTTGAATCCAAGATTATACAATAAAAAATATTGATATGTTTTACATTTCATATAAAAATTCTTAACAAATTTAAAAAAGGCTTTGATGATAGACAAGACATTTTAGAGAATACATTAACTTTCAGGATATCCCGAGCATAACACGGCTTAAGTACCCTGCTCCTGTTCTAGGCAAAGGCCAAATGCAGGCATTTTCGCAGGGTTAATCATTGTTGTTAAGAGAAAATCAGATTAAGGAAGACTAAAGCAAGCTCAAAAAGGAAGTAAAAATTAATCCAAAAAGGAATACTGCCAAGCACAATAGCTCCTGCCTAAAAAAATTTAAGAACATAAATCAAAGACAGGGGTGAGTACACAATAAGATAATTTATATTGACGAGTTTGTGATCTTGGTGATAAATACCAAAACAGGAAGTCAGTTAAAACAAATGTGCAAATAAGTAAGGAGGGCTGGGGAGGGAGAGGAGAGACTATTTCCACAACCTCCAAGGTAAAACCTACAAGTAATTTCAGGCCCCCATTCCACCCTCGATGTGCATTCTTACAGCATTTCAATAAGTTAAAGAACAATTATTTTCAAAAGTTCAGGTTAGTGTTAACATTTTTTTACCTGTTTAATTTAGGGTTAGACACTGAGTTGCTTTAATAAGACATTTAGTTACGGTTCATCAGAATCACCACCCATTTTTCATCTTTATAACTTAGAACATTTTGCTTTTCATTTAAAGCCCTGAAACACACCTTAAAAATAATTTTTAAACGTAGGTCTCTTTGCTTTAGGTCAACATTTGTCTAAGCACGTCTGCAAACGTTCTGTTACAGGGAGAGGAAGAGTATTGAGCAAATTCTCCTCGACAATCAGACAGCTCCGTTTTAGGGACTGACAGCCTTCCAGTTCAGGGGGGAGTGCTTCCAGGTAATTGCCAATGAGCTCCAGATGAGTAAGGTTCGACAGCTCACCCACGTGAGGGGACAAATTCATCAAGCTATTTTTCCCTAAAAGTAAACACTGCAGCTTTTTGCACTGAAACAGCCCATCTGGCAGCATCTCAATCTGGAAAGGAAAAAAAAAGAAGCTAGTCAAACTGGTTTTTGCTGGCCTGAGATAATACATTTACTTATTTGAATTGCGAGATACCTTTTCCAAAAAAAAACATTTCTGGAGGTTTATAGAGATAAGCATAACAATGATGACAAATTTGAAGTAGATGAAAAAGGTAAAGAAAAAATAAGGATAGGAGTGTCACAAGGAGTTATGAACACATAAACCCTTGCTATTATATGGGTGTAAGCATTCTAACAAGCAGTTCTTAAAGACATACTCATTGTCCCTAAGATGAAAACCCAAGTAACTCAAGGGAATCATATTTATTCTTGAGTTCTAGATCAGAAATAAATTACTCTCAAGACTCTTCATACAGAGTTTACTGTGTCATGCAATGTCAAGTAGCATCTTTAAAAACATCCTGAGAGCAGACACACTGAGAGCTTTATTTTGTTTTTAAAACAAGACTATAGAGAAGCAGAGGCAAAAAGACACGAGTACAGACAATCGTATACTTCATTCCCCTCTCCATACACACACACCTGAATATTTACCCTTCTTTCTGCTCCTTGGCATGGTTTCAATTAAATAATTCTTAACGTGGAGAGATAATCTTAAATACGATAAACAGCCTGCAAATTAGGTCAACTCTTAAGTGCTCAACTTGACTGCTCCCCAATACGACAAGTCAGTTGTATGTAAACTTCCTTCCTTCCCTGCCCCCTCTTTCCTTCCTTTCTTTTGAATCGGGGTTTCACTCTGTGACCCAGACTGGAGTGCGGTGGTGCAGTCACAGCTCACTGCAGCCTCAACCTCCTGGGCTCAGGTGATCCATCTCAGCCTTCTGAGTAGCTGGGACTACAGGCCTGTGTCACCACACACGGCTAATTTTTAAGTTTTTTTGTAGAGACGAGACCTCACTATGTTGCCCAGGCTGGTCTCGAACTCCTGGGCTCAAGCAATCTTCCCACCTCAGCCTCCCAAAGTGAGGGGATTACAGGCATTTGCCACTGTGCCTGGCTGTATGTGAATTTCTAAGGGAGCCGCAGGGCCTATATGATCTAGGGTTTATTGAGGAAAGACCTCCAGAGAAGAAGTTGAGCACACACAATCCCTTCAACTCATCACCCCATCACAAAGTAAGTTTGGACCGAGTATAGCTAGACTGTACACACTCAAGCCTATAATATTCCACCTATTGGCTGGGGACAAGGGACATCTATGAAACTATGAAATAACATAGGCTCTGGCTCAGGAATTGGCCTTGTTAGAAACAAGAATGAAAGAGACACTTAAGGGCTTGGCTTACATCCTCTGACAGGCTAACACAGACCTGCTGGGAGACTAGTTTCCAGGGCTATCCAGAGCTCTCTCCTCAAAAAGATATATATATATATATATATATATATATATATATATATATATATATATATATATATAT
>NW_007260458.1:458595-495580 GCF_000164805.1 Carlito syrichta | reverse complement strand
TTTTTTTTTTTTTTTTTGAATTGGAGTTTCACTCTGTTGCCCAGACTGGAGTGCAGTGGCATGCTCACAGCTACCACAGCCTCGACCTGCTGGGCTCAGGCGATTCTTCCACCTCAGTCTTCCAAGTAGCTGAAACTACAGGCATGTGCCACCACGCCTGGCTAATTTTTTGATTTCTTGTAGAGACGAGGTCTTGCCAAATTGCCCAGGCTGGTCTCGAATCCCTGGGTTTAGGCAATAATTTTGCCTCTGCCAAAGTTCTGAGATTACAGGTGTGAGTCACAATGCTTGGCTATATTCTTTATATAAGCTAAAAAAATGACTAAACTGGGCCAGGCATGGCAGCTCGTGCCTGTAATCTCAGCATGTGTGTGTGCTCAACTTCTTCTCTGGAGGTCTTTCCTCAATAAACCCTGTATCATATAGGCCCTGTGACTCCCTTAGAAATTCACATACGGCCAGGCACAGTGGCAAATGCCTGTAATCCCCTCACTTTGGGAGGCTGAGGTGGAAAGATTGCTTGCGCCCAGGAGTTCGAGACCAGCCTGGTCAACATAGTGAGGCCTTGTCTCTACAAAAAAATTTAAAAATTAGCCGTGTGTGGTGCCACAGGCCTATACTTCCAGCTACTCAGAAGGCTGAGATGGACGGATCACCTGAGCCCAGGAGGTTGAGGCTGCAGTGAGCTGTGATTGCACCACCGCACTCCAGTCTGGGTCACAGAATGAAACCCCGATTCAAAGGAAAGGAAGGAAAGAAGGAGCAGGGAAGGAAGGAAGTTTACAAACAACTGACTTGTCATATTGGGGAGCAGTCAAGTTGAGCACTTAAGAGTTGACCTAATTTGCAGGCTGTTTATCGTATTTAAGATTATCTCTCCACGTTAAGAATTATTTAATTGAAACCATGCCAAAGAGCAGAAAGAAGGGTAAATACTCAGGTGTGTGTGTATGGAGAGGGGAATGAAGTATACGTTTGAGAGGTGGAGGTGAGAGGATTGTCTGAGCCCGTGGGTCCAAGTCCAGCCTGGGCAACATGGTGAGACCTCATCTTTACAATAAATCAAAAAATTAGCTGGGCATGGTGGTGCATGCCTATAATTCCAGCCTCTTGGAAGGCTGAAGTGGAAGGATCGCCTGAACCCAGCAGGTCAATATGTGATGGCCATGAGCAGCGTGTCACTGCCCTCTAGCCTGGGTGACAGGGTGAGACTGTCATTCAAAAAAAAAAAAAAAAAGACCAAATTGCATTAAAAATGCTAACTTCATTGGAAATTTTCCTCTCTTACATCACCACCTCCTTTCTTACACACACACATTCAGTGCCGGATTCCTTGAAAATAAATCTGATGATCACCATTGCCAAGGTCAACATTCAATGTAGATCATCACTGTACACCAAAATACCAGGTATAAACAAAGGAAAAAGATCTTCCCTTTAATTTCATTCCCTTCTCAAGAGCAAGTGCTAACCTATATATATGTAGATTTTAATACTGAGAGATGAGGCAGAGAGAGGAGAGACATAATTAATGCCACCCCTTTCTTAAGCAACCCCTTCTGCTCAGAATATCTGCAGCTTAGAAGCAGGGTCAGTGATGTCCAAGTGGAGGAAAAAATCAGTCTTGTGCAGTGTGTTCAGTGTTAAGAGTGCCTATTGGTGCCTACTCAAGACTTTAGCAAACTAGCTAGAAAGAAATTATCTTGGCTCAGTTGTATTCAGTAAGTATGTGCTGAGTGTCTCCTGATATGCCCGGCTCCCTGCTAGGTGCTGGGAATAAAGTACTGAGCGAGACAGGTGGCCTCTAAGAACTTTAGCCTAATGCAGACTACCATGGACATCTCAGCCTCGACACTGCTGACATTTGAGAGAGGAAAACTCCTCCTGTGGGACTTTTATGGTGTAGGATGCTTATTTTTTTTTTTTTAGTAGGCGTTTCACTCTGTCGCCCAGGCTGGAGTGCAGTGGCACGCTCATGGTCACCACAGCCTCGACCTGCTGGGCTCAGGCGATCCCTCTGCCTTAGGCTTCCAAGTACCTGGAACTACAGGAATGCGCCACCACGCCCAGCTAATTTTTTGATTTATTGTAGAGACAAGGTCTCACCAAGTTGTCCAGGCTGGTCTTGAACCCCTGGACTCAGGCAGCCCTCTCACCTCCGCCTCCCAAAGTGCTGGAATTACAGGCGTGAGCCATCGCATATGGCAGGATGTTTCTTTTTAATTATATTTTATAAAATAACATTTTCTTTTTAAAAATAGGTCTTTATTTTATTTTATATGCTCAGGCTGATCTTGAACTCCTGGCTTCAAGCAATTCTTCAGCCTTGGCCTTGCAATGTGTTTGAATTACAGGCGTGAGCCACCACTTCCCCTCCTCAGCTGTGACAACCAAAAGTCTCTGCAGACAAATGCCCTTTGAGGGGCAAAATCATTCCCGGGTGAGAAGCCCTGATCTCATGGAAAAGAGAAACATTAGACAATTACACAATTAGTCTGTAATGGGTGGTACGAAGAAGTGTGTCCTAACCAGAGGGACACGCATCAGGGAATCTTACATGCCCCTTCAATCAACTTCAGATTCCCAGCACATACCTTGCTTAGCTGGGCTGACTTCCTGGGTGATTACCCTGAAGATACTGCCCTCACACTCCTTTCTGACTATCAGTACTCCCATGTTCCCACCAATCTTCTTTCAAATCTCGAAATTTGTGATTTCAGCAGCCTTCTCAGCGCCCAACAGAGGAGAGGGATTTTACAAAGTCATGGGAGCGAGCCTCTGAGTTAGCCCCTCCACACTGCTGCTGTGAAAGTGAGTCAAGGGTGACGGCTGGCATGACCCGCCTGTGTGCTGACTGTCCATCTCAGGGGCTGTGTCCCCGTGTCAGTGCCTAGCTGGGGCACAAGGCCTTAACTCACCTACTCTCATTCTATTTTCCTCAAGGAAGCTGGGAGCTTTGTTAAAGACTCAAGATTTCCTTCAACTCAGCAATTTTATCCTGAAAAATCAACTTACAGCTTTAAAAATAGTTCGCCTTAAACGCTTACAAGAAGACCAAATGCATTTTGCCTGGGTCAACACATTTATAAAAATGTTAACATTTATTTATAACAGATTCATTTAGCGTGCCTTTTCTTAGACTGCATGACACGTAAACCAGAGAGCAAACAAATTACCTTTAGTGGACCACTGATTTCTTCTCAAAAACCAATGGAGAATTTACAGACTATACCGGGATGATAAACTGTATAAATAGAATGGCTTTATAGAATAAGCTATAACATATAATACATGCATATATAAACTACATAATAAACTATAAAATAAAAGGGGGAAACGCTGTGGCCACATAATAACTATATCCTAGAATTCTCTGGCAAAAAATGTCTTCAGCAAAATTGACTGGAACCCCTCAGCACAGGATGATTCTCTTTTTATGCATTGATAATTAAGTACCTCACTGTTTCCCAGAGGTTGGGACCTTACTTCAGAAACCTCAATGTCTTTAATTTTTCTTTTTTTTCCTGGCCAATGACACATGCTATCTCAGGACATGCTAACCAAACCCATAAAGTTCAGTGGGTGTGAAAAGTGGGAGAAAAGGTAGCAGGATTATGGTAGCACTGATTGTGTTAGAGAAACACAAGGACTGGAAAAGGACAGAAATAGGTCTGCTCAAATCTGACAAGCTACTCCAGTTGACACCCAGTAGACTATATAAAGTCTAATCATTTCAAGAAACAAGGCTGAATGTTTCCATTTCTAAGTAGTGATTCCAAAAACAACAGGGACTGTGACACAAATTATCTTCAGAAAGAATTTCTAACATTATTCATTTTCTGCCCAGAAGTCTTCCAGCTCATATAAGAAATCAATGCACAGTGTGAAAGCTGGAAGACCCAGGTAGAAACTGGAGTGGTTTGTAAGATTTGGGCAAACCTCATTCAGTCCTTTCCCATACCTTTTGCTTCTCCTTCACAGTCAATGCCACCGTAATCCAATCACCTTTTGGCAGTGGTTAGGCACGGATCCTACCTCCTCTTCCCCCACCTTCCACACCCATCCCCACACACATACCACTGTTTGCCAGGTAACATCACTTGGGTTGATGCACTGGAGAACAGCAGAATAGGAGCTGGCATACTCCTACTCCGTCACCAGGAGGCTTTGGACCTCAGGTGAGTTGCTCTGAGCCTCAGTTTCAGTATCAGGAAAATGAAGGCAGTCAACTAGAGTAGGCACCAGTCACGCTTTTCTCTAAAGGACTGGAAGAGTATGTAATTTAAGCTTTGTGAACCAAGAGGCAAAACTGAAACTGTTGTAGAGGTCCTTGTATAATGAGAGGAAAAATATTCCATACATTTTTAAGAAATGAAACTCAAAACATAACAACAATTGAGCATAATTATTTGTAATACAGGCCAGCTAATGAAACACATGGAATTTATTCATGGGCACTGAGATTTGAATTTCATGTAATTTTCAAGTGTCACAAGATAGTCTTTTGATTTTTTTTTTCCTCCCAACCATTTGAAAATGTAAAAACCATTCTTTGCTTGGGCCATATAAAAACAGGCTGTGGGTGGACCTGACCCTAGGCTCTAGTTTGTCGACTTCTGAGCTAGATGACTCACAGTGTTCCTTTCAAATATGAGTCTTTGTCTCTTGTTTTCAATCTATATTCCTACTTATAAATCATAACTGATAAAACCTTCCCATGGAGCTTTGTTTCTTGGTTGTCCTCTCCCAACCCTTCTATGTGCTACAGAATCTCTTATGAAGGTACGAGAGTTCAGGTTAACTAGCACTTCCAAGCTCAAGTCTCACTCTAATCACTAGCCAATGAATCAAACACGAACTTGACTTCCAGGTGCACCCTATTCTGACCCACCTTGCTAAATAAATCCTCATGTCTCTAATTACACCTGAGCCATGCTTATTGCAATCGTCTGTGCATGATCTTTTTTTTTTTTTTTTTAACCTTTCCTTAATCCAGTTCTTTAGGGTGTGTTTCAAGGAATGCAAGAGTTATTATAAACAAAGGTGTCTTGCTCAAACACCTTTGAAAATATTGCAAACCATCTCTCTCGGAGAAGCACAATGCATATTCATATATTAAAGGCTCTGAGGAATCCTGCAGCAAATGTATGATTAAAAGAAACATTTATTTAATGTTTTTCTTGAAGACATCTATTATTATCCTGCAGAAAGCACTCTGAAGTGCCCTCTCAGTGAGTTAGTATCACCTGAGGGACTGACCGACATCCTTTTATGTTAAGGAAGTTCCCTACCTTATGACTCTTGGTGGGTAGCAGAGCTCATGTCCCACTAGAGAAGTCAACACCACCAGACTCCCAGCTCCATTACAGCTACTGTGTGGGCATTCATAAGCTGTGCCAATCAGGTGGCTCAGACTTGAACTTTGAGTTGGGGCTAAGGTCACAAATAAGTGGAAACAAAGAAGAACCTATTTTGTGGGCAGGCGAGGACCACAACATCCGCAATGTAGAGTTTTCAGGGGCTGAACTGGTGCCCCGTGCTGGAATGGCCCGAGGTAGGGTACCCTCACCATTTTGCTTTTGCACTATGATTCTGGCTAAAGCTCTGGTCCTCACTGTTGTCTGATTTACTTTGTGCCTGACTGTTTTCCAAGCTGGGTTTTATAGCCTTTTCAGGGGTAATATGAGATACTCAACATCCTTTTAATAAAGGTCTTTTCTGCTTAGCTTAAGAGTTAGTACTTGTTGCCTCCTTCTACAAACCTGATGCCTATCCAAGTTTTGAGAAGCTTAAAAGCATTCTTTTAGGAATCTTTACAAACTGCCATTCCAAATGGACTAAATGGCTTGGGTTTCTGAGTATACATGCACACCTAAATTTATTTATACATCCAATGTGATGTTTTATTTTCTAACTTTTATAAAAATCTTGGTCTAACTCAGAATCATGAGACTCTCAAGGTTAGAAGAAACCTTGAAATTAGTTAAATCCCCACATGAGTTAATCCCCTGCTGGCTGTCTACTGAGTTGGTTCCAGTTTCTTCATACTGTTGCTACACAGTCCTTTCACAGAGCCTCTTTGACCCTAAGTTTTGAGGAGAGTGATCTTCACTCTTTCAAAGGTGTCTTGTTCATCGTTTTGGCTCTAAAGATGCTCAGCAACTGTTTCTTCAGGTTTCTGAGAGCACCCACTCAAAGATACCATTCTATAAAGTAACTTAAGCATAAGATTTTCACATGCCACAAAGTATTTTTCCTCATTTAAGAACAGATGTATTGACAATCACACCTAGTCTCTCTTTCACATATGGTCAAGGAGTCAGTAAACTCGGTGTCAAAAGTACCAATGATCTTAAGGGTTCGTCACATTAACCTAACAAAAACATTAACCTGCTCATACATTTTTGTTTGTTTTTTTGAGTTGGCGTCTCACTCTGTCACCCAGGCTGGAGTGCAGTGGCATGCTCACTGCCACTGCAGCCTCAACCTGCTGGGCTCAGGTAATCCTTCTACCTCAGCCTTCCAAGAAGCTGGAACTGCAGGCACGTACCACCATACCTGGCTAATTTTTTGCTTTATTGTAGAGATGGGTATCACCAGCTTGTCCAGGCTGGTCTCGCACTCCTGGGCCCAAGCAATCCTCTCACCTTGGCTTCCCAAAGTGCTGAGTCACCACGCCTGGCCTTGCTCAGATATTTAAATAATGCATGGCCAGCTAACAATTTAATCAGCTGCAAAATTTCAAAAGTCCATGTAGTGATTTAACTGTGTAACAGCTTAGTGGAACCAATGCCTTTCAAAATTATTATTTATTAGTTCTTATTATAGACTTAACCACAGAAAAAAATGTGACCAAAATATCAGTATCAATCAACTGCCTAATTAAACAGCACTAATGAGAAACTTCTAGATCTGTGCAGTACTAGGCCAGCATCATCAGCTTCGCCTGGGGACTTTTTTAGAAATGCAAATTCTTCAGTACTATATCTGACTTACTGGATCAGAAACCCAGGGGCAGGGATAGGGTGAGGGGAAAGGGGGTGCAGTGTGGGGAGGGGGTGATAGCAATCTGTGTTTCAACAAGTCCTTCAGGTAATCCTGATGCACATTGCTAGTCTAGATTGATCTAAATATAGTTTCAAAATCTGGTATTTCTTTAAGACCTGAAGAGGTCTCATTTGTCCTAGAATGGGCTCTCTCTTCTTATATATGAATAAAGTCTCAGAGTTCTAAAAATCAGCATAAATTTCATCACCAAATTTTCTAATATTTCTCTAACATCTGTTTTTCAAAAATATTATCTGATGACTAGTATATTTATTAGCCAACACCAAGTTCATAGCTATATTTAGCATAAAATATGAAAGAAAAAAAATCTAGGAGATAATACATTTTGGGGTGGGGTAGGAAAAAATAGAGGTGTCCATTTTCTTTCTTTTTTACTTTTGATTCAGGATCTTACTCTGTCACCTCAACTGGAGTGCAGTGGCACAATCACAGCAATCGATCTCTTGGGCTCAGACAATCCTTCTCCCTCAGTCTTCTGAATAGCTGAGACTACAGGCGTGCGTCATCACGCTCGGCTAATTTTTCTATTTTTTTGTAGACACGAGGTCTCTCTATGTTGTAAAAATTGGTCTTGAACTCTTGGGCTCAAGCAATCCTCCCACTTTGGCCTCCCAAGGTGCTAGGATTACAGGCATGAGGCACTGTGCCTGGCCAGCAATGCCCATTTTCAAGTAGAGGAAGATGAGTTTCATCCCTTCGAAGACTTGATTTCTGACAGTTTTGTTTTCTCATGTTTTGGTGAAGTTAAGTTTTCCTTAACTTGGCTGTACTGTTGCAAATTATGGTTCATTTTTTTTTTTTTTTTTGAGTTGGAGTCTCACTCTGTCGCCCAGACTGGAGTGCAGTGGCTGCTCGCGGCCTCCGCTGCCTCGACCTGCTGGGCTCCGGCGATCCTTCTTCCTCAGCCTTCCAAGTAGCTGAAACTACAGGCGTGCTACCACGCCTGGCTAATTTTTGATTTATTGTAGAGATGAAGTCTCGCCAAGTTGCCCAGGTGGGTCTCGAACCTGCGGGTTCAGGCAATCCACTCACCTCAGCCTCCCAAGGCGCGGGATTACAGGCTGAGCCACCGAGCCCGGCTTGTGGTTCATTTTTAAGCATGGATGCTGGAAAAAGCTTCTATGAAGACCTAGTGTTGCATTATAGAGGCAGGCTGTTCCTTTTGAATTGCCTTTCTAGACATGCATGCAGATTTCAAGTCTTTTTTCCTGCATCACAAAAGGACTTATGAATAATTCATAATCTCAGCGTTTTTAAACAAAAAGTTATTCTATTATGACAGATGTGGAAAGCTGAAAAGTTCTATCAAACTTTTTTTCTGAGTTGGAGTCTCACTCTGTTGCCCAGGCTGAAGTGCAGTGGCATACTCATGGCCACCGCAGCCTTGACCTGCTGGGCTCAGGCGATCCTTCCACCTTCAGCCTTTCAAGTAGCTGGAACTACAGGTGCATGCCACCATGCCCAGCTAACTTTTCGATTTATTGTAGAGACGAGGTCTCGCAAATTGCCCATGCTGGTCTCGAACTTCTGGACTCAGGCAATCCTCTCGCCTTGGCCTCCCAAAGTGCTGGGATTACAGGCTTGAGCCACTGTGCCCGGCCTTATCAAACTTTTTAAAGACCTAACACTTTTATAAAACAAACTGTAAGCTCTACTATGACTAATTAATTAGTTTAAAACACATTGACATGATGTTTATGTAGAAAATGGGGAAAGAGAATAAAGAAAGCATTTGTTGAGCAACTATTATGTGCCAGGAATTGTGCCAAATGCTTGAATTTTTTTCCCCATAAAATTCCCATGACAACTTGCAAGTTAGATTAAAAACTGATACTCAGTATTTTGGTAATTTGTCCAAGATCACATCGGATTTGGCTCAGCTCAGAGAACACATACTATGACTTAAAGTCCGTTTTCTTTCCCTACATTACACACTACAGGCATAGCAGATACTCAAAAGACTAACGGAATAAAGGAAAGAATGGGTTGACTTACATTGTTGTTGGTTACAGCAAAGTACTGCAAATTACTCAGATACTGGATTTCTTCTGGAATGAAGGTCAGGTGATTATAGCTTAGATCCAAATAATGCAGTTTGGTGCATAGAAAAAGCTGTAAGGGCAGATTCTCAATATTATTGTGGTCCAAAGAGAGCTGCTCTAGGTTAGATAGTGCCCCGATTTGTGCGGGAATATATGCAATGTTATTATGCCATAACTTTAAGCAGGAAAGATTTTGAAGATGCTGAAAGCTAATGATCTCTTCCACAGTTTTAAGGTTATTTTCCTTTAAGTCCAACTCATGCAAATTGTTCAGGCTGAAAATGGAGTGTGGAATGCGTTCTAGGTCACAGCTGATCAGTTCTAGGCTTTTCAGATTAACCATCTTTTTTAAGTTGTTCAACACAACCAGTTTGCTTCCCTCGTTATCAAGGGACAACTTCTGCAGGGAAGGCAGAAGGTCTGTAACGACCTGTGGGATCCGGGAGAGGCTGCTCTTTAAGTAGAGGGTCCTCAGATTTTTTAAGTCCTGAAAGCCCTCCAACTGCGTGGTGGTCAACTGCTCGGGTAGAACACAGCCTGACAGATAAAGTTCCTTGAGGTTCTTCAGATGAAATACCCAGCGTGGGATTTTTCCCATTTCAGTAAATTTCAGTCGGAGGATTTTTAAGTTCTCCTCTAGAAAGGCCAGTGCGGGATGGTCTACTATCAGAGATGAATGATACACATGGAGTTCCTTTAGGTTGACCAGCTGTGAGACTGTGGAAGGCAGTTTCACCTCTGGGATAAGCTCCAGGCTTAGCACTTCCATTTCAGTTAACTCGAAGACATTGTCTGGAAGACCGCTGAGCATGAAAAGATGCAGTTCTGTCTTGTCCTGGGAATTCTTCACAAGCTTACTTTTCAGTTTCTCCACTGTCCATTCGTTATTGAGGTTGATCTGTTTCAGCTTGTTCTCACTGACCTCTGACAAGAATATGGAGAAACGTTTGGAATAAAGAGGATCGTACTGATCAGCCAGGTGAAGGATAAAGGCAAAGTCATTCTTGACATCAGGGATGTCACTGTAGTTGCTTTTTTCTCTTAACGCCTCAAAGGAGTATTGCTTCAGGGAACTCCTCAGCATCCACCACAAGCTGTAGGAGGAGGTCAGACCATAGAGTATAACCAAAATGACATAAAATGAAGCCAGGACCTTAAATATTTCTGCCAAGGAGTAGACACACTGGTAGCGTTTATATCCTGTAAAAGCCTGCACATCAACTGAACAGTCGATTTCAAGAGTGATGTAGGTTAAAAAATATGGGACGTAAGTTATGATGAGGACAAACAAAATGACTTTGACTATTATCTGCTTCAGATACACCCTATAAATGATGTCCTTCTGCTCCACGTGCATGCGGAACCTTTTCACTTTTTCAAAGATGGCTTTGGCCTGTTCGCCCTCCTTCTTGTCCAGGACACTAGAAGTTGGGCTTTCTATGCCAGCTGGCTCTAAGCCCGGCTGCGGGTAGGGCAATGACTGCTTGTTGGAATCAATGTCAGCTGAACATCCTGAGGATGAAAGCAAAATCTTGGACTTGGAGAGTTTCAGGGGTCTCCCGGATTGCTCAGCCACAGTTTCCGACAGGGCACGGGTGGTCCATGGAGAATCAAAGCACTTGTGAAGGATGGCCACAAAATGCTCGAGCCTGGAACTGGTACTGGGGTAGTGAAGCCAAAAGTTGCTGCAGGCTGCAAAGATGAGCGTGTGCAAGAGCACCAGGTAGGGAAAAAACTTTGCAAACCAATGGAGCTGCTTCTCGTAACAGACAGCATCTATATAGGAGTACTGTTGCCGGTGGAGGTCATTCTGGATTCGGAGGGGGAGTGGAAGTGGTGTCCCGGGGTGAGAGGATGTGTTCATGCTGGCTTTCAGGATGTCCCAAGGCACGGCACAGTGATTGTCAAACTCCACTTTGCATGGAAGACAGCACAGAACCCTGCTTTGTGTAAGCTGGAGAGCTCCAGCCAGCACGGCCACCAGCAGCATGATCAGGGTGATGTAATACCAGAAGACGTCCCACCATGGTTTCAAGATGTGATAAGAAGACTGAGCGTCTGCTAAACATTTTAGCTCTGTTAGTGTAATCATGGCTTTCCCTTGTAAGAGTGCAGAAACTGGAAGAGGAAAATAAAAGAAACATTACTGAAACAAGTACCCAAATAAACATTTAACGCTAATGCCTGAACATATATACCCTGGCCAAGTAGGATTTAGCTCAGACTTAAAACCCAGGAGGCAGGGTTGATCAAGGAGCACATGAGTCTTCTGGTTTCATCTGAAACCACAGGTCATTCCAACTCAGCACTGTTAAGTCTTTTAGATGGGGCACCATATGACAATAGCCAGACTCAATCTGTAAAGAAACTTGGAGAGAGCCCTTGATGCAATTATCTGGTTACTTCCTCTATCTCAATTCCAGGCTGGACTATTAAAAACCAGGAGCCAGTTTTTCTTCAACTGACATTGAAAAAACTTGTTCTTATGTTACTAATTTCTAAAAGTCCCATTTATACCCTCCAAAATGTCTGAATAAGCTCCTTTCCACATCCTGCCCTGTGTCTGCAGCATCAGTTACAGGCTGAGAGTTGTTTCAATCACAAGGAGCCTTTTGAGCAAGCTCTGCTTTATACACCTTATCTCTTAGGCTTAGTGAGATCTATGATTCTGTGCCCAAAACAAACCATCACTGAATGTATTATTCCCTTCCCCTCAAGCTCTCACTTCATCATTTAAGTATATGAATATTTTTAAGCTTTGGATATTTAAGAGTTGGAAAACAACAGTAATGGCTTAAAAAAGGATAAGGAAGAAAAACTCTGTTGGAATAAATGGTCCGTTATGGGGGATTAAATTTAATGTTGTGATGGCAAAGTAGTAAGAGGATAAATGATTAAGGCGTATTTTATTATTAAATTATTTTTACCTTCAGAAAAACAAGTCAATGTTGTATTTCCATACTGAAAAGTATTCAAACATCATTCCTGAGAATTTTTCTCTATGTTTAGTTTTACAGACATCAAGTATTTTAAGATTGCTAACTAGTAAAATCCAGATTACCTATAAGATGGCACAGAGTAAGATAAAAGGAAATACATGGATCTTAGAAAATATATATATATATATATTTTTTTGAGTTGGCGTCTCACTCCGTCGCCCAGACTGGAGTGCAGTGGCCACCGCAGCCTCGACCTGCTGGGCTCCAGCTTCCGCCCTCAGCCTTCCTAGCAGCCGGAACTACAGGCGTGCGCTACCACGTCAGGCTGATTTTTGATTTATTATAGAGATGAGGTCTCGCCAAGTTGCCCAGGCGGGTCTCAAACCCGCGGGCTCAGGCAATCGACTCACCTCAGCCTCCCAAAGGACGGGATTACAGGCTGAGCCACCAAGCCCGGCCAGAAAATATCTATTAAGAAAAAAGAAAAATGGCTGGGTATAGTGCAGTGGCTCACTCCTTGGGAGGCTGAGGTGGATCACTTGAGTCCAGGAAGTTCGAGACTAGCTTGGACAACATGGTCAAACCCCAACTCTACTAAACCAAACCAAACCAAACCAAACAAAAACAAAAACAAAAAACAAACAAACAAACAAAAAACAGGAAGAAGAAAAAATCATGATAGCATAACCAACCTTTGCTGGTAGTCCAGCTCTAACCTGTGCCCGAGGGCTTTTCCTGGTCTATCGTGAGTCTGAAGTCTTATCATCTATCCTGGGCTTGAGTTTCTCTCTAGATACTTTAGTACTGATAACACCTCCAAGGAAAGTTGTTTTTGTCTGATCAGTCCTCCCTCTGGAGACTGGTATCCTGTCCTGAACCCCAATATCCCATTACAGAGGCCCTGCTCCCCGTTAATAAGTATCTTCTCTTTTGCTGGTCATCCTCAGCATATTCCTGACCATTTGACACCAAATCCTATAGCTTCTTCATGCTCTCCTGCCTGGTAGGGCATCCCACACATGATCTCTGGTTTTAATTGCTGAACTGAAGCACCACCTTTTGCGTGTATCCTCTTCTCTGGTCATCACATATTATATAGATTCAACTTTCTCCTAGGACCTGAGACTTGATTATATAACTCTCCAGAGCATTCCTTCTTTACTCTAATTTAATGGATCTATTTCTAACTCTCAAGTCCTCTCATTCTGCCTCACCCCACTGCCTCACATAATTGTGTTTCAAGGTAAGACAGAAACCAAAATGAGAGGATTACATTTGACAAATAGAAAGTCCTGGACTTAGACCCGAAAATACCATAAATATGAAGTGGGGGAGGCGGCAGAAAACAATGCTGGATGAAATAACATGTGACAAACACTTAAGGTTACACATTGACATACATGGATACTTTCAGCTAATCACATGATAGCTATTATGCTAAAATACTGATTATAACCTTTGGCCATATTAATAAGTGAATTCAGATAAGGGGCAACAGTCCTTCTGTGCCTGCTTGGTGAGATCACAACTAGAACCCAATGCTCAGTTACAGGTTAAGGATGAAAAAAACCAAACCAAAACAAAATAAAAAAACAATCAGGGGTTACAGTCCACAAACCATTTCCTACAGAGGAAAACAGGTAATTAACAATATTCAGCTGAGATAAAAGACTACTAGGTGAACCTGAGAATTTATCTTTACATTTCTGTGCCTCCTGGATAAGATAATAAAGTGTACTTGTTCCTGCGGTACAACTAGGTAGGTGGAAGTTTTAGAAAGTCATATTTTGATACAATCGATGCTGGAACATCATTCAATGGCCGCTCTGTGAAACAGTTCAGCTCCCTGTCCTGGGCATGGTCTAGATAAATAAAATGATCATCCATCAGGGATATTGCAAGTGAATTTCTTGTAATGGATAAAGACGTCATTCTCCAAGCACATCATTTTATTTGTCCTCTCAAAAGTCCTGAGAGTTAAATTCATTTAAGATATGCAAATCAAATTGCATAAGAATGAAGACAACGATAAGGGTATTTGACAGGAGTGAGTATCTAGTCAACAAAGAATACAAGCCAACATTGACCAAAATAATGTACTTTAAATATTTATACTTACTATAATTAAAAAATGAATCAAATAAATCAGCTACGCTTCAATCAGGAGGTCTACACCTTTTGAAGTTTCTTAGACACACCATCTCTGTGCTTGTCTTCATTCTATGAGAAAGCATAAATATCGTGAAATAGCTATAGTCATTCAGACAACAACAAAATTGAAGACACTGTCTCCAGAGACTCTCACCATCATAAGACACGGTATGGCAAATAGATTTTCATTAGGTGAGTTTACTTTTCACACTGGGGCACATTCTGGCAAAGCTGTATCTACAGGACTCTACCCACCGTCATCAAACCATACCACCCACTCCCTAAACTCCTTTTCAATTACAGAGAAGTTTCTATAGAAATTTAGATACAACATATTTTAAAATTCTACATCGACAACACTGAGATGAACACTTAGTTTTTTCTAAGTAGTCTACATATGTTCATTTCTCTCACTCAGTCTTCATACACAGTTGTTCTTATTTGCATTTATCAGATGGCTTGTCAAGCCATGTAATTTCTGTACCCTTATTTAAAACCACATATCTATCCAAATGAGAAGGCTCAGTGCTCCTAAAATTTAGCCCACCAATTTCATTAGACAAAGTGACAGGTTAATATACTTTTTCAGACATAGCTAAAAAAATCTGGTTAAAATTTCCTGAAATTATGTTAAACCATAGCTACTCTTTACATTAAACATTTTAAACTTACTTGCTAATAAAAGGCATTCTCAACATATATATTCAGTCATTTATGATTGTTAAATTACATATATACTGGTAAGTTTGAACTATGAGAACATTCTGAAATGCTAGAATTTCTTTTTTGAGTGTAAAAATTCTATTTTTTTTAGTGTCTATGAACCTCAAAAAATTTGCTGGGGAGATTTTTATATTTTCCCTGTAAATACATCCTTTTTGAAATGTATTAAGTACTTGAAATTCAGCTAAGAGTACTGACCCCAAATTATATTTAAGATATTTTTAGTCATAACCTTGTAACCTTGTCATTTCAAATACCAAAAGTTGGACATGTCTGAAATTTACTTGGGGTCTCCCAGGTCATGTACAAAGCCTATTTTATAATTAATCACCATCCAGCATCAAATTGTTTTGCAGGTTAGAAAGCACAGTTAGTATGTATAACAAGATGGCTGTGTGCTAATTCAAAATTACATGCTACTGCTGGAGTATGAGATGTTTCTCCTTTACCATTCACAAGCCTTTATAAAAGGCTACAACATTTAATACACGACTGCATTTATGTGCCTTGAGCATGATAAAGACATCTGATGTGCGAAACACTTTACATTTTCTTCCACAGCACTGGGTCTGAAACATGCCAGGAAAGAATTTATTGCATAATTCCAGAACACTGCTTGGCCATCATGATCCTTCTTATACAACAGTTTCCTTTAAATATTACAAATGTATCTCCTACTTTTTATTTATTTGAGTTGGAGTCTCACTCTGTTGTCTGGGCAGGAGTGCAGTGGCATGCTCACAGCCACCGCAGCCTCGACCCGTTGGGCTCAGGCTATCCTTCCACCTCAGTCTTCCAAGTAAGTTACAACTGGAACCAAAGGCACGTGTCACAACACCTGGATAATTTTTTGATTTATTGTAGGAAAGAGGTCTTGCCAAGTTGCCCATGCTGGTCTCGAAGCCCTGTGCTAAGGTAATCCTCTGCCTCCCCAGATGTTGGGATTACAGGCATGAGCCACCATGCCTGGTGGATTTATTATTAATAATTTTTAATTTACATTAACTTGTTCTATACATACAAGATGTATAGTTGTCCTCATATTTCATGCACATGGAAAATAAGGCAGGCCCAAAGAATTTACCTGGCCCAACACCAGCAAGAAATAAAGTTACAACTGGAACCTATGTCATCAGATTCAAATCCTAACCTCATCCACACCAGATCATATGGCCTCAGTTAATCCAATTAACTATGCCATGGTCTCAGTTCTCTCAAAGGCTGACAAAAAAATATTTAGCTCTCTTTCCCAACTCACCCCAATGTCTGTGTTATAACTGGGTTCTATTATAATATTTTTGAATTGGATGTAAATGGAGTTTTCTGCAATGTCTTCAGTTACATATTATATAATCTATGTTCTCAGCTAAACATTTTTCTACAAAATAGTTTTACTGAACTAAGATGATATTTAAATATATAGCATCTGGACTTAAGGATACATGAAAAGGCTCAATGATGCCAATTTGTCTAATTGAAGTGTTTTACTGGAGAGTCAGAATATAAATGTTGCTATATCTTTTAGTACTGTTTATGTGTCCAGGAAATGTTTTCCAGACCATATTTTAGCAAAAAATGAGGATTCAATCCAAATGAGATCTCTATTTCTAATATACAAATGTGCTAAATTAGTTCAAGGGAATAACGTTAAGAGTAACAAATTTTATGGTTAATCCCATTCTTTTAGCTTTTAAAACTCATTAAAAACTCATAAAAGCTTTTTAAAACACATGAATTCACTTGACAATCTCACTCCAAAGTCTCTAAGACTGTAACATCAACATTCAAGTTAGGCATCTTTACTTCCCAGTAGTCCTTATTTTACTTTGAAAGCATTCCAAAATAACTAGTGAAAAAATAAACAAATGATGATCAGATGGTATTTAGACTCATTATATGCTGAGAACTGAATGCTACTTCAAAGATCTGTCTCTGACTCCAGGCAAGGATTTTAGCCAAACAATTCAAAACAGCAGTTCCATACACTACTCTCACTGAAAATTGATTTTAAAATCACCTCATATCTCTTCAAAATGTTTAGTGCTACTTACCATTGAGATGTTTCTTGAGTCTAACATACATCCAACTGAAATTTAAATTCACCTTTGAGTTCACTCTCTAGGAAACAATGCATCAGTACCTCTGATTAATTTGTCCCTTTTCTTTATACTAAGTAACTTCTTTAATCATCCTTCAGAGATCTGATGACAAGCATTTAGCATTTCTCAAGTATTTAAATGATCACTAGCAATAACACTTCATATACCAGTTATGTCCCTTATCAGTTCTTTCAGACCTTGTCATTGTGATGATTTTCAAATAACAAACACACTTCCCAAACTTACTTGCAGTTTTGAGATCTAGAAAGAAACTAAGATTTATTCAATCGTGTTTCTCACCATTAATGTCCATAAAAATCATCAAGAGCTTATAAAAACACAAAGTGATAAGTCTAACCCTCAGAGTTTCTGATTCATAAGGTTGAAAGCAGGTCTCAAGAATGAGCATTTCTACAAAATTCCCAGTTCATGTTGATGCTGCTGGTCCAGGGACCACTTTCGGAGAATCACAAATCTAAAAAGATAGTGATTCTCAATCTTGGCTTCACCTTAAAACTACTTGGGACGCTTTTTAAAAAAGAAACCCAAGTCCAAGCCCCACTTCTACAGAGCAAGTCAGTTAGTCTAGGTGAGACTAGTTTTGCTGTTTTGTTTTTCCTCAAATCTCCCGAGGAGGAGAAAGCTCACAAAATAGATGTGCGATAAAGTACCCTGGGAAAAGTGCCTGTCTTTTGAATCATTTTTAGGTGCACTAGATATCTAGGATGTCCCTTCCTAGATCAGCTACCATATCCTACACGAATCCTTCAGAGATTCAGGCATGTGACACAATAGAACAGTGAGTCACTGAGCTATGGAGATTTGCAGAATGGACTGAAGGAGGAGAGATCAGAAACAAGGGGGCCAGCTACGAGTCTCTTCAATCATGTGGGTGAGAAATAATAAGGGTAAATTTTCTATTACGTTTGAAAAGAAAGCAAAGAATAAAATGGTCATGGTAAATTAAAATTCAGAACCACCTAGCACCCTCAGATAAAGAGGTTCATGGAGTAGCAGGATGTTCAATGGATTCAGAATTTGATCCTATGCTATTATGGCGTATCTTACAAAGTTTCTAGCACATGGTGTACTAAAAATATTTATTCAACAAATAACTAAATGGGCTGAGTATGGTGCCTCATGTTTGTAAAGCCAGCACTTTGGAAGGTCAAGGAGGGAGGAATGTTTGAGACCAGGAGTTTGAGACCAACCTGGACAATATAGGGAGACCCCTTTAAAAAAAAAAACCCCACAAAACCTGGGTATAGTGGTTGTATGCTTGTAGTCCTAGCTACTCAAAAGGCTGAGGCAGGAGGATCATTTGAGCTTAGGAGCTGGTGACGGCAGTGACCTATGATCATGCCACTGCACTCCTGTTTGGGTGACAGAGCTAGACATTGTCTCTAAAACAAATAAGTGAATGAGCAAAAACCCCCAAAATCTAAATGTACAAAATGTAAAAAACATGAAAAACAAGTCCCAATGATTTCATATTTTTAGATAGGGTATATTCCAGGTGATAGAGCCTTTTCCAGGGGGGATGCTAGAACTTAGCAGCTTACAAATGGAAGGATTTTTGCTAACCTGCATATTCCAAAACTTAATGGCTTAAAAAAAAATAAGGCTTTATTTCTTGAGATTCTGTGGGAGGTTCTTTTACTTCATGGTGCTGGCTGGCACAAAAATGACTAGAAGGTACAAAATGTCCACATTCCTTAGGCTGGCAGTTGGTGCTAACTGCAGCTGGCAACTCCTTCACGTGAGTCTCCATGGGTTCTTTGAGTGTCCTCATATAACATGGTGGTTGGGTTCCAAGATGGTGCATTTCAAAGACAAAAGTAAAAGCTACAGATCTTTTTTTTTTTTTTGAGTTGGAGTCTCACGCTGTCTCCCAGGCTGGAGTGCAGTGGCATGTTCACGGCCACCCCAGCATTGACCTGCTGGGCTCTGGTGATCCTTCCGTTTCAGCGTTCAAAGTAGCTGGAACTACAGGTGTGTGCTACCGGGCCTGGCTAATTTTTGATTTATTGTAGAGACGAGGTCTCACCAAACTGCCCGGGTTGATCTCGAACCCATGGGCTCAGGCAATCCTCTCATCTCGGCCTCCCAAAGTGTGCTGGGATTATAGGCTGAGCTACCAAACCTGGCCTACGGATCTTTTAAGGAATAGCCCTTGAAGCTACACAGTGCCACGTCCACCAAAATCTATTGGCCAAAGGAATCACAGGGCCACCTCAGATTCAAGGGTAGGGAAAGCAGCCCTCCATCACTCAATGGGAGGAGAGGCAAAGAATTTCCAGCCATGCTTACTCCACCAGTCTGCTCGCTCGCCACAGGTGATTGACATTCTTCCCACGTGCAAGACACATTAACTCTCTCCCAAGGCCTCTTAATGCTTCATCCCACTATGGCATCAAATTCAGGCTTGAAGTCCAGGATCTTATCATCTAACTCAGATCTAGGATGCTGTGGGACAACACCCTTGAAATTCTTAGAAGACCTTCCATCTAGCTGAGAGGATCTAGAAGACACTGCCTTAAATCTTTTTGAAGTTTTAATATAGGGTCCTACAGTGGTGCTTTTGCTTTAATTTTCACCTTAAGACCAGGTTTTACTGACAGTAGTATTCTGGATCTGATCCTTGGACCTGAGGTCATTTCTTTCTTTGAGTGCCTTTTGCTGGGTACAGGAGCTGGGAAGGAGAAACAGTTTTATTTATGATCCTAGAAAATTCTGACTTGGAAATGTTTCCTTTAAAATATGCTTAAAACTGGAACAGTTTCTTGTCTAATTGATCTCATTCATGCAATACTTTGGTCATAGTATCAAAAAAGGAGTTAAAAAAAGGAGTCAATTGGTGTTTCTAATATTCTCCTGAAAAATCTCCTAACTAGATCCTCAGGTTCATTACGTTCATTTCTATGCTCCATGTTACAGTAGGTGACAGTCTTGCTGATTTTTATGTCAAGATAAAACAAGGGTACCATCCCATATCCTCCAATTACAATAATATTCTTACTGCTCTTCAGGTCTTCACTGTTACCTCTCCCAAAGCTAATGCCAGATTTTCTATGAGGGCAGCACTTCACTTCTAAATACCAGTTTTCGTTTGGGTTTTTTATTCTTTGTAACAAACCACCCCAATACTTAGTGGCTGAAATAATAATTCATGACTTCCCATGATTCTCTGCAATGATGAGGCAGGTCACATGGTGTCGGCTGGAATGCTTAGAAGGTCCGAGGTGCCTCAATCACCAGGCTGGCCCTTGGGTAGGCTGCTGGCCAGGAGCCCAGCTTGGCCTGTTGACCAGAGGCCTTGCCAGTCCTCCACATGGCTGATTAGGCTTCCTCACAGCAAGGGACCAAGATCTCAGAAGGAATGTTTCAAGCACACAAAAGCAGAAGCTACAAATCTCTTAAGGCCCAGCCTTGGGAATTACTCCACATCATTTCTGCCACATTCTATTGATCCAAAAAGGTAACGGGGCCAGCCAGCTTCAAAGGGAAGGGAAATGAATGACTTCTCTTGATGGGAAGAGATTCTTTTCTAAGTATTAGAAGCCATCTTTAGTCTGCCACAGGAAGTCACAAACATTTAAGTAGTGGACAGTGTCAAAGAAACGAATTCTGAGAGAAACAGTTTTGTGAGCAAAAAATAGATCCTCTGTCTCAGATAAAATATCAGACAAAGAAGGATTATTAAATGAGGAAGAATAAAAGAGTTTAGAGAAGCAGAGTCTATGTGGTCAAGGAGAAGCACAGTATTTGTGAAGCACAAAAATCAGTTACAAGGAAAGAAGCTTGTAAGTCAAAGAATACAGAGACGCATAATTGTAAGTCAAAGAATACAGAGACGCATAAAGAGCACAGAGACACATAAAGAACACGGAGACGCATAACTGCCACTCCAAGCTTCTAACCCAAGGCTGTAGCGTGATAATGGGCCTATGAAACAATCATAAATAATACTCTAAGTATTAGGATAATTATGTTAACCAGTTGAAGCCCCAGGAGAAAGTGACTGAATAAATAAAATCAAATAAATAATACATAAAATAAGTTAAAGTTATAGAGGGAATCAAAACCATGGGAACAACTTTAAACAAAATCTGAGTTGTGCTGAACTTTAAGAAATACTGCTTCATTTTTTCTTGTTCTGGCAGTTAGAGAATACATCCTATGTTTAATGTAGATGGTAACTGTCTCTTTAGGAAAAGAAGTCTCATTCTTTGATGTTTTTAGCAAGTTACCGTGTTACCTAAAATACATTTAAAATTTAAAAAGTTGCAGTCACATTATTAAAATATGAACACAAGATCATAAGCCACCAGTAGCTGGATAATCCTCAGAGGGTGTAAACAGAAGCCAACCTCAAATCCCTCTCCATTGCCTTTTGTTTATAGAAACATTTTCCTGACTATCCTGTTCCTACCACAATAAGTAAGCCATAGTAGGTAGAATCAAACACAGTTCCTATCTAGACTCTTGTGAATCACACATGCTCTCTTTTTTTTCTTTTAATTTTTATTTTAAAGATGTTGGGTACAATTCAGGATTAGGTATACAAATGGTCATTGTACAGGTAAAGTTTGGGCCTCACTTAGGTCCCCACTTCTCCTGGCTTGAGATCAGGTGCCTTTATTGATGAAGTGTGCCCCTCCCACCCCATAAATTTCCCATTACTGCCAATCCCTTTCTTTCAAATGGCAGGCAGTTAGTAGAGACCATCATTCCATCTGCTTCTCCTTGTTCTTCCACAGGTAACCTACCTTTCACTAGAGCTGAATCATGTGGATTATTTAACCCGGTAATCAAAGTCTACTCTTTATACATAAGAAATCTAAGTTCAGAGGCATTTAAGGGATTTCTCTAGGGTCATAAAGTAATGAGCTTATGGTCAAAGGCCCTAATTTGAAATGAACTGGAAGTTGGTAGCATTGAATTCTGGCTACCTACCCTAATTAAAAATAGGCTTTTCTAATAAAAGAAACATGAAGTGGCAAATATAGTCCAGAACACTTCTGTTATAATTCTTTTTTGTAAATTATAAATCAAAATGAGAGAGAAATTTTAGACCCCTTTTCTTTATACTTAAGAGTACACTGGAACAGACAAACCAGTGTACTCTAGGAATACTTAAAAATATGATTGCGACACTAATCTTAATCCTTTCTTGAAAGTGAACATTTACATGAACCCAATCATGGAGGCCCAGGCACTACAAAGGCATACCAAGGAAATACAAGACCTTGTTTCTATCTTCCCAGGACTTTTGATCCTACTGTAGAAAGAAGATACATATAGCTGAAAGTTGGCACCCCCCCCCTTATGCTGTCATTTCAGTGCCCAAATTAGTGGGATGATGGACTAAATCTAGTAGATATGACATTTGGTTCTACATAAACAAAATGTCCAAAGGGAACAGCAGCACTTGTCAAAGAAAGGTTAGGATTTTAGTCTATTTGTGTAACAAATAATTAGAATGCCTACTAAGTGCCAGGAGGACTTACAGACGTTTGGGAAACACGGGTGTGCAGGACAGACAGCTCTTGTGGACTGGACTATGTGTAGTGAAGGAAGAAAAACAATAACCAAACATAAAACATGAAAAAATCAGAAATGCTATGAAGAAAATAAAGTCAGGGACTACCTGACTACCATTAGGATGGGGACAAAAAAGGAGCCAACCATGGGAAGAACATTCCAGGCAGAAGGAGCAAGAAGCTTAGATGTGTGAGGATCGGAAAGGGGGAGTTCACTCTGGCTGGAATGTCAGGATCCTGGGGAAAGTAGAAGAGAGACAGAAGGCATGCAGCTAAAGTAAAGAATTTTGGATAATAAATGTCCAGGTGTGATGGAAAAGGCACTGAAGGGTCATAAGTAGAAAAGTGGCAAAAGCTGTTATGAGCTTTCAAAATTCACAGTCAGGCTGGGATCAGTGGTTCAGTCTGTAATCCCAGCACTTTGGAAGGCTGAGGCTAGTGGACTGCCTGAGCCTGCGAGTTCGAGACCAGCCCGGGCAACTTGGTGAGACCTTGTCTCTCTACAATAATTAAAAAATTAGCTGGGTGCAGTAGCACGTGCCTGTAGTTACAGCTACTTGGAAGGCTGAGGAAGATGGATCACCTGAGCCCAGCGGGTTGTTGCTGGAGTGGCCGTGAGTGTGCCACTTCACTCCAGCCTGGGCAATGAAGTGAGAAATACAGCTATGCCCAAGAAGTCAAAGGATCTTTACCTTCATCTGTAAAAAAGAAGGATGTTCATAATTAATAGGTGACAGACCCCCGCCTCACTACTGATTTACCTAGACTATATGTTCAGAGCTGGGTGACATATTTAACACACATGCTGTAATCACAACACTAGAGAGTCATTCTATTTAATACAGTGTACAAATTCAATATTTGTTGTGTCAAAGTCAAAAATACTGCCATAGAGCTAACTGAAAACTAATCTCCCACAATTATAAAAGAACAATAATGTTTGCAGGAAGCAGCAGTGCATAGGCCTTGTTTATTTCTGACTTGCCTACTCAATGAAAGCATGGTCATATTTTATTTGATAGAAATAAATATGGCAAACCAAATATATACATTAAAAATGCTACCTTAAACAAAGGTCAGGAAAATATAGACATAAATTCTAAGTCTCTCATGGATATTTATATTTCTTAAGATCTTTTTAAAGTTAAATAAATTTTTTTTAATAATAGAGATGAGGTCTTGCTATGTTGTGCAGGCTGGTCTCGAACTCCTGGGCTCAAGCAATCCTCTTGCCTTGGCCTCCCAAAGTGCTGGGCTTACAGGCATGAACCACCATTCCCAGGCTATATTCCTTAGCTCTTAATGTTAAAAAATGACAAATATCATCTACATATACACTTTCCTACATTCAAAACTCACAACAGACAGTAAGATGACATATTTACTAAAACAGATTTAATTTTCTGTTTATTAAACGGGTTGAAAAGACTCCAAAAGACTTTACTCAAAATATATGCAAGAATAGTAACTTTTTTTTACATATTAAATATTCGGTAATTATTTGCCTCAAGCTACCAACTTAATTATAATTGTCTTTACCATGTGTTTACAATTCAGGATGTAAATCTTACCCTATGAATGCCAGTCAACCGAACCACTGCAATTAGTCTCAATTTGAAAAATTCCTAAAGAGAAATCATAAACATATTGTTATATTTCACACATCAAAGGACTGCAAGATAACTTATTCACATAATGTAGTTTTAAAATTTCCAACATATAATTTTATGAACCAACAAAAGGCAACTTTTTAAAAAATGAGTGTTAAAGAGATCACCTTCTGACCTTTCACAAAAGGTGTTAACTGTTACCCACTATTACTGTCATCAACTACATAGTTAATCTCATCACAACAGTAATTTACAAGGAGAAAAATATGAACATTAAATAGAAAGTATCTATGATTCAATATATATTTTTTGCGTATGCTTTCAAAATGAGAGTCCTAGAACATTTTAAGGCCTCTGATATGCAGAATCAAATTATTTCCAAAAAAGTTTATGCTAATTTTCTTTTTGATAAACAATATATGAATAGCACCTCACTAGATTTAGAAATCATCATTTAAAAAAACTTTGTTAATTCTATATGTAAAAAATGATCTTATTGTTTCTTTATTCTGTATTTGAGTTGAATTGAACATTTTTTTAGCATGCTTATTAACGAGTTTAATTCCTTTTCCTATTTCACATTTACCCAAACCAGAGGAATATTTTGCTGAGAAGATATAACTGTAGAGCTTAATGACAGTTCTCTCATAATCACAATTTGTCATCTCAGGATGAGTGACTGCTGTCAAGTAAAATAAAACGTAGCTGAGTTTCTTTATCCAAGCTAAAACCAAACCATTCAAACTAATTTTAGAAATTTTAGCAAGTTACTGCCTTTCTTCCCCCTCAGCAGAACACCATAGTATTAAGTAGGAAGAATGAAACGCAAAAATATTACTAAATGGCAAGGCTTCTTAGAATAGAATAAATAGTTATTAGGCAGGATAAAAAGAGGACAAAGACAGTCACAGGAATTCTGACAGGCCCAGCAGCTGAGACAGGTGGGTTCTCCAACTTGGTATGCTAATAAGTGTTAAAAAAAACTACCTCTACCAATCCCCTCAAAAACATTTTCTCTACCCAGAGGAAGGACACAAGACATATGTGCTTTAACTTAAAAAGTCAATTTCAGGCTGGGTTCGGAGGCTCAAGCCTGTAATCCCAGCACTTTGGGAGGCTGAGGCTAGAGGATTACCTGAGCTCAGAGGTTCAAGACCAGCCTGGGCAACTTGGTGAGACCTCATCTCTACAATAAATCAAAAAATAAGTCGAGTTTGGTAGTGCATGCCTATGGTTCCAGCTACTTGAAAGGCTGAGGCGGAAGGTTTGCCTGAGGCCAGCCGGTGGAGGCTGTGGTAGCTAAGAATGTGCCACTGCCCTCTAGCCTGGGCGACATAGTGAGATTCTGACTCAGGGGGAAAAAAAAAATAAAAAGTCAATTTCAAGATAACCTAAAAAAAAAAAATTCTGGAAGATTTGGAGATAACAAGCATAACACTGAGAAATCCCTTCTTTCTCAAACAAGTGCTCCTTTCAGAAAGTTCCCAATGAAGGACAAATATTCCCAAGTGACTTGAGATTAAAAAACAATACAGCAGCAATTGGCTTTCTGATAGAAAAACAATAGGCCCCAAAGCTTTTACTTTGAAAGTGGAAAAGTCTGGATGCTCTTATTTCTGTCTGGTCAGGAGAGATAGTGGATTTGACAAAACAAACTTTTTTGCAGTAAAGCAGAGAAATATCATACTGTTTTGTAATCTGAGAATGGTTTTCCATTTGGGTATACATGTCTTTTAGTGACAATTAAATAAAATGTTAAGAGGAAATATCTAGCAAGAAGTCAAAGGACCTGCACTGGGTTAAGCATAGTCGCCAGGTATGGTGGCTCACTCCTGTAATTCCAGCACTTCGGGAGGCCGAGGCAAGAGAATTACCTGAGCTCAGGGGTTTGAGACCAGCCCGGGCAACTTGGCAAGACCTTGTCTCTACAATAAATAAAAAAAATTAGCTGGGCGCAGTGTCTTGTGTCTATGGTTCCAGTTACTTTGAAAGTTTAGGTGGAAGGATCACCTGAGCCTAGCAGGTTGAGGCTGCAACGGCTGTGAGTGTGCCACTGCACTCTAGCCTGGGTGACAGAGTAAGATTCCTACTCAAAAAAAAAAAAAAAAAAAAAAAGGCATAGTCTCCAGGATCTCACTTTGCAGGTCAGCTATGGCAGGAATCATTGCAGTATCAGACTCACCCGCCCTGCCTTGGGCAACTGTATACATTTAAGACTTTAGATATGTCAAATTAGTCTTCCATTTTATCCACTTGAAAAGTTCAAAACATGAATAACAGCTGAATTTAAAAGAGGGATATTCCACATCATTATCTGTCCCACTCTGGGGCCAAATGGAATCACCGCTACGAGCTACCCAGATTGCCACAAGCTGAATTTGCTGATCGTCCGTCTGTGTTCGGAGAACACATTTACTAATATTTCTCTTATGCTGTTTTATAGTATATTAAGCTATTGCCTCAAGTTCCTTGAGGGCTGGGGCAACATCTTTTTAACTAATATCCCAGGGATCTATTGCATTGTCTCTTTTCAGAGATGAATATGATGGCAGCTGCCATGTAACACACCTATTCATCAGTGGGGGGTTAACACATCTCTGGAAACAACTTAAACAAAAACAGTGTCTACCAGAACTTTTCTCAGAGCCAGTACTGCGTGTGGTTGAAAGGAAAGACTGGGAATCTGGTAGTTCTTCCTGGTCAGCTGAGATTCTGGAAACTGACATAAGGGACCTAGAGGGGGTCTTTCGCTGCCCTTTTCCTATACAGTGCTTGGTTTCTCCTCTTGAAAATGTTGTGAACAAATATTTAAAGAATAACAGTCTGAAGCAACATTGGATCCTTAGCCTGCCCCTAGCCCAGAGTAATGAGTCATTAGGGTGTCCCATGTCTCAGTCTTGCCCCTGTCAGCACCACGGATATTCAGTAAATTATTGTTGAGTGAATGAAGGGTACCAGGTCAGGTTTTACCGTCTAGTTAGGAACCAAAGGTACAGAGGAGGAGGCCTGGCTCCCGGAAAGACCAGAGACACAACTGGTGCACACACAGTGGGCATGAAAGGATGGCAAAGCAAATGGCAGGGAGGGAGCCTCGGGCATTTCCATCACCCCATGGCAGGTGCAGAGATTCAGAGGAGAGGTTGTGCTTTCACTCTTCCAAGAGAGAGGAGAAAAAAATCTGTATTTGCCAACTTACCCACCAAACATGACATCTCACAAATCTGAATGGAGAACTGCTGTCAAATTCAGCATGACTGGCTACATTTATAATGACTGCAAGTCATTTTGGATCAGTGATGGACTACTGGATAAATGCCACATCATTCCAAAGTGACCTTAATATCTTGTCATATTCTGATTTCACAATTACTCTTTTGCACAAGTTAACCTTAGTATAATGCAGCAGAGATAATGCTGGGACCAACAGAATGATCGTGTTGTCACCCAAAGAAGGACATCGCGCATACCATTCTGCGGTCACTTGTCCTGTTTGCTTTCCCCCAAGACGATGAACTCTGAAGGGCAAGGGGCTTCCTTGTCTCCTGAGAACCTACCATATATTAGGTGCTTCACAGACATTATAATTCCATGACCCTGTAAGCTACGATTGAACTGACAATATTGCATATCCTTGGATAGTTTTAGTCTCATAAAACCAGCAACTTCTGATAGTGATCACTGTAAAGAATGATACATGTGCTACAACATACTCTTAGTCCAATGACAACAGTCAAATTGTCATGCATTGCAAATCAGCCTAGTGTTTAGCTCAAACTAATTTCTGACTGCAAAATATAAAGGTTTATTGTTCAGTATTAAATGACCCTTAAGCACAAAATATGTTTAAAATGAACACTACTAACCCACTCATCCCCCCAAAACAAGTAGTTGCTCCCTACTTCATGCTTCCTTAGGATTTAGGGAGTACTAATAGTTCTACTATACTTCCACTAAACTGCAGCAGATACCTGGTTTGGTGCCCTCCTGATCCAACCTTTGACCTCTTGAAAGAGTGGAGTGTGTGAGCCAGGACCTGACACACAACAGAGTCTCCATAATTACTTCTGAATGGAAAGGAGTGATGGGAGATAAGAAGGGGAGGGTTAACACCTACTGTGTACTTGGTGAGGTAGGTATTATCATCTCATCTCTAAAGGTGAGAAAGTTGAGGTTTGGAGAAGCTAAGAAGTTGGCTGGAGCTCATCTGCAAACCCAGCATTCACACCAGCTCCAGTGACTAAGAGCCATCTGCTACACGGCCTCTCCAAAGAGCTACATGAAAAAAGGAGTTTTATATAGAATGTGGCATCTTCTTTTTTTTTCAAAGCTACAATTTGTCTTTTAGAAAAACTAAAAAAGACAATTTGAAAATGAGTTCTATGTTGCTTTCTTATAGCTCATTACTCAGTGTTCCATCTAGTGAAACATAATCAGCAAGTGCTTCCTCCATCCTGCCTGCCTATTAGATAATTAAGGTTGACATGACAAAAAGCCAGAGCCAGGGAGCATCTGCTTGCATAACCTCTTACGGAGAAACATTTCCCACCAATTTAATAACAAGATAAATAACCCAAGTTTAATTTGTATTTAAAGGATCATGTTTTGCATGGCTTTTCTTCCCAGCATACCTATTAAGGGGATGTAGTTAAAATAAATTAATGCTATATCACCTATATATGACCCTCTTTTTGAGTGACTTAAAAAAGCAGTATCACATGTCTTTAGTGTGCTACTTTGTCAGGCCTAGTTTTCATCCTAAAACTTATGAAAATTTGAGAGACTTGGAAGTGAGGGTGACCGAGTGGCCAACTTTGTCATTTACCATCTGCTCGATCTTGGATAAGCTGAATCACTTTTCTCATCTGCAAAATAGGGATAATAATGGTTTCTACCTAACAGAGCTTGTTTTAAGAATTGAAAAAGATAGTTATAAATCAAATGCTTAGCATAGCAACAGGTAAAAGCAAGCACTCAAAAAGGTAAATTATTAACAGAGTAGTAGCTTTATCTGAAAATAATTCTTTATTGGTTGGCTTTAAAGTATGATCCTATAAACAAGAACCAGAGTTGATATTAGGGAAGTTTTATTTTATACCTAAATTAGTGACTTTCATACGGATTTTATGATATCACATGATTCAAATTACTAGAAAGCATTGTGAAATATAAACATAACTTTCCTCATTCATTTACTATATGGTTCATAGAAAAGATAAAGTGTTGTGAAGCCAAAACAATATACTGTGATACATTTTATTTTTTTGAGTTGGAGTCTCACTCTGCCACCCAGACTGGAGTGCAGTGGCACACTCACAGCCACCCCAGCGTCAACCTACTGGGCTCAGGCGATCCTTCTGCCTCAGCCTTCCAAGTAGCCGGAACTGCAGGCATGTGCTACCATGCCCAGTCAATTTTTTATTTATTGTAGAAATGAGGTCTTGTCAAGTTGCCCGGGCTGGTCTTGAACCTGCGGGTTCAGGCAATCCACTCACCTCGGTCTCCCAAAGTGCTGGGATTATAGGCTAAGCCACCAAGCCTGGCCCAACATTTTTTAAAAGTTAAACTGTATAAACAACCTCCACTTTTTGATGCAATGTCTATCATTCCAGTCAAGATTCCCACTGCAGATAAATTTAATATGACCAATGATGCCTAAGCAAAGCATCTTAAAAAAAATTTATAATCATGGCTGCACAACTTGAATGTATTTTACACCATAGAATTGTACACTTAAATATAGTTAAAAGAGTAAATTTTATGTTATGTATATTTTATCACAAAAAATCTACACTCATATAAAATAGAAAAAATGTTCTTACTGCTTTAAAATGAACTCAAATGGATTACACAAATTAAATACAGTCTCGTACCAGACATACTAACACATATTCTAAACATAATAGAATTTCAATATGCCCATATGCTTTTTTCATAATTCATAGGTTACTATAATACATACTAAGTATGTAATTGTCAGTTTTGTTTGTTACCCTGAATTAGAAGGATTGAGGCGGGAGATAATACGATCTCCCAAATTTGTCCAAAAATGGCTTGGGTCTTCTTTACTAGATGAATACCAATATATGAAGCTGAGACATCTTAAACTTTCTGGTGATTATTGAGGTAAGTGCACATGTGAGATTTTTTTCTTTTTTCTAAAGTAATCATTGAAGCACTCACATGTTGACAAAATTCACTAATAATTTAATGGATCTGCAAAGTATTTGATACTCTTGCTAATCTTCTTTTATTAAGAGGTCAATCCACCCGAAGGCATCAATAACAGCCTAATAGGATAGATGAAGGGGGGAGGGGAAGGGAGGAGAATGGGAAGGGAGGAGAGGTGGGTTGGTGGTAGTGCACAGAGATTGTGTGTGCGTGTGTGTGTGTGTGTTTGTGAAAGTGGTTACAAGGGAGCAATCAAAATCTTTGATCATGTGATAGCAGACACACCTACTATGTGCTTACATAAAATAAACAGCTCAATCAATCAATCCCTGAGAACTTTCATAATAACAAACTCAGTTGTAGGATTTTCTTTTACTTCCTTTATCTCTGGAAATGTGAGGTTAAAACGCCTACCCAAGGCACCAGTGGATAAAGGTATATCAAATGAGATAGGGTCAGCAAAAGCCATAACAAGTAAGTCAATTTAATCTTAGAGAAATAGCTGTTCTGTCTCTTTACAGAATTACACTGGAGCATGAAGGGAATGTAGTAATGTGATTAGATGGTCAAACGAAGGAAAGTAACCATCACTGAGACATAGGGAAGGATCATGTCTACAAGGCAGCAAGACCTAACAAAAAGAATACCCAACTAGATGTCACAAGACCCAAATTCTATGCCTTACTTTACATCTAACTGACATCATGCTGGGCAAGTCATCTCACCTCACTTAAGCTGACTTTTCAAACTATAAGTTAGAACAAATGATTAATAGACTCTTCACTTCCAGCATCCCACCACCCCATGAGTTGATTAATTTTGGCTGGAGCTGGGAGATACCTAGTCTGAAAAACATTTTGGAGGGGTGAGAATTAGATAGGGCTTTATGAAATGAGAGCACCAGGAAAAGCAACTGTCTGTTTTCTTAGAGGGTGCACTGGTCTACAACTGGCAACTAATAAATCTGACTCACTGAAGAGACTGAAAAGTTGGTTACAGCAAGAAAAAAAATGTCATCAGGTCAGACATACAAGGGGAGACCCCCAAAAACTGGAATTATCTTTTGGAGGGTGATCCCTTTATAGTACAGGCTTCTCCTGCTAGGTGAGTGTTTTCAGGAACCATCGGCTAGTGTTGTTGTGAGAGGCTGTGTTGTGGAAGAAACATCCCAAGTTGTGGTAAACAGGTGACTGGTTCTTCCACCATAAGAACACATCTACCCATACCATGCTGAATGTTCAGCAGTTTTTGACCCAAACCTCCATGCCCCACCCTCCCCATTCACTGGGTTTCGTCCCAGTGATCTTTTTCTGTTTGTTTCCCCAGATGAAAAAAGTCCTGAAAGGGAAAAATTTTGCCAATGTGGAAGAGAAGAAACAAAAAACAGCAGAAGCACTAAACGGCATTATAAGTGATGAGGTCAAAAACTGTTTTGAGCAATGGAAAAAATATCTTAAAAGGTGTATTGCATCAAGTGGAGAGTACCTTGAAGGTGACTGAAATTTAAACATGTAAGAATAAATACACAACTTTTTTATAGATAAATCTTGTGTTTTTGGGGGTCCCCCCTAGTATAATAAAAGTACTGATTTTAATTGAAGGAAGAAGAGAACTGGGACTGTGGAAGGGTCCGAATACTAATCTTCCCCTTAAACACTGGGGTTTACTCTTGGGCCTGTAGGTGTTGTCTGCTCAAATATATATACTCTGCTTGCGTGACATCTTGACTCTTAAGGTTCCCTCCACCATGTCTGTGCACAGGGTGAGCCCAGAATCCTTACCCTAAGCCTTAGAATTATCTCCCCAATATCCTCCAATATACATGAAGATGTGTGGAAGCAACTCAAACAGCATGTCCCAAATTGCATCTACTCGTCCTTCTCACACCCGGACACCAAACCAGCTCCCTGAATCTCAGGTTGATAGTAACATCAAGGACTAAAGTACTACACTGTGGATTGAATGTTTATATCCCCTTCAAATTTCATGGTTAGTGCAACAATATTCAGAGATGGAGCCTTCAGTGGGTGAGGGGTCATAAACGCTCTGCCCTCACAGATGGAATTTAGTGCCTCATAAAAGGGCTTGAGGGGGAGAATGTTCCCCTTCTATGTCTTCTTGCTCTTCTGCTCCTCTGCCATGTGAGGACACAGCATTCAAGGCCGGGAAATCAAACCTGTGGCACCTTGACCTTGACCTTTCCAACCTTCAGAATGATGAGAAAAGCATTACATTGTTTATAAATTAACCAGCCTCAGGTATTTTGTTACAGCAGCACAAATAGATGAAGGCAGGCACCTAATCCAGAAACTTTCTTTACCTCTATTCCCTCAAATCACCTGGTTCTCTTCCTAAACTAGCCTCTTCTGCAATGCTGCTATCACGGCCTCAGATGGAGCCCACCTCATCTTTGAAATCACCTCCTCTTTCACCCTCTGTAGTCCAGGTCCATACTACAGTTGGGGAGCTCTTTCTAAAATGCATCACCTCCTGATTTGTGGTTTTGATATTATAAAGACAAAACAATGTCTCAGGGAGGGGTGGGGAGTCCTGGCAATTGGAAGGGATGAGAAAGAGTGCTCTCCCGCTTTTCCTGCTGTTTTACTGCTCTTGCTGTTTCCTTCCCAGGAATGCAAAGGACTGGCCCCTAAAGGCAGAGCAGATTGGATTATGAATTCTTTAATCTCTTGAGAATTGCTGGAATAGGACCATAGGCTGCTTCACCATGTGGCTCGCCGTGGGCACTCACTCAGTCTCACAAGTTAGGAATGGCCCCTTCTCACTACATCATGCTGCCCGTGCCATTTATTCTGATACAGTTTGGACCACAGCTATGAGGACAAGATGTTTTTCAAGCCTCTGGCTCTGTTTCTATCTACATGTCACTGATGTCCATGCTCACAGATAGTAGGCATTTTTACAAAAGTTTTCTTTACTTCCTGGCCAGCAGCAGTCATTGCCATGACGGTCAAGGCTGGATATACAGAGAGACTGTTCCACTTGTTGGTCTGTAAATGTTCTGGAGCTGCTTCATGTAAGTACAAACTGCCTAATTTTTGTTTACTTATTTATATATTGTTTGCTCCCCCAAGCCCTAGGGGCCTTGTTGCTGTATGAGTATAGTCTCACTTTCCTTTCTAACAGCAAGAGTGAGAGTCAGGGCCTGGTTTTCCATAGTAGCAATGTGGAAAATAAGCACTGAACTGAGTCCCAGGTCTGCTTCCACCACCATCTGCAGGGCTTAGATCACTCACCCAATCCAAGCCTCCATCTGCTCAGTCTTAACATGTAGACAATCATTCTGGCCTAAGCGTTGATATTAGTGGTAAAGAAATATCATGGAAACACTTTGAAATCATTAAAGTGAAAAATAAAAGCAAACAGGAACTCATAGAAAGAAAGCTAATCATCTTGCTGGTAAAGTGATTTGAAAAGAAGATGCTTTTGGCCTTGAGACATTATCTTAGGCCAACACAAAACAACCCAGGAAGTGAGCCTTATTTATACATCATGGTTTCAAGGAAACAAAACAGCAAAATGGTGCAAGGACACAGATATTCTGTACCATTTAGGCTCTACTACAAAGACAAAAGGAGCTCCTCAAAAAGGCACAGAGGCCCAGGGGTACAGATTGGGCTAAGTGGCCCAAACACAGAATGTCAGTAATCTCTTTCACTGTGACAAAACAACCACCTGAGTAGAAAACTCTTCTCCAAATCTCCCTTGCAATAATACATAGATAATGGACCACTAAAGGTCTGTTAATTGGGGATTTGAAAAAAAAAAACCTGCCCAGTCTCTGGCTCACCGTGCCAATTAAGTGCAGCCATGCCTAGCTGTCCAACCCAGAGAAGACCTTTCAAAATTCCCCAGTCAGCCAACGCTGCTTATCTGTTCCAGCTCCTATTTTCCCTGGAAGAAGGTGTATGAAACGAAGCACGGTTCAAGTGCATTAAGAGAGAAATGGGTCAATTTTAGACAAGCAAGCTCTTATGTCACTTATGCTTCAGGTAAAATGTCCATTTTTACCTTGGTGTTAAATCTGGGCCTCATATTGCAACTTGGTTCATGGTCGCTGGTGGATAAAATCATTGGTTGCTATTTGCTCCTTAGCTGGAGCAGAAAAGCATCTGGTTTACATGTTGAGTGAACGTATAGTGAGATGACTTTTCAATACCAAGTGGGTGTCCTACAAGTCAATCTTATTCTGACACTAACCACTCAGAGTAAGCGTCAGATTCCACAGGTTTAAACACTCAGTTCCACACACTGCCTGCACTTCAGACACCAGTTACAAGTCCCAGGAATCCAAGCTACCTCCACTTCTGTCTGCCTTAACTCCAAATTTGGGGGCTTCCACAACCGCCTCAAGTCTGATAATTCATTAGAATAACTCACAGAACTCAGGAAAACACTTTACTTACCATTATCGGTTTATTATCAAGGATACTACTCAGGAGCAATCAAATGGAAGAGATGCTTAAGACACAGTATTTAGGGGGGTACACAACTGTCCTGCTATCCAGAGTACTCTGATGAGTTCACCAACCTGGAAGTCACATGAACGCCAAAGCTTAGGGGTTTTTATGGGTTTTTAGGGAGTTTCTTTATGTAAGCACCATTGATCAAATCATTGGCCATCAGTGAGTGAAAAATCTCCAGCTCTTCTCCCCCTGCCTCCAGGGAGGGCAGAGGTAGGAGTGAAAGTTCCAACCCTGGAATAACATGGTTGGTTCTTCTGGTGACCAGTCCCCATCTTGAAGCTATCTAAGAGTTCACAATGAGTTACTTCATTTGGACAAACTCAGGAAGGGCTGAAAGGGGCTCTCTATGAATAGCAAAGGATCCTCTTATCAGGAATTTTAAGGATTTGGGGATCTCTGTGTTAAAAAGTAGAGGTAAAGCCTAAATATATATCTCTTGTTATAGCACACATAACAAGAGCTGCAGAAAACAGTCTACTAGGAGGACTAATTCTTATTCCAAATTGCTGCAGTTTGAAACAGTGCCAAATAGTTCATTTAGAAGGTCAAGCTCACTTTCAAGGACAAAACAAGTCATTTAAGTCACTAAGGCCCCAAGTCAATGACTTATAAAGTTATTTCCTGAGGGATACCTTCCTGACACGATGACAAGTCACTTCACAACATGCTCCTATAGGTCTCTATCCCTTCCTAACATTTATCACACACCTATGAGGAATTGTTTGATTAAAGACTTACTTCTCTTCCACTAAACCATAAGTTGTCTGAGGTCTGGTCTACATGTGTCATGCTCATCATTGTAGCCTAGGGCTTAGCATGCAGAAACTGCTATTGAATATTAATTGAACAGATAAAAGAATCAAAATCAGGCCTCCTTGCTTGGAGCAAACAACCACAGCTTCTCATAATCTTTAAACCAATTCCATGTGACATACAAAGGCTCCTGAATCTTTTAGCAGAAACTAAAGACCCCATTTGAGCCCTATCAGGCAAAGAGAAGGATTTAGCTCAGCCATGGCATTAAGAATAATTTGGGGGCAGCTCTGGGCACTCTGAAGCTATATAAGGTGAGGCTTCTAAAAGAAACAATGAATAATAATAGGAATCAGGTAAAATGCCCATATTCCAAAGGAGGTAATGGACTATTTCTGCATATCAGGTTGGCTTTGGGCTTCAGAACTCAGAGGGATCCTGTGGCTTCCCCTGGTCTTGGCAAAAGGGAGAAACCATACGTTCCCTGGGGATTTTCGAGTTTTGATGGCTTTCCAGGAGACAGAAGACACACTCCCCATCTGGAAGTGGAACACATGACTTCTAAGTCAGGGTGGGGCTTTGTCATAGCTCAGTGACAAATTCAGTTACATAACACACATAGTCTCCAGTCAGTGACCTAAGTTTCTCCTTTGTACACGGCAGAAGAATCTATGGTTATTTCCTAGCAACCAAATTTGAAAGGCAAAAAGATTGTGCCAAGAAAACGAATGGTGTGCTTTTGTCCCCCACCTACTTTTTTTTCTTTCACCCACACACAAGAAATATTTTCCTATTTATATCTGATAACACCATCTGTTTTTATTGTGGGGAATCTTACCCATTGAAGAAAAGCAATAACTTAATCATTGTTAGTTGAACAGAAATAGAAACAAAGAGGGCCTTAAGTATCACCAACCTGTGTCATGGCCAGAGATGGGCCACCAAGAAAGGTTGAAAGAGGAATGTTGTATCTCACTTGCACCGTGATACTAGGTGGACTCAACAATCATGATCAGGCTTCTGCTGGGTGCAAGGCACTCTCCCAGATGATGAAGGCAATAGAAAGATCTCAGACTCAGACTTGAACCTCAAAAGGAGTTTATGCCTTGGTGAAAGAAGACACGAATGTAAGAAAGATCAAACAAATGGATTATAAGCTTGTGTCTTAAGGTAATATATGCTAAAGGAACAATAGTCATTGCATAGGAGTTATGAATTGGACCAGGAAAGACATGTAGGAGTTGTATAGGCTGGTGAGGGCCGAAGGGATAAGGGGCAGGAGAGATAGGGCATTAATAACAGGGCACAGCCGGGCTTGGTGGCTCAGCCTGTAATCCTGCGCCTTTGGGAGGCTGAGGTGAGTGGATTGACTGAGCCCGCGGGTTCGAGACCCGCCTGGGCAGCG
>NW_007260458.1:425001-458575 GCF_000164805.1 Carlito syrichta | reverse complement strand
TTTGTCTATGCTCTCGCTTAGTATTTATTCAATCCAAATTATATCAAGGTCCACTGTTTCCTATTCATGCCCTTGGAAATAGATTATCATAAAAATATTTCCAAGAGCAGGAATAGAAAAATAAAAGAACAAACCGAGAGCCAAAAGCCATTTTTTATCTTGTTCTTAAACCCTGCATACATAACAAATATCACCACCTCCCCTCCAACTCTGCACCTTTGGTAACTCACAGTCTTGGACAAATCCAGCCCCCCATCTCCCCCTCCAGGATGTTCTGCAGGGGGAAAATCAAGATAAGCAACCCTTCCTGAAGTATATTCTTTTCTTAATCCCAGAAAAACCACAGGTTTTAATTTCTTTACTAGAATCAATCATGCGCATTCATCACTTCACCTGAAATGACTGCCAGCAGCTCCTTTTAACACTATTTACTTGTACTCAGAAAATAGGTTTTAAAAAATATTAGCCGGGCTCGGTGGCTCAGCCTGTAATCCCGCGTCTTTGGGAGGCTGAGGTGAGTGGATTGCCTGAGCCCGCGGGTTCGAGACCCGCCTGGGCAGCAAGACCTCATCTCTACAATAAATCAAAAAATCAGCCAGGCGTGGTAGCGCGCGCCTGTAATTCCAGCTACTCGGAAGGCTGAGGCGGAAGGATCGCCGGAGCCCAGCAGGTCGAGGCTGCGGTAGCCGGGAGCGGCCAGTGCACTCCAGTCTGGGTGACAGAGTGAGACTCCAACTCAAAAACAAACAAACAAACAAACAAAAAACAGGGCACATAACATTTTATAGAATAACAGATAAAGAAGGCAGGAGAAAGCCAAGGAGAATTTAAGGAGTTTGTGAAGGGACAGATGGATGTAATGAAATTTTTGAGACAGAAATGATGGAGATGAGAGCGGGAAGTAGATTTTGATCAAATATTAAATAAAGTCTGAAATATCAGCTAAGCATTTTTCAAGGCCTAACACAGGCCCAGAAAGGCACCTGACAAATTATTGTATCGGGGGTAAAAATATCACTTGTAGAGCTCATAGTTAATATTTTTTAGGAGCAGAGAGGGATATAGACTTGATAACAACAGTAGAAAGTCATTGATGGTATCTAAGCATGGGAATAATGGGAAAATACATTTTAGGGACATAATATATAACAATATATTAGAGGAATTAATTTGAAAGCATCAGGAAGAATCCTTTGCAGATTGTTTGAGATTAAGAGCAGAAAGCCTAATTTTATATTAAGGTATATATTTGAGTACCTTGAGAAATAAAACATAAATGGATTTCAAAATTCAAATTCAAAGTAAAAAAAAAAAATCATTACACTTTAAAAATTAAGCTTTCAGATTAGCCAACAATTGAAGAAAGCAATTAGATTTTGAGGAAACAGGCCTTTCCTGAAAGTCTTAATTGACTTTTTCCAAAGAAATATCCATCTAATTAGTGCTTTTTAGAATAGATGCTACCTGAACACTTGGGTGGAATTAAATGTTTTAGAGTAAAAAATACCACTTTTAGAATTAATAGTCAAATATTTTGTACAACACACAAGAATAGTTATTTTAAACATACACACAAAGGAGTGCTGGCCATGTTAACTATACTGTAAGCAAACTATCAACTTAAGAAAACACCAGGCCCTTACTGGAAAATTCATCAAGCATTATGACAATCACCATGCAATCAAATCTTTGTTTAAAATCAAATTACAATTATTCTAATTATGAACCAACATTTCATTTGTTGAACAACTGGTACCCAACCCAACAGTTCCGTAGAAGAAATGATTTCATCACAAGACAACTTAATTCATTTGGGTGCAAAGTCACCTTTTTGCTTTTTTAAGCAACTGATTTACCAGTTTAGGTATCAGAAATGCTATTTCTTTAAAAATTACTTCATGAACTAAGTCTAAGTCAAACCAAAATGCTTTCATCCATTATGAAACAATATTGTGCACTCATAAACATTTTAAATCTTTCCCAGCAACGGGCTTATGTGGACCAACCAGGAAGTGAAACCAAATATGATCACATTGTGAAAACCGAGTAAAATGAAAGTACACATTTGGAACTGGTTGAAGCACTATTAAAATTTCATTAAAAAACCCATCCCTTGGAAGCATCCATTTAATCAAGGCAGTAATAAGAGGAATTTCAAAAGCATAAGTCTTCATTTTGTTATTTGGCAATTTCCCAATCTCCTATGCAAATGTCCTTTCCTGTAACTAGGCTGGCTCATCTGAAACATGAACACTCACCCAGCCCAGCCGGTGAGTGCAGAGAGCCGAGTTAAGCTATCACTTTCATGCTGGTAAATCTACTCTGATACAAAACAATTGCAATCTTTCATGACTTAACTTTGCAGAAAATGTATCTTTTGCTTCTTAGGTAACAAGCAAATTCCATTTCTCTTAACTGTTTTGCTTGGGTTTCTGTCATTCCCTTTATACTACTGTAAATTAAACTTCCTAAAACTACAAACTGTATTTTACTTTTTTTTTTTTTTGAGTTGGAGTCTCACTCTGTCACCCAGACTGGAGTGCAGTGGCCACTCCTGGCCACCGCAGCCTTGACCTGCTGGGCTCCGGCGATCCTTCCGCCTCAGTCTTCCGAGTAGCCGGAATTATAGGCGCGCACTACCACGCCCAGCTAATTTTTTGATTTTATTGTAGAGATGAGGTCTCGCCTGCCCAGGCAGGTCTCGAACCCGCAGGTTCAGGCAATCCACTCACTTCAGCCTCCCAAAGGCGCGGGATTACAGGCTGAGCCACTGAGCCCGGCTGTATTTTACTTTTTAATTAGCTTGCTTTTTAATGAAGACAGAGCGACCTAGACATAATAAGAGTTATTATAAGTACCTAATAATTATTCTTATTGTTTAAGGATTTTATTGTCAAATAAAATTCAGTTTTGTCTACATTTTCCTTCTAAGATGGAGACTAAGTAAAACCATCAATTCCTGGGCTATACCACTTTATCTCATTTTTCTAGGAGGCTGGGTGTGGGAGAAAGGGCAAGAAGACATCCATGTACAAATAAAATAAATTATTATTTACTGATTATTTTTCTTTATTCTCATCTTTAATCTTAAAGCAGGATTTGAATAAGTTTAATATTATACAGTACAACATTTTTATGGCAATTTCTTAGCAGTCTAAATAAATAAGAAGGTGGTTCTTGAACTACTCATAACTCCAACAAATAATCAGGTAGCCCAGGAGTTCACAACCCCCAGAACACCTATCCCTGGCCTGTTGGGAACCCAGCTACACAGCAGGAGGTGAGCGGCAGATGAATGAGCAGAGCTTTATCTGTATTGACAGCTGCTCCCCATTGCTCACATTATTGCCTAAACTCTGCCTTCTGTCAGATCATTGGGGGCATTATATTCTCATAGTGTGTGAACCCTCTTGTGAACTGCACATGAGAGGAATCTAGGTTGTGTTCTCTTATTAGAATCGAATGCCTCGTGATCTGAGGTGGAGCTGAGGTGGTGATGCTAGCACTGGGAAGTGGCTACAAATACAGATTAACATTAGCAGTGAGGTTTAACTGCACAGAGACCATAATAAATCAATTGCTTGCAGACTCGTATCAAAACCCTATCAGAGAGTGGCAAGTGAATTGATGTACTTCAATTGTACAGCTGCTTCTGGTGGCAGGCTTTAAGTCTGAATCCAACTTATTTTAGTCTGTGCATGGCCCACCCATTATTTTATTTACCCTTGCTATCCATGCCTCTGTGCCTCTTTCTTTTTAATGGTTTTATAATTATTTCGTTATATATTATAATGTAATAATAATAGAAATAAAGTGCACAATAAATGTTATGTGCCTCAATCATCCTAAAACCATCTGCTCTCCCACCCCATCTGTGGAAAAACTGTCTTCACAAAACTGGTACCTGATGCCAAAAAGGTTGGGGACTGCTGAGGTAGCCCCATCAGATATTGCACAGACACAATGCAAATGTGAATATGAATGCTGCTCGCTCTACAGACAGAGCAGACACGCTACTGCTACGTATAAGAATGAAATTTGGCTGGGCTCGGTGGTTTAGCCTATAATCCCAGCGCTTTGGGAGGCTGAGTGGATTTCCTGAGCCCACGGGTTCAAGACTTGCCTGGGCAACTTGGCGAGACCTCATCTCTACAATAAATCAAAAATTAGCTGGGCGTGGTAGTGCGCACCTGTAATTCCAGCTACTTGGAAGGCTAAGGTGAAAGGATTGTCGGAGCCCAGCAGGTGGAGGCTGCAGTGGCCAGGAGCAGCCACTGCACTCCAGTCTGGGTGACAGAGTGAGACTCCAACTCAAAATAAAATAAAATAAACAATTTTTAAAATTAAAAAAAAAGAATGGAATTTAAAAGACAAAAAAATTCCTAGCATAAATAAGTCATGACAGACAAATTCATTGGCATGCATGTGTGTATATAAACACACATATAAATGCATGTTTATATATTTATGTATATATAAAATGCAAATCATGTAGTTAGTGAGTTCAATAAACACTTGAGAGTCTATTAAGTAAATACTAACAACAGTATCACTCCTGAGAGGTGAGCCAATCCTATTGCCATTGTGGTAAGATGCTGAAGAGCCTGCCTAGGAGTCTAATGCAGAGCTCGTCTAAAACACTGACTCATGAAAACATCAGTGTTGCTGGGTAGAGAGGCTCATGACTGTAATCCCAGCATTTTGGGAAGTGGAGGCAAGAGGACTGCCTAAGCCCAGGGGTTCGAGATCAGCCTGGGCAACTTGGTGAGACTTCATTTATACAATAAATAAAAAAGAAAATTAGCCAGGCATGGTGGCATATGCCTGTTGTTCCAGTTACTTAGATGGCTAAGGTGGAAGGATTGCCTGAGCCCAGCAGGTCCAGGATGCAGTAGCTGTGATTGTGCCACTGCACTCTAGCCTGGGTGACAGAGTGAGACTCTAACTCAAAAATAAAAAAAGTCAGTGTTGGGCAGACTAGTACCCAAAGTCTCTGGGAACCTCCCCTCCTACCTTCCCACTCATTTTATCAATTACTACTTTCACTATAGAGTCTGATACTTTATGTTAGATTCTCTCGACAGGGAGAATATACTGAGCATTTGCTCAGTTATGGGCTGAATAAGACAAGAGAGTATATTCCATCTTATATCTACTCTTAAAACACTCATAAAAATCAGGTAGATAGAAACCAGAAGAATACATAATCAAGGATTAAAATGTATAGCTGAACAACTCTGGACATCTGTATAGTGCTCTAAAGTTTATGGAGCATTTTTTTCATAGTCATTTAAATCATATAATTGACTTTAAGGATTCTAGCTCAGAGAGAAAAATAAGCTGAAGACATATGGCTAGTGAGCAACAGCTGGATCCTATGACTAACACCAACACTGTGTTCTTCCTCATCCAAAGTTTCTTCTCTTAATGGTTATAGCTCAGGGAATGGAGAAGGCAGCATAGATGAGGTGCCTCCTAGCCTTGAGGGATATGCAGCAGCTGGAGCAGAAGAAAGATCTCCAGTTGGGGAAGGGCAGAAGCAAAGGGCTATAAGGAAGAGCAATGGGCAGCAGAGAATCTTCATGGCCAGAGGAGATGACTTTGCAAATCAATGAGGTACTGAGGACATTGAGGGTTGACGATTCCAGAATGAAGAGTACGGCTTGACTTGACTCATAAAAGAGAATCACTGTAAATTCTACAACGGAATGCAAGCAGTATTGCAGGAAAATTAACCTGGTGAGGCACAGGAAATACACTGGGGCAGGAGTAGGGTGGGGAGAGAGAACGAAGGTAAGGGAACCAGGCAGGATCCTACTGCAGCCATTCAATAGTGAAGTAGGGAGCACTGAGAATAGGGGCGTGTCAGTGAAAATGGCCAGGAATGAAGGAATTTAAGTGCAACTACAAATGAAAATCTGACCGGTATTGGAGGATGAGAGAGATGGGGAAAGGGAAGAGAATTAAAGTTGGGCTGGTGAAAGGCTCAATCACAGAGTTAGTTAAGATTTCAATATTCAACGGAAGACCAAGGAGCAATATGGTGGATTTTGTTCTTTCATTTCAAAACAAGACTAATTATTAACGTAACTTGGGTTTTTTTATCTTTATTAAAGGTTTGGCACAGCTAAGTTTTGGCAGAGTACTACTCCAGAGAGCGAACCTAGTGAGAAACCGAAGGTGGTGAGATAGAAAGGCCATTTAGGTCCAGATCTTCAAGAGACACAGGTACCATGCTGTGGAACCAACAATGGAATTTGTGAAAGGGAATGACATGATCCTATCAGTGCTGAATTTTAAATTTAGAGATTCAGTCAGGCACAGTGGCTCAAGCCTGTAATCCCAGCACTTTGGGAGGCTGAGATGAGAGGACTGCCTGAGCCCAGAGGTTTGAGACCAGCCTGGGCAACTTGGCAAGACCTTGTCTCTACAATAAATCAAAAAAGCTAGCCGAGCGTGGTAGGGCATGCCTGTAGTTCCAGCTACTTGGAAGGCTAAAGCAGAAGGATCGCCGGAGCCCAGCAGGTTGAGGCTGCAGTGGCCGTGAGCATACCACTGCACTCCAGCCTGGGCAACAGAGTGAGACTCCAATTCCCTCCTCCACCCCCAAAAGAGAGAGAAACTCAGCCAGGCTTGGTGGCTCAGCCTGTAATCCCGCGCCTTTGGGAGGCTGAGGAGGGAATTTGCCACTTTGGTAGCAGCATGGAGGACTCATTAGAAAGGTGAAACATACACAGGGAGGAGACCTGATAGTTTGGTAGGACAAACATGAAAGACGGTTTTACAAGTGACTGAGTGTGAAGAGGAAAAGAGATAAAAAGAAATAAACTATCACATAGACTCTAGGGCTCTTTAGGTATGCATCAGAAGGATGTGGTAGCACACTAGATAGTAAGGAGAGCTGGGAATCAAGGACAAGTGACCACCCTCACTTTGGCCACAGGGATAATGGAAGGCAGTGAGTGTGACTTTTAAAGCACTGAGTTTGCAGTACTTATGGGCCATCCAGGTGGTGAGGTCTAGCAGGCAGTTGGAAATATACAGTGCTCAGTTCGTTAGGTTGTTCATTTTTGCCACAGATTCTGGCTAATGTTGGATTTAAAGACCTGTATTTAGTAATTTGGGAAAAAAAAAAGTTATTTAAAATAAAGAACTAAATACAACCTCACTCCTTCTCCCACATGAAGGGATCCATTTAATACCTTCTTTTCAGAATCTTTCAATTTAGACTTGGGAAATTTTAATTTTTTATGAAAACAACTGAGTTCACTGAGATATAAAGTCTGTATGTTAGAAAACACACATAGGGAGATGCACACAGCTACAAAACACCTCCTTAAATAACTTCTATTTGACTGTCCAATTGGAGATAAAGAGAAATGGAGGCAATCAAACACATTTTGTTCTTAAATAACTCCCTACCTCCCCTACTGCAGGTGCTCAAATAACTCCCTACCTCTCCTACTGCAGGTGCTCCTAATCATGAACTGCCAACTCACTAGCAAAACATGTAAGGCCATATTTTTCATCTTACTTCACTGTCAAAAAGCTGCTACCTCTCCCAAGCTAGTTCAACTTTAATTTGTGCTCTAAACTACTGGTTGTAGAAATGGTGACTATATTTAGCATATCAACAGGGTTAATAGAAAATGAAGAAATATCAGATGTCATATGTTTTATATTTTTTATAACTATCAATCTCCTTTCTTTGCTAGCTTTAATACAGTTAGAAAATATATTCTTGAGGAATTTAATTCTTAAAAATTGTCCTGAATTTGTTTTTCCCTACAGAATTTATCTCCATTTAATGTATTTACTGCTTATTTATTTTGTCTATTGTCTGTCTCCACCCATTAGGCAGTAAGCTCCAAGAGTAAATAAATATTTGAATGAATAATCACAGTGCTGTGATTATTTCAATTCAATAATCTAACATGTGCTTTTCCTTAGTAACTGTGCTTCAATGTCCATGCTCCAACTTAATTTTGAACTATGACTTCTTTTTATATACCAGAAAGAAATTATTTCAGGGTGTGCATTGTGGTGGGACCTGGCGGGGCACTGAAGGTTATTGGTACAAAGGAATTAACATGGGAAGAACTATAGCCAAGTGTCAACCAAGGCTCCCAGGTTCTCCAGGTGATTTCTCTGTCCATTTGTCTTATGAGGAGGAGTTATAATGATTCTTCTCCCACCCACACGGTTCTGACTTCTGGTTTCTCTGATCTCAATTCCTGTTTGCAGCACCTGGGCTGAAACAAACCTGAGAGGGTCAAAACAAACCTGACTTTGACATCTGTTGTTTTCAATGTTTGGGGTTTTGATTTTTGTGTGTGTGGTTAACTTAGAGAAAGGTCTAAGCCTGAATTTCTACACAGACCAGAGGCTCACATAACTTAAAATACAAGACAGACATTATACACTACTTTCCTCCTCAAGGTTCTTATTGTCTTTCTCTGTCCCCATTATAAAACCTAATAATTTCCTCATCATCCTGTTTGATGAGATAATCACAGTGACCATTTGCATTCATTACTCAACTTTTTTTTTTTCTGGTCAACTGGATTTAGCTAGTATTAATTATTACATAATCAAATCCAAAGAGAAACTATTACCTTACACCAAATTTATATTAAGAATGATATTAAAATTTCAAACTAAGAAACAAAAGGTATAGTCTAAGTAATTTATGCTCAACTTTTCCATTTGGTGTCTAAATATATATTAGAAAAAATATTATGCTATTGCACTTTGTGAAACATAGTTGGTATATAACCTAGGTTGTAACTTTTTAAGTCATTGGATTGGGACTAATTTAATTCATAGGCCAATAATTCCAAACATATCAATTGTATCAGCAAGGCACTATTTTAAAAGGCTCTCATCATTTGCATAGAAGACAATTCTCTTGACAGCACTCCTTTTTTGGGCAATGACTCAAATCAGCTAGACTGAAAATAAATCTAAAGGGTACACAGCTGTCATGTAGCTGCAAGTAGCTTTTTGAACAGTAATTTGATTCATTTTTCCTTATTTATACTACTGGTTTTGCAAAGAGAATTGCAATCCAACAAATGCATCCCCCCACTGTGAAGAAAGAACTTTTCAGTGTCCTATGGAGGGCTCTATTGGATTCCTTTGTCTTGAGGAACATAAGAAACTGCACAGGCCCGGCGCGATGGCTCAAGCTTATAAACCCAGCACTTTGGGAGGACGAGTTGTGGGGATTGTCTTGGCCCACAAATTCAAGAACAGCCTGGGCAACTTGGTGAGATCTCATTTCTATCATAAATCAAAAACTTAGCCAGGCATGGTAGTGTACACCTGTAGTTCCCGCTACTTGGAAGGCTGAGTTGGAAGGATCACCTGAGCCCAGTGGGTCCATGTTTGGGTAGTTGTGAGTGTGCCACTGCACTCCAGCCTGGGTGACAGGGTGAGACTCCAACTCAAAAAAAAAAAAAAAAAAAAGAAACTGTACATAGTGATTTACTGATTTCTTTAATGAGAAGCAGATATTTAAACTCAATGATCTATGTGAACCATTTATGAAATAAAAGTGCCAAAATTTAAGAACAAGATTTTATCAAAGGAACGATGGCATCAAAGTTTGAAGGACAGACAGGTACCAGACTGGGTTTCTACCTATATCTACTAGGTATAGGTACTTATTTATTTTCATTGTAACATGCCTTAATTACTGTTTTAACTTTTTATTACGGAAAATTTCAAAACATACACAAAAGTTGAAAGAGTAGTACAACAAAGCCCATCTGTCCACCATTCTGATACAACAATCAGGATACCCACCCTCATTGGATTACTTGAAACAACTTCTAGATGCCATATTTGATCTGTCTTATTTCAGTAGCTATCTCTGAAACAGAGAGATGACCACAATATTATAATCATACTCAGTGGCATGCTCATAGATATTTTTCAGTTCTTTGGGGGGAAAAAAGTCCCTGATTTGTGTTTTTTGCTGTTTTCCATGATATAAATATTCCCACCATGGCCAATGTCAAATTACCAACATGATGTCATTGAATATGGAGCTGAAAGAGATGTGTATCACATCACTGTTTAGTACTCTCACTTTGCAGGCACATTAGACACAAATAACCTTAAGAGCATAAATAATAGCAAATTATAGTAAAATAATTAGAATAATAGCAAATTATAGTAAAATAATTAGAATAATAGCAAATTATAGTAAAATAATTAGAAAGTGATACATTTTAAGTATTACTTTTATTTATTATTATTATTATTTTTGAATCGAAGTCTCACTCTATTGCCGAGGCTGGAGTGCAGTGGCATGCTCATGGTCACTGCAGCCTCGACCTGCTGGGCTCAGATGACCCTCCCTCCTTAGCCTTCCAAGTAGCTGGAACCACAGGCAGCTAATTTTTTCATTTATCATAGAGATGAGGGCTTGCCATGTTGCTCAGGCAGGTCTCAAACCCTTGAATTCAGGCAATCCTCTCATCTCTGCCTCCCAAAGTGGTGGGATTACAGGTATGAGCCACCGCACCTGGCTACTTTTATTTTTAATACTGTTAGTTTGTACCATTTAATTTTTAATGGCTGTGTTCAAAAACTAGTTTGTGAAATTTCTAAGAACATAACACTTGGCTTTCACAAGCCTACATGTGTCAGCTCTAGTATACCACTGAAACACATTCAAATCATTAACAATTCCTTAATATTATAAATTATCCACATTTCTTTGACACATCTCTTCTCCTTTTTACTTAGTAGTTGAGAAATATTTTAAGCAGGAAGGAAGAAGAAACTTTACCTCAGAAAGCTACACCAAGCGCTACTTTCTGTATATAGCTCAGTGGGCTGTTAAAGTCTGTTTCTAGGAAGTTAAATCTGACACCATCGTGAATATGTACATTCATATCACTTGGGAGTCATGCGATGTGTTTATTTTGCTTTTATTGCCCATTCTCAGGCTCCCAAGAGAAAAAGTTTGAAATGGAGGAGAGGAACTCGGCATAAGGGAAAATATGTCAATTTCTAGTAAACAACCATAACTAGATGGACATTTTGAGAGACAGAAGATTGCTAAGAAGATGTGAGATACTCTTCTATGCCTGATATATCCCACCATTGAAACTTGGTTTGCAAAAAGCCCTCTTTAAATGTGCCTTCCAGATCAGAATATGGCAGATTAGATGTGGCAGTGCCTAAACAGAAGTAAAACAGGGTTACTGCCATCCTTGATGAGAAGCCACACTAGATTCCACCTTGTCAAGTAAAACTCAAGTCCAATCAAGGGCTAGTGTCTACCAGTACTCACTCAGACTCTACAATGTACATTTGGCCCCTCCCCACCATCACCAAATTTGGTCCCAGATTGCCTTTCCAATATTTCCCACTGTGCCTTTGAACATACCCTCTATTCCAGATAGACTAGTCTACCCACTATCAAAAAACCTCTTAATATGACATCTTAAAAATTAAATGGTACAAATTTTTTATTTAAAAATTTTTTTATTATGAAAACTTCCTAATGCATATAAAAGTAGAAATAATATTATAAGGATCTGCCATATACCCATCACCCAGCTCCAACAATGATCAAAGCATATCACACCCATGTCCAGGTTTGTTTTGAAGCAAACTCTGGATGTGTCATCCCATCCAAAATGATTTCAGTACTGTACAGCGTATATTCTCTCCTACGCATCTCTTCTCAAACATTTCCCTTCCACCTCCTCTGCCTTTTTCCACATCTTATCTCCCCCTTGTGCAAGGCTCACCTCCTACGCTGCTTCCATTGAACTTGTTGTCAGTGAGTCATATGCCTCTTTCGGACATCTGTCTTACTGTTGTCCTGTTGTTCTCACATCTTAAGTTGGACACTTACTGTGCCATTGGCCTGGAAAGTGGAAACTTCTATCAGTGTACATATAGTGCAATAATTTGTGCTTAGTAGGGAAATAGTTAAAGGATAACCACTTGGTTTCATAAAGGTTATTAAGATTTGGTACAATTTTATACATAACGCTGACCCAATTCCTTATGTGGTCACGTCTTAGCAAATGGTATAGGACAGGGCATGCAGACACAGTATGTCAGGGTTGGGGGACACTGAATGTGGAGGTAAATGGCCTGGGTTCTTGTCCTGACCTTTGGTGTACATGTTATTTTGGGTATATTATGTGACTTTTATGAGCCCACTCATAAAACAGGAATTTACTGCTGCCATTTTTCCTCTCTCCCTGAATAAATGGCAAGAATCAAATGTGATTATATGTAAAAAGATGATTTTATAGTTGATAAAGCACATTGTTGATGAACATCTTGACCTGTAAATACAGAAATGTTTGGTCCTATTATTAGGAAACCCATTGCTTTGAATCCTGAATGTATAAGGAGCATATATTTAAACTCCCAACAGGAAAAAAAGGGAATGCAATAGTATAGAACTTAGATGGGATTAAGAATCAGCAGCTAACCCTGGGAGGAATGTAAAATCATACCTAGTGTCTTTCTTAAACCTCAAAAACCACTGCCTTATAATTAAAACAGGGAAATTGAGAGACCCCTAAAAAGGGATTCCAAAAACACAATACATGTTTTCAGCTATGTAAGGAAAATCCCTGTTACATTAAATATTTAAAAGAAAAGGTAAAACTTAATATCTAACTCCCTCTTCAAATAAAACTACTAAATTATCCAATAAAATGGTTTGAACTCCAAGTTTATGCTCTCCTAGGACATTCTCAAAGTCTCTGACTTTTCAACTCTGCATTCTGCCTTGCCAAAGAATAATCATTAATATCAAACTGCAAACATCTATCACATTACACCAAGTACTACTTAAATGTGATGAAACTGTGGTCTCTTCTTCCTCCAATAGAAAAGGGGATTTTTAAAGAAAGTAGTGTTCTAGAAGCCATACTGCAAGCTTCATCACTGTACTGTGCATGCAAAAAGGCTCAGCCCATCTAAAGTACCCTTGGAGACACTATTGACATTATTTTAAGTTTCTTATAAGTAAATAAAAATTATAAGAGTTGGAGAAAAGGCTTAAATTGTTTAAAATGCTGAACAATCTAGGCCAACACAGGAAAAAGGGTCAACTTTGGACCATAATACGACTTAGCAATTTTCGATAAAAACAACAGCTGCTGAGCCTGCTAAATCCAAATGAGATTATTAGGTCAAAATCACAAAAACACACAGAGAACATTTCAAAATTCCCAGCACACTGACAATAAAGCAGCAAAACAGAATCTCATTAGGAAAGGAAACATTTTGTTTAGAAAGACCTTTTTTATGACTTTGCCTTGTGTGACATCTCTAAGATGTTACTGGAGAGGAAAAACACTGTAAGAATCAAAAGTGTCCGCTCCAGAAGAAGAACAGTTTCCTCCCCTCTACTCCCCTTTCCCTGTCATGAAGCCCCACTGCACACACCACATAACTAGGTATTCTTAAATCTTATTCTCCACACACAGACATTTACAGAAATGTTTAAAATCATGGCTTGTTTTTTCAAAAATGAGATATTATTAGAATAAACTTCCTCTTGTACAGATTTGCTTTACAATAAGGAAACTATGTGAGTCACTGATTTTGTTCCCTTTGTTCACAACAAAAAAAGAAACAAAGAAGTTCTAAGACTCCTAACAAATAGAAATGAGAAAAATAAAAAAATAAAAATGAGAATTTATACTCTATAGACTTTTATTACTGTGAGTCTTGCTATCCATGATGATCAATTAGCATAAAAGGATTTTCAAGGTTAGAGTTTACATATCTCAAAATATGCATTACAAATGTGAAGGACCGTAGTTTTTTTTTTTTTAAACTTGTCTATTTGCTGAATAAGGTTGAATTTCAGAGAATGTAAAAAATGAACAACTTTCAGGCCAGAACAAAAATTTAGAGGCTTTTGTGATCTGGTCCTGGGACAGCAATAATTTCTTCTAATTCATCTGCTTTTTCATTAGATCAACAACTAAGCAAGACTATTTTTTCAGCATTAAGTAATTTGACTCTAAAAATAACCCAGAAAAAATCAGTTTAAGCTTAAACTGACTAAGACAAATTACAAAAGACAAATCAGGTGGAACGTGCTATAATATTTCCTCCTTAGTAGATAAGACAAAACAAGTCCAGTGTGAGGACCCATAGTCCCTAATAAGTAGCTGATGTGAGTTTGAAGTAGTTTAATACACTTCTGTATTATAACCATCATGGATGCCAGTGTTCATCACAATATAACCATATTTAACCATTCTTCTAAGTGCTTTACATCAATGAACTTATTTAAAGCTCATAACAACCCCATGAGATTTTCTCCACTTATGGATTAGGCAACTGAGACAGTTATGTGACTCATCTAAACTTGTACAACTAGTAAACTCATAATAGCAAAACTAGCATCGATGTGAATAATCTTCAATTATTGGAGAACCAACAAGGTAAACAAAATCAATGCTGTCCCTCAATAGATGCTATCCCTACCTCATGGAATTTATAGTCTGGAGATACAGACACAGACTAAACAAATAGCTACTCAATTATTTTACTACAATCATAAGTGAGCCAGATGGAAGAGGGTAGAGAGAGAGACCATCCTGAAAGCCCTGAGGCTCAAAGGAGCTACCAAGGAAGCAGAGACTGAGCCGCTGTGAGGACTGTACCAGAGAGCTCAAAAACCTGCCCTAGCAGATGACACTCCTCACCAGTCCCTCACCTAAAGGTGGGTATGGGCTCAATAAATTTTTAAAAAATACAGTAAGTACCCTACATATGAACCTTCAAATTGCAAACTTTCAAATCGCATGTCCAATCTCTTAAATTACTTCACGTGTCTGGCATACACTGTCATGTGCGTACATTCCCTATGAGTGGTTGTGCTTTTGTGTTCTTTACTGTACCCCCTCCAGTCAGTAAGTCTTCTTGTCTGTTCACTTGATACCATCTGTTGTACTGTACTACTGTATTTTTCAAGGTATTGTAATGTAAGATTTGAAATATTTTATTTTTTGCATTTGTTATTTATTGTTTGTGTGAAAGTATTATAAATCTATTACAGTACTGTATTATATAGCCAATTGTGTTAGTTGGGTAACTAGGCTGACTTTGTTGGACTTACGAACAAATTAAACTTAGGAATGTGCTCTCGGAATATAACTCATTCATATGTAGTGAATTTACTGTAATCAGAAAGATATGTAAGCAAGATATGTTAAAGTTCTTGGTCTAGTTCCATATTTCTGGTACATGAGAGTAGCCCTGGGCTTATGTTCAAGTTTCAAATTCTCCCAGAATTTTAACAACTTTTAAAGGTAAAATTTATATATTACATTAAAAACTTTCAGTACACAAATTTAAATGATATATAATTGTCAATATCAAGAAAGCAGTTGATAAAATTATCAGGAAAATTTTATTCTTGGCATAGCCAGTCCTTTCTGTTCCAAAAAGTGCCTGAAGTTGGCTACTTCAGCCAAGTGCTGTCACAGTAGAAATCAGCAAAAAGACTGAGACTGAACTCTTACCCTGCCTGACAGCTGCCTTAACTTTAGCCAAGTTACACAGTCTTTCAGAATGCCAGCTTCCCAACTGATACAAACAGAAATAATTCGGACTAGTCTACTTTCTGTTTCCACAAGTGATGATACAATCAAAAGCGATAGAAATCACCTCTGCCCAAAAAGTATCAGAGAACAGTAGTCCATGAAAGAATAAACTCCTCACAAATATAACCTCTGTTCCCCCAAGGCCATGATATCTATCTAACGCGCTCACAGTTTTCAAGACTTCTGGAAGACAATGAGAATCCTGCATAGAAAGAGTACTGATTTCAGCAGACCTCTCCTGTACAAAAGAAATCATTATTCTTTTCATAGAAAATACTACTCCCAATTTTTTTCTCACTTACAGTCAGAAGACATTATGTTTAGAAGCCATGATTTTCAAAGGCATGCTAGTAGAATGTATACTTACTGGGAAATTGAAATTTGAGAGACCCAAGATTACTGGGTGAAAATTTAATACACTCTGAAAAATGATTGAAAAGTTAGAAGTTACAATAAAACATTAGTAAGCATAGTTTGACTTAATTAATTATTATAGGATCTTTGTGCAAAAGAAAATAGAATACTTGATACTAGGACTTTTTTCTCAAATTTCTTTCACATTAGTCTCCTCTCCATCCTGCTGTTCTACTTGGTCTCTAATGTGATCTCTCATCTCCAACACATCCTTCACAGCTACCAGCATTACTTCCTGATATCATCTCTGCTTCAAAACCTTCCTTAAGGCTCCTGAATTCTTCCTAAGTGAAGCTGTGTGTTGTTTATAGGATTCAAAATGCATCTCCACACCCTACCCAGGCAGAGGCTGAGCCAGTCAGCACTGGGTGTTTCAGTTCCCACTCCAGGGCTCTCATTCTTTCATTCATGTCACAAAGGGGAAAAGTCGACTTGAGCGGGAGGAGTACACTACGTGGATTTTTAAAAACTCAAAGTGTGGGGTTGATTCCAAGCATATTTTCACATCAGTGTCGGAGCCATTACAGCAGATAACAAAATCAGCAAAGTACAGGCTCACCAAGCAAAAACAAAGGCACCACATAGGCAAAGAAACAAGAATTTGGAGCTAGAAAGAACTTCAGTCCCTCATCTTGCAACGCAACAGGCACATTTAGCTTCCAAAGCGCCAACCATTTATGTATCACAACTTTTATATTCTAACTCATTGTAATTTATTTCTAAAACTGTACGTGCCCCCTAAACATAAAAATAAGCAACACAAAACTTTAAATAATAAATTTAAAAATAATTGCCCAGAAGATAGATTTGAACACCTGGAATATTTTATTTAATCTCAGGGTAATTCATAGGGACATTGAAGCATATGATACATGAAGATGTAAAATATAAAATAATGAACATGCATGTAGAGGGTTAAAAACTGTGGACAACTTCTGGATCTTATGGAAAACACTAATTTTCATGATGTCTGGACAATATTTCATTTTAATTCTAAAACAAGCACAAAAAATAAGGATGTATTAGTTGTTTAACCACTTATTTTTATTTTTGAGTCGGAGTCTCACTCTGTCACCCAGGCTGGAGTGCAGTGGCACGCTCATAGCCATCACTGCCTCGGCCTGCTGGGCTCAGGCAATCCTTCCACCTCAGCCTTCCAATTAGCTGGAATCACAGGCATATGCCACCACACCTGGCTAATTTTTTTTTTATTTATTGTAGAAACGAGGTCTCACCAAATTGCCAGGCTGGTCTTGAACCCCTGGACTCAGACAATTCTCTTGCCTCAGCCTCCCAAAGTGCTGGGATTACAGGCTTGAGCCACCGTGCCCGACCTCACCATTTATTTTTAAAAGTTTGATGGCCAAGAGCAAATACTGCAAGCTATTAGTCATCAGCATTTTTTCTTTTTATTTAATTTTATTTAAAAAATCTAATATAGTCTAAGTGCCTTCAAATGGGAGAAACCTAAACTGGTATATCTTTTTATTGAAAAGTTAAGTTAAACAATGCAAAATCAAGCAACAGGATTAATGACTGATGAACATTAAAACTAGCTCAAGATTCCCTCCTATGAAGGAAGGGAAGCATAAACATTCGTTCTTTGCAATGGGTTGGTTACTTCTGTGATACTAATTTCTGTACCACATCTCTTCATAGGCTCCAATTGGTCTTTCTTCCCCTTCATGATTTCTGTATAAAGTACAAGATAATGAAAATGGTAGGGTCCAAAACAGCCCATAACCATAGTGTCCTCTTCCGTTGGGCTGGTCCATTTCCACAACCAACGAAGAACAAGCTCTGCCTGAAAAAAATCTAGATTTCTTTATAGCATTGTAAACTATGTAGGAGAGGCTTATTACATCTGCTTTGTTCTCTATTTCTATGGTGCCTATCACCATAGTAACAAGGAACACAGATGAAAAAGTAGGCTAGAAATACCCAAAAATAGGGGGTAGAAAGAGAAATATGGGGGAGAGGACCTTTCGCTGATTAAGGGAGAAAAGGCGAGAATTTCATCTGTCAGAGTAATCAGTAGATTAAGAGGCACGTCCAACTGAAAAAGTGGGCTTCTTTATCTTTAGGAAAGTGACACAAAATGTAACCTAAAATTTCAATAAATATCAACGTTTCTGGGAGGTAGGCTGGCTAGGCTTCTGAGATTTTAAAGCAAGATATATTTTTAAAAATCTTGAAGATGCAAATTAAAACCTTTAAACAGCAACCAATTTTGGAAATGACACACTCATTCCATAGTGTGGATGATTACTACTTAAAAATTTTTGGTTATGCTGTAGTACTAAAAGTTGAGACATCTGTTAAGGAAGTGTGGTTGGGAAGATAAGTTACTACAATTAATATTTTCCTGAGAGTGACATGCTTATCTTCCAAGTTTCTGTATAAAATGTCCCAAAAGGAAATCAGTGGGGTGGGGTTGGGGAATGACTGTTGTTTCACCCCAAGCGGGCTGCCTCTATGAAAGAGGAACAAGACTATTCCCATCTCGAGCTCCTCTGCTGTCTGTACGTTCAGAGACCTTCAAGAGCACTATCAGTTCCTAACTGTTCTTCAAAACCATAACATACCAAACTTCATCTGTAAGGAAAGAGAAATCTTCCCATGTCAAGATCTCCATTTTTTTTCGTCCCCTGCCAGAAGCCTGAGTTCTCCCTGCTCAAGATTTTCTAGGACATTTGAAACAATTAAAATATCATTAATGTTGTGTTACTGGTCAGGAAATAGGAAAAGGAGCCACACCAGCCACATAAACTACTTGGGAGTTTTAATCTATGTAAGTAAAAATGGTACATGTTTCAACCCATTCAAGTTGCTTCAACAAAACACCAGAAACTGAATGGCTTATAAACAACAAACATTTATTTCTCACAGTTCTGGAGGCTGGGAAGTCCATGATCACGGTGCTGGCATAGTTTGGTGTCTGGGGAGGGCCCATTCCTCACAGATAGTGCCTTACTGCTGTGTCCTCACATGGTAGGGGCAAACAAGCTTCCTCTGGCTTCTTTTACAAGGACACCAATCCTACTCATGACAGCCCCACCCTCACAATCTAACTACCTTCCAAAGGCCCCACCTCCCAACACGATCATTACTTTAGGGGCTAAGTTTCAAAACATGAATCATGCCTGGACACTAACACTTCGATCACAGCAGTGTATATACAAAACAACAAGGAGATATTTTATGGACTAAAATTGTTTCCATATTTGGTCATCAAAAGTCAAAGTCATCAACCATAGCCTTTAGGGAATTTAACACTCTAGCTACTTGCATTTTTTTTAAAAGACAGGGTCTTGCTATGCTGCCCAGCTAGAGTGCAGTGGCTATTCACAGGCACAGTTATTGTGCACTACAGCCTCAAATTGCTGGACTGAAGTTATTCTCCTGCCTAAGCTTCCTGAGTAACTGGAACTATAGGCGCATGCCACTGTGCCTGATATTACTTACAAATTTTAATGGAAAAAGCAATGGATCAGTTTATGGGAATCTTAGGTCCTTGACTTAGCCACTAACTAGCTATGACACTGTGGACAACATTTACTCAGCTTTTCTTGACCTTAGTGTCTTATCATTAAAAAGAAATGACTGAGGTGGAGGCAAGAGGATTGCTTGAGCTCAGGGGTTCAAGACCAGCCTGAGCAAGATGGCGAGACCTCATCTCTACAACGAATCAAAAAAATTAGCTGGGTGTGGCAGCACATGCCTATGGTTGTTACTTAGAAGGCTAAGGTGGAAGGAAGGGGCAAAGCCCAGTGGGTTGACGATGTGTTGGCCATGAGCATGCCACTGCACTCCAGCCTGGGTGACAGAGTGAGACTCCGACTCAAAAATAAAAAAATAAATGACTGAAACCGAACAGCAATATGTTGGAATTTTATGCATATGAGTTTAAGTGTATTCTGGGAAAGATCCTCAAGAATGTCTATGATATAAAGAAAAAAGCAATCGATACTCTTGATGGCCTCTTCCACACAACTCTAGAATACAATCACTTGAATCAACTGACCCAAATAAATTCAACGTTTGAATTCAGACTCAAGTGTCATATTCAGGACTTCTTAAAACTGCCCACCTATCCCTGACCACCCTATCTAATTATCACCACTGATCACATTCTAGCCCTAACCCTGTTTTATTGTTCTTTATAGCACTTATGACATGGCTTATACCTTGCATTTACATATTGTCTATTTCCCTCCTCTAGAATGTATGCTCCAGGCACAAAGGGTTTTTTCTGTTTTCTTCTTTGTTGGATGTATTCCTTGTACCTGGCACAACGCCTGGCACATAATAAGTGCTCAAAAAAATCTGTTGAATGAATTACTTTTTAAAAATCCACAAAATACTACTTGGAAGGCTGAAGCAGAAGGCTCACCTGAGCCTAGCAGGTGGAGACTGCAGTGGCCATGAGTCTGCCACTGTACTCCAGCCTAGGCAACAGAGTGAGACTGTCTCAAAAAAAAAAAAAAAAAAAAAATCCACAAATAGAGCATGTCAGAAGACTCAAATACATTTTTTTTTAAAAAAAAAAACGTAGGGCCTGCTATGAGTTGTGTATCCTACTAAGCATCTTAAGCATCACACACATCTATCTATCTCTTAAGCACATCTATCTCACTTAATCTTCACGCTATCACTTTAAGGCCAGTTTCCCAATCATTAGAGACCTCACTAAAATAATACAACTGTGAAAAGGAGCCAGGCAATATATAGTAGAAATACTATAAGAAAGGGATTGGCAGTAGTGGGATACTGCCAGGGGAGGCAGGGGTACGGGGGAAGTGGGGGGCACATGACATTTATGGGGCACCTGATCTCAAACCAGACAAAGTGGGGACCCAAGGGAGGCCTAAGCTTTACCTGTATGATGACCACTTGTATACCTAATCCTGAATTGTACCCATCTTTAAAAAAAAAAGTCACTTTATAAGGATTCGGGTGCCAGATGTGCCACTGACTGTGTGGTTCACTTAGACAAGCCATCTACCCCCTCAAGAACACAGTTGTCCCCATCTACTGCAGGTCATCAGGAGAATGATATGAATATCAATGCTTTAGTTAGAAGTGTATACTATAAGTGTGGCGGGAGTGCCTGCCAAGGTTTTCTGGAAAGATGGGCAGCAAACTGTTGGAAGAAGGCAAGAGAGCAGGGGATAGCCGTGCAGTGCCATCTCACACAGGATCAGAATATCCAGGAAACCAGAAGACCCCAGGAAAGGCTCTCTAATCAACAAGGTGACAGCAGGTGCAACTCCAAACTGTCCTTCACTCCTCTCCCTTTCAATTGCATGACACTATAATTTCTTTATAAAAAGAAGTCCCAGATCAGTCTAAGACCATGTCTTTTTGCATGTTGTAATTCACAACCTCTTCATGGGAAGAAATTAGATTTCTTGATAAAATATGCCATTTTTTTTCCCAATAGGATTGAGACTTGTTCTTAGAAACCTGTCACCTGCTCACTCAGGTGATCTTTAACCAATGTTCTTTTGGTATCTAATCTAATGATGAGTATTTTTTAAATGCATAATTTCTGACTATTCTAGGAGACTGTTCATGCATTCTTAAAATGGATGATGGTGATTAAATTACTTTGATATCAAATTAGTTTTCATTGGGTATAGCTAAAAGAGTGATATGTTCTTTCACTATTGAAGATCACTATATACCAAGAGGAAATCTTTAAATTGTCCTAATAGGAGCCTTTTTCCTAAGAGTTCATAGCTAATTTGACAAAAAAGTTTTTTAGCATCCAAATCAGTCATCTTCAAATTGGGTTATGGGGCTTGGGAGTCTTTTTAAGATTTTGAGTGAGAGATAACCCAGCAGACTCTATTTCCAGATTATTCGTTCACCCTTGCCTAAAAGTACCTGCTCCAAAAACACCTACTGTCTGGCAGATTCTTTCCAGTCATATTTTTTTCCCTTTTCAAATTAATCCTTTTCCTTCATTACAAAAGAAATGCGCACATCTTTTATTTTATTTGTTACTATTATTTTCAAGATGTGGGTTACAATTCAGGATTGAGTACATAAGTAGTCATTGTACAGGTGAAGTTTGGGCTTCCCATTGGTCCTCACTTCACCTGGCTTGGGATCAGGTACCCTTATTGATATTATGTCCGGCAGTGACATGCTACTGCCAATTCCTTTCATGTAGTATTATGATAAATGTTCAGGGTCCACTTATGAGTGAGAACGTGTTACTCAGTGATCTAACACACACATTTTACTTCTCTTGAGTCTGTCTATGATGCATTGCCTTGGGGTATAAACATCTCCAGGCACCCAAGCAATTTTGAAATACTCATAAGATAACATATGCTGAGACAGTGAAAGACGTTCAGGACTGAGAAACAAAATCTTTTGGGAGCCAGGGGATAGTTTCTATTTCTTTGCTTAGAACAACACTGGAGGAAGTTCTAATCAAGTCATCAGGCAAAAGAACACTGAAAGTCTTTTCTTTTTGTGATCAATCACTAGGTAACTTAGGTAACTAGGTATATAACTCAGGAGTTTAAAAGATAGAATGGAATTATACTGACTTCATTATCATATATTTATTTATGTGGCAGAATTTCTTAAGCACTTCCATTTAAAAAGAAACCCTTGATTTGATTATGAAATCTATCTTATTCTAGCAATAAATAACATTTACTTACTCACAAATAAACTATTTTTAAGCCCCATGGATCTCACTACCAGACAATTTTTCAATAAAATATTGCCAATGCTTAATAATTATTTAAAAATTTAATATATGTGTTGTTATGATTAAGTATGTACTAGTGAAAATAATAGTAACAATCTAAAATAAATTTTATTCAACATTTAGAGCCTTATTGTCACAAGAACATTTTTTGTGAGTAGGAGTCTCACTCTGTCTCCCAGACTGGAGTACAGTGGCATGCTCACAGCCACTGCTGGGCTCAGGTTATCCTTCCACCTCAGTCTTCCAAGTAGCTGGAACCACAGGCATGCTCTACCACGCCCAGCTAATTTTTTCGATTTCTTGTAAAGACGAGGTCTCACCAAGTTGCCTGGCTGGTCTCGAACCCCTGGACTTAGGCAATTCTCTCACCTCCGCCTCCCAAAGTGCTGGGATTTCAGGCATATGTCATCGCACCTGGGACAAGAACTTTTTAAAAAGGTAGACGTAGGTATACTGAATGTGTGTATGTCACAAAAATATGATATAGTAAAAAATAAAAGATTTTCAAATATAAGAATGTTACATTGGGGTTAAGTTTTATAGAAGAGGAGTAATAAAATGAGTTCCATGAAGAAGAACTATGTAAAATCCATGCCTTTCTAGAAGAAATTACTTCTAGATTACTTCTTAAATGTATGATGAGGTGTATCAAACCACTTTGGTACTTAGCTTCCACTGGGTATTTAAAAGAGTGTTTTGTTTTTTGTTTTTTTTTGCTGAGCTCACACTTGTAATCCCAGCACTTTGGGAGGTGGAGGCAAGAGGATTGCCTGAGCTCACTGGTTCAAGACCAGCCTGGGCAACATGGTGAGACCTCATCTCTACAATAAACCAAAAAAAATTAGCCGGGTATGGTGGCACATGCCTGTTGTTCCAGCTACTTGGAAGGCTGAGGCAGAAGGACTGCCTGAGCCTAGCAAATCAAGGCTGTGGTGGCCGTGAACATGCCACTGCACTCTAGTCTGGGCAACAGAGTGAGATTCCAACTTCAAAAAATAAATAAATAAAAGGGTGATTTTTAAAAATCAGTATTTAAAATATGAGAACTATCATCTGCAATTATTTAAAATTATAATTAAAAATGTTAGATATTAACTTTTACAAATGAGGAGAACAAATTGCTTTTTAAAATCCTTATAGAGAGTACTCAAAAAAAACCAAACCAAAACAAACAAAAAAACACTGTTCTAAACTACCTACAAGCCAAGAGTCTGTGTTAATCGTCTAAAATTTTGTCTTCTGATAAAAAGACAAAGCCTGGACTATTTCATGAAAGTGCATAAGCTGTTATAAGCATCCCTTACAAGTTGACAAATCTGGAACTCTGAACACAGTAAAAGTTCAATAAACACTAGTTCATTTACAAGGTATTTTGGCTATTCGACTAATATCTACTAACAGCATATGTAATGTACCTTATTACTTCTAATCTGTGTGGAGGTTTGCCAAAAAGGTTAGCTGAAAAATCACTGACACGAGGCAGACTGATGAGCAGGAGGAAAGGCACACAAATTTACTAGAAAGAATGATTGGAATGGGGGAAGAGAAATTAACCTGTAAACAGTTTTCTTTGGAATTTAAATGATCCTTGGAGACAGACACTATCTTGAAAAAGGGTCTGTTCAGGTGTAGTTTCATCTTTGGTCTTCTTTCTCTGAGATAGATAATGAGATAACAGGGTAGAGAACAAGAACAATTGTTCTCCTTGGAAGGTCAGTCCTGTCTTTACTTATATAGGGAAGTCTTCTCTGGCACTTGTTGATCTGTAAGGGTTTTTTTCTTTTTAAATACTCAAACCAGGAAGCCATATTTTGGGGTGAAATATTTTGATCCTTCACTTTCAAGGAGATAGTCTCTAAGATTTTAGCCAAATACCAGCCAAAAATGTTATCAAAATGAAGCCCTGGAATAGGTAATAAGTATCCTAAATTTTACTCCCTAGTTTTCTCCTAGATATCCATTTATTTAATGCCCACAGCATGTCAGGTGTGATGTATGACACAGAAGTTCAGGAGATGAAGAATACACTTTTTTTATCATGAAGAAGCACTCAGCAGAAGGTTGAGTTGTTCTCTGGCCTAGGTACAATGCTAGGTAGGCAAGACTCAGAGGCAGCATAAAAGAGGCAGAGAGATGTCAGGAGTGGTCTTTCAGATGATGTATGCTTCAACTGAGTCTTGAAAGATGGGCATGCGTTTGTCAAGAGGATCCTAAATAAAGAGAAGGAACAAAGTCATGAAATGCAGCCATCTGGCCATCTAGTACGTTTCTCCCTGTACTGCAAATAGTTTAGGATAGAGTTACAGAAATTATTGCATGGAACACCAAGGTGATTGGAGTTGATCCTGGGGCAAAGGAAGCCATTAAAACCGGTAGTGATGGGATGGGATTTATCTTTCAGAAAGATGATTTACCTGCAGTGTGGATGATGAATTGGGGTGAGGGTGGGAGGGAGGTGGGTGGGATGGCAAGTGGGTAAGATGTGTGCAAGACTATACAATAATTATCATTTAAAAGACAATTAGTAGTGCTCTTAGAAGACTCATAACAGGAAAGAGACTGCAGAGGATGGCTGTTGATGGGAGGAACCTTAAGGATATAGCCTCTAGACAAATTGGTTACCAATCTTATAAGCAGGAGTGTAGGGGGGAACGAAGCAAGACATTCATAATGAATTCTAGGTTTCTCAGGGTATATAATTGGGCAAATATTATTGATATTGACAAAAATATGTAATTTAAAGGCAAACAGCACACTTTGAGGAAAAGAAACTATCTTCAGTCCACTAACTCCATGCTCTCATTTGTTCTGTGAGGTAAGTAGCATGATTATTATAATCCCCATTTTATGCTCAGTGGGGTAACAGTATTTGCCTACTATCAAATGCAGTTTTGGGATGCTCACTATAAGAGCAGTTACACAAGGGAATCAAAGTCCTTGCTTTCACAAAACGTATGTTCTGGTGAAGGTGAGAGGAATCGAACATAAACAAGCAAGCAAACAATAAACCAAGGTGTGAAAGACCAAGATGGGGATATGGATGGGGACATGGATAGAGGTATGGGTATTTCACCTAAGGTGGTCAGGGAAGGTATCTCTGAGGTCACACTTGGGTTCACTATTCATTGAGAAGAAAGCATCGTGCAAATTCATAAGGGAAGAGCATTCCAGGCAAAGAAAACAGCAACTGAAAGGCCCCTGAAGTAGGAAAGAGTCTGGTGTGTCACGGAGGGAGAAATTCCAATACCAAGGCCAATGCAGAGCAAGAGGAAGCCCAAGTTACAAGGCCATTCCTAGGAGGGTGAAAGTGAAAGATCCTGTTGTTGTAGGGTATCACTGGCACAGCATAGATTCTTGGGGTAGGTCTGTGAACCTGACCACCACGCACAACACTGTGCCTCTGAGAACCTGCATTATGATTGAAGGCAACCAAAATATTTCACCCCAAAATATACTTCTTTGACAAACGCTGAGAGGGTTGTTCAGAAGAGCTGCAAACAGAAGTAGCCCTTCAAAGCTATCTTTTGTGAAGGAGATGTGCATCTGCAGAGAAAATCTGCAACGATGCAGCCAGGCTGTCTCTGAGGCCCTATCTCATCTGTCCAGATCTAGGAGAGAGTAACTGACAGTCTGACACATTTAAAGGTGTGAAAGAAACATTTACCATCCATTTTCTCAGAAAGCGATGACTTGCATGCCAAAACCACCTTTGCTAGCCAGGCCTCCTTTTCTCTCCCTCCCAAAACCTAGCTTGTCACTATAACTTGGGCTTACCACCATAGCCTGTTTTGGGTCATGCTCCCAGCCCTCTTTCTTTCTGTAAGTTCAAGATAGTATAAAAGCATTAGCCATTTGGTTGGTTATTTACATATTAAAAATATTTGGTGGCTGGACTCAGTGGCTCAGCCTGTAATCCCAGCACTTTAGGAGGCCGAGGTAAGTGGATTGCCTAAGCTTGCAGGCTCCAGATCCACCCAGGCAACTTGGTAAGACCTTGTCTCTACAATAAATCAAAAATTAGCCAGGCGTGGTAGCATGTGCCTGTAGTTCTGGCTACTTGGAAGGCTGAGGTGGAAGGATAGAGGGAGCCCAGCAGGTCAAGGCTATGGTGGCCAGGAGTGTGTCACTGCACTCCAGTCTGGGTGATGGAGTGAGACTCCAACTCAAAAAAAAAAGGCATGATTCCCATGCATATGTGTGCTTGTAATAAAATCGAAAAGCCTTTTTTGTCCCCCCTGTGAATCTGGGTATTATCAGTTTGTTTCATTAGACTAGAATGACCAAACCTTCAGGGAAAAAATTTAAATTTTCCTACATTATCTACAAATGCTTTTAGAAGACATATCATTGCTTAGTTGAGGACTATTTCGGCACTGAAATGGGGCCAGGAACAAGCTCATTTAGTTTTGTGAGAGAAATGAAAAAAACATTTAGATGAACAGAATTATCTTAAATTTATCCACTCAGAGCAGGCAACAATCTGCAGTCCAATGGCTAACGGCTCCACCCTGAAGGCTCAGTCATGTCATACCAGGATATGTGGAAGACGACTAAAAGAAGGGCCTTCCCTGCCATGCTCCAAGGTTGTTACAGGAATCAGAGAAGCAACATTTCTCCCATAGGCTCTCCCAAAAGCTAAAGCAGAACTGGGCAAGGAGAAATGATACCCTCTGCCAAGCTGGGTTTCTATCCATGCAAAACCGAAAGCCACAGAGAAACTGAGCATTGAGGCTGCCCACTGGCCCTGAGATAGGCCATCCCAGGCAAAGTAGTCCAGCCAGTCCTCTGAAACACACACTGTCCATGCCTCTTGTCCTGTGGTCATCTCTCATGGCTGTTTTGTGGGCCAAAATCTTACTCCATTCAGCCACATGGCTTCAAGTTTCACTTGCTAAGGATGATCAATTCTCTGACCCTCTCTGAAAAGATCCGACTTTACAGTCTCCTTTCTCAGATGCATCTGCTTGGTATAGCAAACCAGTATCTGTATTTAAAGTCTGCCAGTATGGCCGGGCACAGTGGCTCACGCCTGTAATCCCAGCACTTTGGGAGGTAGAGGAGAGAGGATTGCCTAAGTCGAGGAGTTCTAGACCAGCCTGGGCAACTTCGAGGGAACTCATCTCTACAATAAATCAAAAAATTAGCCAGGCAAGGTGGCGCACATCTGTGGTTCCAGCTACCTGGAAGGCTGAGGCAGAGGAATTCCTGAGTCTAGCAGGTCGAGGCTGCAGTGGGTGGTATGCGTGGCACTGCACTCCAGCCTGCGTGACAGAGTTAGACTCTGACTCAAATAAAATAAAATAAGATAAAAGGGCCAAACGCAGTGGCTCAAGTCCGTAATCCCACCACTTTGGGAGGTCAAGGTGAGGGGATTGCCTAAGCCCACGAGTTCGAGACTAGCCTGGACAACTTGGCAAGACCTCGTCTCTACAATAAATCAAAACAATTAGCCAGAAGTGCGTGCCTGTAGCAGTTCTGCCTACTTGGAAGGCTGAGGCAGATCACCTGAGCACAGCAGGCTGACACAGGAGTGGCCATGAGTATGCCAGTCTGGGTGACGGAGTGAGACACCAACTCAAAAAAAAGACTTGCCAGTATAGCCCACATAAATTGTGAAATAAATTATTCTTGAATATAGCACCTTTCAGAGTAGCACACTGAGAAGTTATATATTACATACACTTATTTTAAAGATAACTCCAAACATTATGATATGTCTTTTTTGGAACAGTGCTTGAAACCTGTGGCACATTCTGATCCTTGCCTAGTGCTAGGCTCCTCTCATGTCTGAGTATATTTCAAACCACACTTGCCCTTCTCCTGTTACTTCAGCTCATCTTTTTGTTCCTAGAGTCCGTCACTGGCCTAAAAACACTTGCACATGTTTTCACAGTGCCCGTCTGTCTCCTTCCTAATGACTTTCACAGAGGTAGTTTTTCATTTGTTTGCAGTAATTGATTCACCTGTTCCCCAGTAAGGTCCCAGACCTTCATGAGGGCAGGTTCCATGTGCGTTTTTGCTTACTGTTGTTGAATCCCCAGAAACTAGCCCAGTGCTTGGCACAAAGCAGGTGCTTAATAGCTGCAGGGAAAAAAAAAAAAGCACACTATGAAATAGGTTCAGTGGTGGTGTTATATCCCCAAAGTCCAAGTTAGCTGAGCAGCTGAAGAAAGAAGTTGACTTATCCAGTTTCTCAGAAAGAAACACTTAATAAGGATTTATGAACAGAAGCCATGTATGTGTCTAGTGTGGCAATGAGACAAGATGGTGGATCCCTGCACCATCATTCCCCAGACCCAGGGCTTCTATACTATAGGGAAGGGTGGTTCTGAAGGGATGTGTATGACAGGTGAAGTATGACAACATTCAGGTTGACCTAAAGGGAAGGATTTATAGTAAGTACCTGCTCTTACACAAGGAGCATAAGTCTGGAAATCTTAAGAGGCATTCCCGGAACTGGGGTTAATCAGAAGTCAACATGGTGGGTTAGCATCCAAGATGGAGTTGCTTTGGACTCCAAAGATGATGACGTTTAGTTTCTGAGACTACATCAGCCAAAAAATCATTCAAACCAAGGCTAAGGAAGTTTAAGGCTTAAGTATTCTGTTTTTGATCAGAAGATACAAGAGAAATTTTGCTGTATATTTGGGTGATACACTGATTTTTGAGACAATTCTAAAAAGTTTCATTAACAAGCCAAAAACATTCATTTGGATATATATGGAGATGACCAATTTTTAAAACATCTTTTAAAAAATACTGGCTTTTTTTGTTTGCTTTTTAAAGAGTTGATTTTCAAAAAGGGTCACCCAATTTAGATCAAATAAAAAAAGAAAAGCTACAATTTATTTTATCAGGTACAGTATTAAGCACATTATATACATTTTTTTCATTCAATCCTCATATCTAATTATTACCTCAGTTTATGGATAAGAAAATTGAGAGAGAGGCTACGATTGCATACTGAGTAAGTGGCAGAGTCAAGATTCATATCCAGGTCTACTTTATTTCATGAGCCACGTTTTTAATCTAAGCCATGTTTTGAAGCTAAGAAATACACGTTGACATTGAGTACTGATACACTGCTCCCTGCCACTCAAACACTCTATCTTTCTCCCATGACAAGGTACAACACAGTAGTCTAGTACCATCAATTAGGACAAACGCTCAGGTGTTTAAAATAGGATTTAGGAGCCAACAATGTGACAGCAGGGAAACTAGACAATTCAAGAAAAAGAAGTAAGAGAAATATTAAAAACACTTAGGGAAGGCTGTTTTATGCCAAATACTCTATTAGATGCTTTAATGTATAATATTTCTCTTAATCCTAAGAAAGCTATGAGTTAGATACTATTAGTCAAGAAAAGAGGTTTAGAATAGCTGTGGTGTTTGGATACTCCCAAATTAATTTCCCTCCCTTTTCCCTAAAGATATGAACATACACCCCCACCTTTTTAAAGGAGAAAAAGACTCTCTGGAATAAGAACAATATTTCTCAGTCTCTATTCTTGCTACATGAGATCATGTCAGTAAGTTCTGGGCAATGAGATATAATAAGTGTATGACAGGGTCCAAGAAATTTCCTGGAGCCGTGGGCTCTTGCGTTTGCCCTCCTTCTCTTTTCCTTCTTTCTTCCTTTTTCTACTTGGAACTTGGGAGTGATGGGTGAAACTCCATCTTAGACCATGAGGTTGAGGGCATCATTTTATGTATGGTCGATCCAAAAGGTAGAATCAGCCTAGTTCTCAGAAGACTGTAGAACTATCATACTAGACATAGACTGTCTCACTGTAATTTTTTTTCTTTAATGTGAAAGAGAAACAAACATCACTTTGATGTCTCTGGAACTGACAGTTAATCTTAACTAATTCAGCAACTCATCCAAAATGATGGCACAGAGTTACACCCCACGCCCATCATTCTGGAAAATCCACGCTCTTAGGTAAAAGCCTGAAGAACCCTTGCTTGTAACTCAAACTGCAATAGATTTGAGGGAAGTGTTTCAAAATGCTGAAAAGAAATTTGACAGGTGAAAATTAGGAAGGCTTGAATATGCTCTCAAATCTTCATATCTGGGAAAGAATAAAAAAGAATATGCTACTGGACAGTGAAGAATTTGGTCTCCATCAGACACGGGCAGAAGAAGGTCTTGGTCATCAGCATGGAGCTGGAAACAGAAGAGAAACATAAGCTGTGCTGTTAGTTGAAGAGTAGGCATTGCAGTGGAGCCGTGGAAATGGCCACAGGATGAGACAGATGAGAAGACAGAATTTAAAGGGACTCTGAAATCAAAGAAGCAGGAGATGAAGTTTAAATATACACAGCCTGAAAAGGAACATGTGAATCACGTGACCCATATCAAAAACAGCATAAAAGTCAAAAAGGCAAAAAGGAAAGGTCAAGGTTGAGGCCCTGACAAGTCATTTTTATTCATTTCCTTTACTCAGGTTCACTGCAGCACTGAAGGAGTAAATTTAAACTGTGTTGTCACTGAGGAGGATCCTAAATGAAAGGAAGTCATAGAAAAGGGAGTTTATTATTACCCTTTGTTCAGTTTCTAAATGAACAACAGTGACAACTTAGGCGAGAGATCAGTGATTGGAGATAGGCCTAATTTTAAGACCAAATTCAATGATCAGGAAAAAAAAAAGGTTATTATGTCTACCAAAGGCATTATTTTAAACACCAGAAAAAAATAAGTCAAAGTAAGGGCATGTAGGAAGTTTGGAAAATTCAGATGAGAAATAAAAAAAATGAAAGCAAGCAATAGCAATGAAAGAAAAGGCAATAATATGAAAACAGACGTGACATACATTAGAAGGTATTTTACAATTGGCAAAGTAAATTCTACGTTATAACTGGACCTCTTAAATGACTTTGGAGTGGTCACAGGTATAAACTGCTTGCAGGTGCATTCAGTACTCTGGGAGTCAGTGAGGGACAGGCCTCATGCAAGGTAATGCAAATCATTTCACCAAGTGTAAAGTCAGGTAATGAGAATGAATCAGTTTCTGATATCAGTACATGGTAGAAGGATGGTGGCAATCAGGTAACTAGGAAATTCAACTCGAGACACACCAAATGAAAATCAGGGATTAGATTAAACAGGTTATTTTTGTATGGATAGCAAAAAACCAAAAAGGAACATAAAGCAAGAATCTTCTAAATTTTAAAATATTTTCCCCCTTCAACTTCAGAAAACAAACAAATAAAAAAATCACAAACTTCAGGCCACCGCAGAAAAATATTCACACAGATTAGTCTAAAAAAAAAACAAACTTGGAGGGCCTGATATTCTTTTCAAATTTTATTGATTAGGGTGCTTTTCCTTTTAATTAATATTGATGTTTTCATTCTGAGTTTTCTGAAAATTGAAACAGCAATGGGGAATGAGGATAGTGGTAAAAAAAGGGGGTTAGAAAAGCAAATCTCAACTAATCAAATGAAATCACTCAAAATGTTATAATATCCCAGGTTAGGCTGACCATATTGGAACACCTTTCCAACTGAGGAAAAAGAGTGTATATTTTAAAGAACAGTAAACATAATCATTACATGTAGATTTTAGAAAATGTTTGGATACTAAGTATAAGAAAAGTATCATAAGTCAACTGTGCACTCAATGATAACTTTGTCCTCATTCTCTAACCTGAACTAAGAGCCCTCTTTTTAGCTTAGAAAAATATCAGATGTGTTAGGGTTTCTATTCTTAAATTACACAGGCCCAATTACCTGAGGGGTTAGTTGTCATTTTATATTCTCTTCCAGTAGAGCTGCTGACTAGGAAAGTCAAGAGCAAAAGAAAGTCAACTGTGCACCCACAACTCAAAGAGAAGTTGGGGTTCTCAGGAGGTGTAAATATGTAATATGGAGGGTACCCACGTTAAATAATTACAATGCAGTTTGACGTCTTTTCCATGCTTAGCCCTACATTTAGACTAAAGAGACAGAATAGTCTGATAAAGATATACTTGTTTGTAGACTTTTGGGGAGGAGGGGTTCTACATAGACAATTATATCACCTGCAAATAGGAAAAGTCTTTAAAAAATGATACATGCCATTTAATGTCTTCTTAATATACACTGCACAAACTAATTTAATTTTGCTACACATTTACAATTTAAAATGTTCATGCTGATATCTTTTATCAGTGGAGTGCTTTTTTGTTTTTTAAGTCTTTAGGCAAAATGAATTTATTCAGGGAAGTTCACACATCGGTTTTGTTTTTAAATTTAGGCTTGTCCTTTGGGAAAGGGGGGCGTCTTTCTGATCACAAAGAAAGGTCTTCCACAAATGTCATCTGACTTAAGGCAACCTATGGACTTTGCGAAGTCAGTTCAGGACGCAGATTAACGAGCCAGCACTGAACCTCCTTCCTTCTGACCTCTCAGCACCTGCTCAGCCGCGGCCCTGGAGGAGGAAACTCTGGACTCTTCTCATTTAATGGGCATCGGTTGCCCCTTCTCCCTCAAACAAATCAACGCCCCACACCGCCACCAAACTGCAGACGAATAAAGTATCCAAGAGCCTGAAATGTTTCCCAACCAACAGCGTCAGGGCAGCAGGCAAAAGAGAGCGCCCAAAGGTGGACACCCTCGGGGGAGTTCCGCTCACCTGGAGCGAGACTCCAGCCCGGGAAAGCGGTGCCCTCTGCCCGCCCCGGCCGAGGACTCACCCGCAGGTGCCGCGCGAGTCTGCTGGGGCAGAGAGGGGACCGCGTCGGTGTGGCCGCCCACTCCCGTGCCCCAGATGACCCCGGCATCCAGGAGAGGTCCTCTCGGCGGCACGGCTCCCTCTCTCCCGGAGGCAAGGGAGCAGCACGCC
>NW_007260458.1:376261-424919 GCF_000164805.1 Carlito syrichta | reverse complement strand
CCGCGGCGCCACCGGCCCGCAGCCCCCCTCGCAGGTGCGGCTTGGACAGGTAACCGCACCTGCTTGGCCAACCCCACCTGCTGCGTCCCCTCACCCGGTCCTCCTCCTCCTCCACCCCCCGGCTCGGCTCGGCTCCTCCTCCTCGCGCCGGGGTGTCACGCTCCGACCTACCTGCGCGACTTCAGCCGGGGACGCCTCCCCGCGCCCTGCTCCCGCGCGGCTCCGGGCGCGCCAGCGGCGGCCCCGCGCCCGCACTTTCGCGGCTGCCGGCAGTCGCGGGCTCAGCGGGAAGCCCCGGCGCTGCCCGGCTAGCCGCCTCCAACCGGCTCCATTGTGACGCGGCGCGTTCCACCGGCCAATGGGCGCGCGGCGGCGCGAACCGCTGACTAAGTTCGCGGGTGGCGGAGGGGCGGGGCTTGAGCCGGGGGCGGGGCTTGAGCCGGGGGCGGAGGCGGCCGCCGCGGCGGCTGCAACTGGCGGAGGAGGAGGAGGAGAAGGCCGAGGGAGACGGAGGGGGAGAGGGGGGAGAGGCTTCGGTAGCTGCTCCTGCCGTGGGGCTCTCAGCTGCCCGGGCCCGAGCGTTTGCCCAGCTTTGGGACTGCGGGAGGCGGTGACTCACCTCTCGCTGCTGCAAACAAAGCGCAGCTGCCATCTCCCCGAGCGCGCCATGTGGCCGCCCCGACCCCTCGCGCAGCCTCGGGGCTGCAAGCAGCCGCGCACGGCCACGCGCGGCGCGGAGGAACTGGGAAGAGCCACGCTGCTTCCCAAAGGCGGGAGGAAAAGGGGCGTAGGGATGCTCCCCCGAGCGCGCCACGCTGGTGACTTTGGCCGTCCACCGCGCGTGTCGGGCCTCCCCTTCTCACGTGGGCACCCCTGAGTAACTTATTTATATAACGCGTGTTGGCCGGGAGGGAAGGCTTGGGCGCAGCACGCGGTAACCTACCTCTCAGACACAGGAGTTCTTTACCTCTCTTTACCCTGCTTGCTTAGTAAGACTGCAGGGCCCAAGCCCTGTGAGGGAAGGTTTACAGTTGTACCAAACTAAGCGGCTTAAGTTAGATTCCGGGCCTCCAACACCACTGGCTTCTCTCAGATGTCCTTATCCTCAGGATGGGGAGGGGACCACACGTTCGAGGGACCGTGCGTGTACTCATAGCCGACCTTTTATTGCTAATCAGCCTTAGATCCACCCCATCTACTGCCCCACCTGCTTCTCTCCCAAGTGGCCCTGCATTTGAAGAGCAAGTGTTCCCTACAAAACACAAAATTGATCCCAACTCAGGAATTCTGGGGGCGTAAATATTTTTGTCATCCTCATCCACTCCCCACTCTCACCCGAGTTTAAACTCAGTCTCTGCCCTATTATCTCCAGCACAATGATTCAATTAGGCAAGATTTTAGTTGCTATGGTGATCACATCTCCATCAAAAAGAAAAGGGAAAAAAAAGAAAAAACAACAACAATCAACTTTGTACAGGCATATCCCAAAGGAGTAAATGAAGACAGTCTCACCATTTAGGGCGTCTGACAAGTTAGTAAATGGGAGTATATTGCAAAAGCACTACTGAGTTACATGAGACTGCGTTGTATCCCACAGAGACTGTTCAGATTAGGACTACAATTTGAATCACCCTGGAAAGAAATAAAAAGGCTGTCTTTGTGTCCCTGCTCTGTTCTTTACTGGTCCACTCAGTCTGTTCTGGGATGGCAGCTGCCTCTTTTCTGAGTCTTGGAGGAAAAGCTGAAAGAGCATTTCTTCATTTGGTCATTCAACAAGTTTTTATTGAGTTTATGTATGTGAGACACTGAGTATGCACAGATCTACCAATCTAATTTAGATTTGGGTTTGGGGCTCAAACTACTTACGACGTGGAGAAGAAGAAAATATTCAATAATAAAACAAGGAAAAAAGTGAGTGCTGTAGGAAATACATCGAACCTTGAAAATATTCAATTTTGCATTGATATCTCTGAGTGTCTGCAAAAGAATATTATCTCCCCTTCTAAATCCATGTACAGACAATTCATTCTTCTGTCACAGTAATGACCTGGGGTAGTTATTTAACATACTTCTCTTCATTTGTAAAATAAGTGATTATACACAAGATGATCTGTTAAGATTCCAATCCCAGTGTTGATACGGATAAAAAAGCAATTTTCATGCTTGGTATACATATCAAGGAAGTTATACATATCGCAGGAAGTTAAAGTGATCAAGTTCATTCACCCTGTACTGGCTCTTGGTAAACCTGAGATACATAACTTATAAATGTGCTTAGCGCTGTTTTATTCTAATTCCCATGAACAAAATCACACTCCATGGTGACAGCATTCATTACTGTTACTGGAGAAAGAGGACTTCTGAATTTGTGATGTTGCATCCAGGAACTCCTCTCTGAAACTCGAACATCAAACAGATGTTTTCCTTGTTTCTTCTTCCTTCTATGACTTGTCATATAAGCTTCTGTTTGCATTACAGGGAAGAGAAACATGAATAACTTCCAATACTATTCTTGGAGAACTTTTGTAATATTATGCAGATGATATGGAAGGGCCCATAGAGAGAGATCATTTAATGACTAGATATTTTTGGCATCCCATGGTAGGCCTTTTAATGAGAAAATAAACACTGTTTGACTTTTTATACATGTACACAGTTTTCTGCTGCACTGTAATCTCTTTGAAAATAGAATCAGTGGAGTCTTGGAATATGTTCAGTCCTTACAGGAGTATCCAAAATTCTCTTAGGGACTCTCTGATTGATTAATTTTATTGAAAGAAAATTCTAAAAGGTTCAGCCACTATTTTCACAGTCAGGTTTCTAGAAGTCTAAAGTAGAGATTAAAAATCCCATCATAGGCCGGGCTCAGTGTCTCAGCCTGTAATCCCAGCACTTTGGGAGGCCAAGGCAAGTGGATTGCCTGAGCCTGCGTGTTCGAGACTAGCCTGGGCAACTTGGTGAGACCTCATCTCTACAATAAATCAAAAATTAGCCAAGCATGGAAGCAGATGCCTGGTGCCTGTAGTTTCGGCTACTTGGCAGGCTGAGGCGGACAGATTGCTGGAACCCAGCAGGTCAACACTGGGGTGGCTGTGAGTGTGCCACTGCACTCCAGCCTAGGTGATGGAGTGAGACTCCACTCAAAAAAAAAAATCCCATCATAGAGCTGGGTGTGGTGCCTCACACCTGTAATCCCAACACTTTGGCAGGTGGAGGCGAGAGGTGAGAAGAGTTGCCCAGGTTTCCAGACCAGTCTGGCCAACTTGGCGAGACCTCGTCTCTACAATAAAAAAATAGCCAGATGTGGTGGCATACACCTGTAGTTCCAGCTACTTGAAAGGCTGAGACAGAAAGATCACCTGAGCCCAGCAGGTTGAGGCTGTGGTGACCATGAGTGTGCCACTGTACTCCAGCCTGGGTGACAGAGTGAGACTTCTACTAAAAAAAAAAAAAAATCCATCATAAAATTTAAGTACCTTTTATGTGCATGGCAGCATGCTAGACATTGTGAACAATACAAAAGAAGCATAAAACTTGGTCTCTGACCTCAGCGGTTGTCTCTGACAACTTAGATGAACACAGCTGTCAAATAGGCTGTCTTGTGCTCTGTGAAGAGAAGATAGAAAAATGCAGGTGGGAGTGGTCCAAAAATGCCTTATGAATAAACAGGAACTTAGTTTAAGTTTTGATACAGGAGCAGGATTTAGAAGGACTAGGTCCTATGCTTTTGCCTTATCTGTCCCAAATTTGTCTTAAAATGACCGATCCACCCTCAGGGTTCTTTCTGGCGAGTTGAGAATCTGGAGAGGAAACCAAAGTGAAAATATTTTGTTTCTACAACATCTCAATAATAGCTTGTGGTAGGGTCTTTACACTCATGGGACAAAGGGCATGGAAATGCGCAGCAAGTGTTGTTAGTTCCTCTATTTAGTGACATTGGCAAGGCTCCAAATAATAGAGACGAAACAGTTACTACAATTTGGTCATCTGGTGGCTGAATTCCTTGACCATGGGAAGTAGTCACTTAATTCCTAGATTGGGCAGATCTCTTCTGGGCTGATACCTTGGGGGGAAAAATATTTTAAAAAAGAAAATTTCCGAGTGGCATCAACGTTAAGCTATGCTCCATGTGGCTTCCTTGATAATAGTTTAGTTTCCTCTGAGTCTTGAGAATGTGTTTATGATGAATGGAAGACAGACTATTAACCAGCCTCAATAGTTCTTTTCCAATTCAATATTTGAAAAATTCTTTATAATGAAAAATCCTTTTCCATTAAACTGATTAAACATTGGATGTCTCAACAACATATAGAAGAAAGCACTGGGGACAGAGGTGAGGGTGATTACCAAGATAAATCTATTCATTTTTTTTCCTTAAAGATATATATTCTGGTGGGAAAGGTATATGCAGAGAACACAGAGCCTCCAATAGGAGGTGAGGTTGGTGAGTGCTGCAGGGTTGAGAAAGAATCATACTGAACAGGAGTCAGGAAGTTTAGCTTCAGGGTTCTCAATTGGAATATTACTTGAATGGCACGTATTATTTTTAAATCTTTTCTTAGCATCATGGTTCGAGTTAGTTCTAACGATGTGTCAGATCAGAAGAGCAAAAGTCTAGAAGTAAAAGCTACTCATAATTTTGCATTCTCAGGAAGCTTGCCAGAATCCCCTTGGTTCAGCTGTGTATAATCGAGCATGTTGTCACTGATGAAGAATTTTTATTTATTTATTTTCAGCCAAACCACTCACCATGATTTTTCTGACCTTTTCAATCTCTTGGTTGCAGAGATTTACAGTGAATGTTCCTTGGGCCTGGAGTAAATTGTGAGAATGACCTCTGAGAATGAGCTCAGTGGTGAGAATTCTGAGGACAGGGTGAGTTGGGTATTGAAATAATATAGCTTGGCCTAGAAATCCAAACCGCAATTTGCAAAGGTCAGCTGAGCACTTCTGTGTGAGTTGGTTCCCTACCATGGTCCTAGTCTGAAATAGTTACAAGTTACTCTGTGTTCTCACCACCCACTGTGCTGACTTTTCCCCTCTACCTTAACTACACAGTGCCCCTTTTTATTAGGCAAGTGCTTGAAGGTGACCTTTGAGCCTCTTCTCCCAGGAAGAACACCAATTCCTGCAGCGGGATATCTGACATCCTCAGCTGATCTGTCTCCTGGGAAGTTGTCCAAAAATTTCTTTGAAAATTTCTCATGCATCCCTTTTAAAGAAAGAATATATGCTGTCATCTGGGTCACACATGGGAATCTACCATAGAGCAGCCAGGCAGTTATTGACTCTTGTCCTTTTGCTAGTTCTAAAAAGGAAGTGACTTCTAAGAAAATATTTGCAACAAAGCCAGGCTGAAAGTCCAAAATTAAAGCAGAACTTGTGCTTCTCTTCTCTTGTGAAGTGGTCTAAAAAAAGCCCTGATGAGGTCTGCTAGTGACTGAGACAGTACTTACTGGGATCCCTGGGAGGGTGCAATCTGTGTTCCCTGAACCCTGTTGAAATCTGGGCAAGAGGCTGGGCATGGTGGCTCATGCCTATAATCCCAGCACTTTGGGAGACCTAGGCAAGAGGATTGCCTGAGCCCAGGGCCTTGAGACCAGCCTGAGCAACTTGATGAGACTTTGTCTCTACAACAAATCAAGAAAAATTAGCAGGGTGTGATGGTACATGCCTGTAGTTCCAGATACTTGGAAGGCTGAAGTGAAAGGATTGCCTGAGCCTAGCAGGTGGTGGCTGTGGTGGCCATGAGTGTGCCACTGCACTTCAGCCTGAATGACAGAGTGAGACTCCGACTCAAGAGAAAAAAAAAAAAAGGAAGAAATCTGGGCAAGAGGTTTCCTGGTGTCGTTAAAGCAACTGGCTTCTCTGGTTCCTCATAGTGAACTCTTCCGTTTCTTGGGTTTTGGGTAAGCGAGGTTTAACAACAGCTGGTCCTTGATTTTCCCTTTTTTATTTACCAGCTTTCCTCCCCGCCCTTCTCGGCCTAATATAAAGACACCTGTTAATTATAAAATTCATCGAATACTGGACTTTATTCTCAACTAAACTGTTTCTCTAGGAGTAGGAACTGATGTATCTCTGTGGTTTATTAAGAATTTAAAAGAATAATAGTGAAAGAACAATATACAGAACATTTTAGAGCTGGAGAAGGAAGAGACAGGTGCTAGAAATAGTACTGTGCCAGATGTAGAGTCTTATCTTGGAGTTTCATCATAGCTCTCCCATCCATGAGGCCAGGTACATGTCACTAATAGCCTAGGCAGGAGTTTCTCTTTTCTAATGTGCTTTTTATATCTCTTTTGGACTATATAAGAAGATGGTTGTAGCCCATGTTTCAGAAGGCTCAGACTTCATTTTGTTTCATTTTTTCATTTGCCATCCAACAAATATTTATTCTATGCAAAACACTGTAGGGGTTTTGGGGAATACATGAGTCCATGTGATGGTTGTGGCCTTTGTCCTCGTGCAGTCCACTGTCTTGCAGATTCCTACAGAAGGGGTGAGTGAGGGTTGGAAGTGATGGACTGATAAAGACTGCAGCTTGGTGCCTGAAGCAGGGTGCAAGAAGCATGACGCTGGAATCTGCCTGGCTTCCAGTAAGGTGCTCAGGTTATTATTTTACTCATGACAAAGGTGAAGGGGAGCCAAACTTCCGGTCTGTTGCAGGACACCAGACTCATTGACCTTGTCCCTAAATCCTACACACCAAAATGCAAACACAACTTCTAATTATCTGCTTATTCTTCCCCTAATTTATCCCTGCATCCTTCTTTATATCTAATTCACTATCTCCACCAAAGTTTTGTTTTTGGAGAATATGAGGGTAATAGGACACTTGCCATCAAGAAGCTTAAATTTTCTTAAAAAATAAAGGAAAATATGTAGCCAGACATTTGAGCAAATATGGGGTCCAGTAGAATCCCCTAATATAGGATATGTATGTGGCTCAGAGCCTAAACTGAAATGTGCCTGATAATAGCTGAATGTAACCTGGTTATCTCATGAGAAAGGGTAGTAAAATAATACACAAAATGTTCTTTACTTTGCTGCAAAATTCAGGGACAAAGCTAATTCGGTCTTACAGTGATAAAGGAGAGAGTGGGTAAAAGTGGGGAAAACGTCTTACAGAAATTATGACCTGCTGAAGGAATTAAAGAACGTAGGGCTTCAGAGGAAGCCTGCTGTTTTAGTGAGTAGAACAGATTTTGGTGGCTGACAAAGGACTCCGTGTAGGTGGGGAAGTTACAGATAGCTTGATTATAAGGAAAGATGAGGGGGAATCATACTGAAAGATAAAAATATGTGTAGGTGGCAGAAATTTTACAAGTTCATCTTCATCCTTGAGTGAGCTCAGTTTTGAAAATTCCTGAATTTACTTAATTTATCAGTTCAACAAACAGATATACTATTTTTATTTTATTCAGGGTCCCCAAGGACGGAAAGGATGGGTGCTTTCTGACAAGATACAATCACAAAGCAAATAATTTGTATTTATAAACTACCTTATGGTTCACACAAATTATTCAAATAGTGTATTATAACCATTTATAAACAGTATGCTCTTACCTCTGTGGTCTGAATATCTAAAAAGAGATGGGATCTGTTAGCAGTTCCTAATCTTGCTGAGTCACTCTGTTAAGCCTCCTGTAGTACAGGCATCATTCAGAGGCCCACTAGGTTGACCGATGACAACAACTTAACTGCAGATCCTGCACATTCTCCCAAGGAATGCTGCAAGACTGTGTGTGTCAGGAGAGAAAAGGCCACATCCATCACAAGGACTAACGCATCTCCAACAACTGGTTCTGTGTTTTTTACCTCATAGTCATATAACAAATATTTTTGATGAATGGATGAAATGAGATCTGAGACTTCTGAAACACAGATCTTCTCTATTTTGGATATTCCAGGGTCATTCCAGAATTTAACCCCCTGAGGTTGGGTACTCTTTAAAGGAAAGAAGTTTATGTAGGTCACAGTTCTGCAGGCTGTACGAGAAGCACGGTGCTGGAATCTGCCTGGCTTCTGGTAGGGGGCTTAGGCTATTTTCACTCATGGTTGAAGGCGAAGGAGCGCTAAGGAGCGCTAGCATGTACAGAGACATGATGAGATATGAAACAAGAAAAAGGAGACGGAGATGCTAGGCTCTTTTTAACAACCAGCTCTTGCAGGAACTAATAAGATTAAGAACTCACTCATCCCTCACCTCCAGGGAGGGCATTAATCTGTTTATGAGGGATTTGTCCCCATGACACAAACACCTCCTACTGGGAGGTTCCAGGAGATAAACATCCCAACTCTAGCAATTCTCCTGAACCTGTGGTTTTCAAACAAGGACAATTGATCCATACATTTTCTACATATATGTGTGGTTAAAGATAGGGAAGAGGGTAATCAGTTACTAAATGCTTTCCTTGAATTATGGAATCAAGTGGGCTATTGGAAGATTGAGACTTTAAAGTCACTAGACTTTAAGTTCCTTGAATATGTCTTTTTTCCCTTTTGGTACTCCAGTCTCTAACATGGTACCTGGGGTAGTGGGTGGTCAATAAAATGTTAATTAACACGGAATAAATGCCATTGTTTCTTATATTCCTAGGTGTGTGGGGATGGGAAAGTATAACTGTTTTCTAAGCCCTTTCTAGGTTTAAAGTTACACAAAATATTTAAAACAACATTGGTGCTCTCTACTGGAGATGTTTGTACTGCAGGACTTCTTTATTGATTTGTTTTTGATGGCAGATTCTTTTTTATTTATTTATTTATTTATTTATTTTTTTGATGGCAGATTCTTATTTGTGTTCAGAAATCCTGGATTTTAGGAATAAAATGTGGCACAGGTAGACATATTTTGCTGTGTTGCAAGTGAGATTTGGTGTTACAGCATTGAGGATGACAGGATTTGCACTCAAATGCCAAGTCTCATTTATTTGCCTTATGTTTCTGTTCTTTCTTCAGAACCCTTTCATCCATACATTTGTGCAAACGTGGTATTCTTTATTGTTCTTTGTAAATAGAAGGGGAGAGACAATGTTAATTAAATGTCAATGTTGATTGAGAAGACAAGCTACAGAATGGTAGAAAATAGTTGCAAATCATATATCTGATAGGTGAGTTGTATCCAGAATGTATAAAAAGACAACTCAAAAATAAAAAGACAAGTAACTCGACCAGGAAATGGAGAAAGGGAGAAGATTCTGGGAAGATGGCAGCGTAGGAAACATCAGGAATCTGTCCCCCACCTAGTGAACAATTGCACTGGCAGAATCTGTCTGATGTAACTATTTTGGAACTCTATTGAAGACTTCCAAGGGAGGGCTTGGACCCTGTTAATTACATTGCTGTTAATTCAGTCATTTCAACCTTTAGCACAGTGGCAACTATACCACCCGGACTACAACCCATCCTGCTCCATGGCAGATAGCTGGTCACTTGTTCCAGGAGCAGCTTACCCATAGCCTGTGGGAGCCAAGGTGAGTAAAAAGAACCTCCCTTCCCACAAATTTTGGAGAACTATGCTCCAGTTCCTGATTGGTATGTCTGATGGCAGAAGTGCAGAAAAAGAGTCAGGTGCCCATTGGTATTACATCTCCTCTCATTGTTTCTAGCCCCTCCACCTCTAAGTAAAGTGAATTGCAGGGACTGTAAAGGGTCAGTGTCCTTCCTCTACTTCATTCTTTTTCCTCCCCTTTTGAGAGCCAGGTATTAAAGGCTAGATCATTCAAAGCAACTTTATATACAGGGAGAATTAGAAATGAAAACATGCCTGCAGATGCCCAGAGAAAAGGGCATGCTCAGAAAACACCTGAAAGACCTTAATTTTACCTTAAATGACCCTTGGCATAGAGAGAGACTACAACAACACATAAACAAAATCAATAACAAAAAAACAGCAAACCTAGGGAAAGGAGGATAATCTGATTTCTAGAGTCACCACGACATTAAATTCAAATGTTCAGTTTTCAACAACAACAACAAAATCTCCTGACAAACAAAGAAACAGGAAAGTATGGCCCATTCAAAGGGTAAAAAAATCTGGACAAAAACTGCACCTGAAAATAACTTGATGGCAGCTCCTGTAGACAAAAACTATAAAAAAACTTTCTTACAGATGCTTAAAGATCTGAAGGAAGTTATGCAGAACATCAAGAAAACAATGTATAAATAAATTGAATGTTACTACTAAAGAGAATACTAAAAAGAAACAAAAAAATCCTGAAGCTGAAATGCACAATAACTTTTTAAAAATTCATTAGAGGAATTTAAGGGCAAATTTGAGCAAGCAGAAGCAAAGATAGGACAATGGGAAATATTGAGCCTGAAGAACAGAAGAAAAAAAGTAAAGGGAGAAAAGTGGAACAGAGCCTAAGGGACCTTTGGGACAATCTCATGTAGACCAACATATGCGGTTTAGGGACATCATAATGAGAAGAGAGAGAGAAAAGGAGCAGAGAGAATATCTGAGAAAATAATGGCTGAAACCTCCTGACGTGACATGTAAATATAAATATAACCCTTCAAGATGCTCAATGAATTTCAAATAAGCTCAAAAACACCCACATCTAGACATATTATAATCAAAATTTTGAAAGCCAAAGATAAAGGGAGAATCTTTGGAGCAACAAGAGAGAGGGTAGAATCTTCACAAACAAGGGATACTCAGTAAGTTTATAAGCAGATTTTTCACCACAGAGTTGGAGACCAGAAGGCTGATATATTCAAATTGTTAAAAGAAAAAACTGTCAACCAAGAGTCCTATGTCTCTAAAACTGTCATTCAAAGAGTGGAGAATTAAGACATTCCCAGATACACAACAGTTGAGGGAGTTTGTTACCACTAGACCTACTCTCCTAGAAATGCTCAAGGAAGTGTTGAAAGTGAAATAAAAATTCACAAGACAGTACCTTGAAACTGTACAAATAAATAAATACCACAATAAAGGTAAATGCATAGGCATTTATAAAAGCTAGTATTATTGTAACTATGATTTGCAACTGTACATTTTGTTCTTTATATGATTTAAGAGACTAGTACATTAAAATTAATCTAAAGATAAGTGTAGTGGAGTACACCCATAGTTCCAGCTATGTGGGAGGGTAAGGTAGAAGGATTTCTTGAGCCCATGAGTTTGACACCAGCATGGGCAACACAATGAGACTCCCTCTCTGAAAAAAAAAATCTAAAAGCTAGTAAATTGGCTGAACATGGTGGCTCACACCTGTAATCCCAGCACTTTGGGAGGCAAAGGTGAGGCAACTGCCTGAATCCAGGGGTTCAAGATCAGTCTGGACAACATGATTAGACCTTGTCTTTACAACAAATCAAAAAATTAGCCAGGCATGATGGCACTCACTTGTAGTTCCAGCTACTTGGAAGGCTGAGGCAGAAGGATCACCTGAGCCCAGCAGGTTGAGGCTGTAGTGGCTGTGAGCATGCCACTGCACTCCAGTTTGGAAAACAGAGTGAGACTCTAACTGAAAAAATAAATAAAGCTAGTAAATTGTAATTTTGATTTGTAACTTCATATTTTGTTGTCTAAGTGATTTAAGAGTCTGATTTATGTTTTGGGGTACACAATGTATAAAGAGATAATTTTGTGGCATAAACAATGAGAAGGGGAGAAGGGAGCAGGGATAGAGATATTAAAGGAACAGAGTTTTTGTACAATGCAGATATGTATATGCTGTCTATAAGAGACTCACTTTATATCCAAAGACACAAGTAGATTGAAAGTGAAAGAGAAAAAGATAATCCACACAAATTATAACAAAAGGATAATAAGGGTAGCTATTACAATATAAGACTTTATGTCCAAAGTAGACTTTATGTCCAAAAAGATTACGAGAGACAAATTATACTGCATATTATAAAATATTCAATATAGAAGATATAACAATCATAAACATTTATACACCTAAAGGCAGAACACTAAAATCTACAAAGTAAAAACTAACCAAGCTGAAAGAAAAAAATACACAATTCTACAATAATAGTTGGAAACTTCAAACACTCACTCTTAATAATGATTGAACAACCAGACAAAGCTGAATAAGGAAACAGAATTTGAACAACACAACAAACCAATATTTGTGAAACTTTTTCAAATAATTTAATAGAAAGGAGCAAATACTAAAAATCATTAGATGAGGCCAACATTACCCTGATACTAAATCCAAAGACACCACAAGAAAACTAGACTTGATATCTTTTATTAACATTTATGCAAATATCATCAGCTAAATAGTAGCAAACTGAATTCAGCAACCTATTAAAGAGATTATAAATAATAAACCAAGTAGAGTTTATTCCTAGGGTGCAAGATGGTTCAATATTAGAACATTGATCAATGTAATACACAACATCAACAAATTAAGGGGAAAAACCCCACATGATCTTTTCAATTGATGCAGAAAAAGCATTTGACAGAATTCAACTCTCTTTTTTGATTAAAAAAACATTAACAAGCTTGTAATAGAAAGAAGTTCCTTTATAACAAAATCCATGCGTGAAAACTCAAAGCAAATACCATATTCAATAGTGAAAGACTGAAAGCTTTTCCTCAAAGATCAGGACCCAAATAAGAAATACCCACTTTCACCACTAGTATTCTGCATAGACTGCTGGAAGTTCTAGCCAGAGGAATTAGGAAAGGACATAAAATTTTAAAAACTCCAAATTGGAAAAGGAAAAAATAAAATTTATATATGGAAAACCCTAAGAATTCTACAAAAAACGACTACAGCCAATATATGATTTGTATTAGCTAAATAGCAGAGTACAAAATTACACAAAAATGAGATGTGTTTCTACACACTAACAATGAACAATCTGAAAAAAGAATTACAGAAACAATTCAATTTAAAATAGCTTCAAAAAAGAATAAAATGCTTAGGAATTAATGTAGCCAGGGAGGTGAAAGACTTGCACAATGAAAACTACAAACATTACTGAAAGAAGTTAAAGAAGACATTAATAAATAAAAACATATTTCATGTTTATAGATTGGGTGGCATAATATTGCTAAGATGTCAATACTACCCAAAGCGATCAACAGATTCAACAAAATTTCTGTCTAAAACTTCAAAGATGTTTTTTGAAGCAATAGACAAAAACTGGCCTCAGATTTATGTGAAATATCAAGGGAACCAAATAACATGACTAATCTTGCAAAAGAAGAAAAAAGCTGGTGAACTAACATTTCCCTGATTACTACAAACCTACAGTAATCAAAGCAGTGTGGTACTGGTATAAAGACAGACACACGAACTAATGAAATAGAATAGAGGTCCCAGAAATAAACCTTCATGCATATGGCCAAAGGATGTTTGACAAGGATGCTAAAACCATTTAATGGGAAATAGTCTCTTCAACAAATTGTGCTGAGAAAATTGGGTATCTACATGCAAAATAATGAAGTTCGACCATCATCTAACATGATATACAAAAATTAATTCAAAACGAATCAAAGAAGTAAATGTAAGACCTAAAACTATACTGCTCTTAGAGGAAGATATAAGGTAAACACTTCAAGACATTGGCAGTGATTTCTTGGATATGACACCAATGGCACTGGCAACAAAAGAAAAAGTAGACAAAGGGAACAACATGAAAATTAAATCTGTGCATCAAAAAGGCACTATCCATGGAGTAAAAGTGTACTCCACAGTACAGGAGAAAATATTTGCAAAGCATATCTCTGATAAGAGATTAATATGCAATATACAGAGAACTCCTAAATCTGGATGACAAAAACAAACTGGCCGAGCACTGTGGCTCATGCCTATAATCCCAGCATTTTGGGAGGCCAAGGTGAGAGGATTGCTTGAGCCCATGGGTTCGAGACTAGCCTGGGCAACTTGGCAAGCCCTCATCTCTACAACAAATAATAGTAATAATATAAATTAGTCTGGTGTGGTGTCACATGCCTGTAGTTCCAGTTACTTGGAAGGCTGAGGTGAAAGAATCGCCTGAGCCCAGCAGGTCGAGGCTGCAGTGGCCGTGAGCGTGCCCTGAACTCCAACCTGGGCAACAGAGTGAGACTCTAAACAACAACAACAACAACAACAAAAAACACTGATTAAAAAATGGGCAATGGACTTGAATAGACATTTCTCCAAAGAATGTATACAAATGGTCAGTAAGCACATAAAAAGATGCTCAACATCACTAATCGTTAGGGAAATGCAAATCAAAACTACGAGATACCAGTGGGTATCTTTGTGATGACTACTATGAAAAAAACAAGAAATAACAAGTGTTGGTGAGGATGTGGAAAACTGAACCCCTTTTGTACTCTTGGCAGGAATGTAAAATAGGAGAGCCACTGTAGGGCAGTGCCTCAAAAAATTAAAAATAGAGTTACCATATGATCTAATGATTCCACTTCTGGGTATGCCCCCGAAATAATTGAAGGTTGGGTTTCACAGAGATTTTTGTACACTCATGTTCACAGAAATTTTATTCACAGTAACTAAAATGTGGATACAACCCCAATGTCCATTGTGGAATGAATGGCAAAGCAAAATACAATATGTAGGATGAAATAGTATCCAACTGAAGAAAGAAGGAAATTCTGAAGTATGCTACATCATGGATAAAACTTGAGGACATTATGCTAAGTAAAGTAAGTTAGTCACAAAAAGGCAAAGAAAGTATGATTCCACTTATGTGAGATAGCAAAGTCAAAATTACAGAGACACAAAACAGAATGGCGAATGCCAGGTAGGGCAGAGATGGGGGAACACAGAATTATTTATTAATGACTATAGAATTTCAGTTTTATAAAATGAAAAGAATTATGGAGACGGATAGTGCTTGCTCTACATTATGGGTGTGTTTAATATACTTCAAAATGGTTAAGATGGCAAATTTTACATTATGTGCATTTTACTGTACTACGATATTGGGGGAAAAAGGGCAAATAATTTGAAAGGACATTTTTTCCACAAAAGATTTACAGATGGGCAACAAGTCCATGAAAAAGATGTCCAACATCAGTTATCATTAGGTAAATGCAAACCCAAACCAGAAGATTCTACTTAAAACTCATTAACATGATTCAAATTAAAAAAACCAGACAATGAAAAGTCTCAGTGAGGATGTGGAGAAATTGGGACTCTTAATCATTACAGATGAAATTGTAAAATGATGTATGTACTTTGGAAAACAAGATAGCAATTTTTAGATTGAAAAAATGTTGAAGATAGAATTACCATATGATCCAGCAATTCTAATCCTAAGTATAGGCCCAAGAAAAATGAAAACATGACATGTGAAAATCTGTACATGAATGTTCATAGCAGTATTATTTATAATAGTCAAAAAATGAAAACAGTCCAAATGTTCATCAACAGATGAGTTAATAACAAGTTGTGGTATATCTGTGTAACAAGCTATTTCTCAACCATAAAAATAAATAAAATATTGATGTGTTACAAAATATATGAACCTTGGAAACTAGTCACAAAGGTCACATATTGCATGATTTAATTTATAAGAAATGTCCAGAATAGGAAAATCCATAGAAGCAGATAGTAGATTTGTGGTATCAGTGGCTGGAGGTGGAGGGATAGAGAGCTAATGGGTAAATGTTCTGACAATGGTTAATTGTGATGATTGTATAAACTGTGAATATGCTGACACACACACACACACACACACACACACACACACACACACACACACTCTGAATTGTATACTTTTAAAAGGTGAGCTTATGGCATTTGAATAAAATCTCAATATCCTTCACACATATCCAGTTCCAATAACCATAGCCACAAAGTTTCAGGCCTTCGTAGTCCTTTTGAACTCGGACTTTCACAAATAAATTTCCTTTAGAGAGTGAAGTTTGTCCAAAAATTTCTTCTTTTTTTCCTAGTAAAGAAATAATCTGAGATTGTTGGTATAATGCCAAAAGAAATGATCAAGAAGTGACAGAAGCAATCTAACTGGTTATTTGGCCTTATTGAACTTAAACATTTTGCCTTCTATTTTGGTAAACTATTAGGTATATTACTTTGTTAAGTAAAGGGATAAAAGAATGAACTGTTTCAAGTGATCTCCCAACTGTGCATTTAGGGACTTATAATAAACACTGACTAGGCCCGTGGGGATGCTATAGAAGGAAGAACTCAAAAAAATATATTTATATGAAGAGTTTTATTGAAATATAATTCACATACCATAAATTCACAAACGTAGCATACAATTCCATGGTATATTCACAGATCTGTGCAACCATCAGCACAATTTTAGAGCATTTTCATCATCTCAAGGGAACTCTGATATATACATTTGTGTGCAAGCTTTTGTGCTGACATATGCTTTTATTTCTCCTGGGAATATAACTAGGAGTGGACTTGCTGGATCATGTGGTAACACTATTTTTAACCATTTGAAAAACTGCCTAAGTGTTTTCCAAAATGACTGCACCATTTTACATTCCCACCAGCAGAGTAAGAGAATTCTGATTTCTCAGTATATTTGTTAACATTTGATATTTCCTCCCTCCTAACCCCTTCCTCTTTTTTATTTTAGCAATATCATAGTGGTTGTGAAATAGTATTTCATTGTGGTTTGGATTGATGTTGAGCATCTTTTGATGTGATTATTGTTCATTTGTATATTTTCTTTTAGAATTGTTTGTTTAGACTTTTGCCTATCTTCTGAGTTGTCGTCTATAATTGAGTTGTAAGAGTTCTTTATATATTTAGATACAAATTCCTTATCAAATGTATGACTTTCAAATATTGTCACAAGTCCTTTGAGTTGTGTTTCACTTTCTTGATAGTGTCCTTTGAAGAATAGAAGTTTTAAATTTTGATGAAGTTCAATTTGTCTGCTTTTTTTCTTTTACTCATCCTTTTGGTATCTTCCAAGATTCCATTGCCAAATCTGAATTCATGCAGATATACACTTGGTTTTTTTTTCTAAGAGTTTTACAGTTTTAGCTCTGACATTTAGTCTTTCATCCTGTTTGTGTGTGGTGTGAAGTAAGTTGCAACTTTATTCTTTTGCACACAGTTCTCCACTTATCCAAGCATCATATACCGAAAAGACTATTCTTGCTGGGTGCAGTGGCTCATGCCTGTAATCACAGCACCTTGGGAGGCTAAGGCAAAAGGATTGATTGAGCCCAGAGTTAGAGACCAGCCTGGGCAACATAGTGAGACATCATCTTGAAAGAAAGAAAGAAAGAAAGAAAGATAGAGAAAGAGAGAGAGAGAGAGAGAGAGAGAGAGAGAGAGAGAGAGAGAGAGAGAGAGAGAGAGAGAAAGAAAAAGACTATTCTTTCCCCCATTGAATATTTTGACACTTTTTTTGAATATTAGTTGACCAGAGACAATATAGGTTCATTTTTATACTTTCAGTTCTATTCCATTGGTCTATTTGTCTGCACATATGCTAGTGTTACAGTTCCTTAATTACTGCTGCTTTGTGGTAAATTTTGTAGTTGGGAAGTATAATTCTTCCCACTTTGTTCTTTTTTTTTTTAAGATTGTTTTTTATCTGTTCTGGGCCCCCTGAAATTCCATATTAATTTTAGAATCAGTTTGGCAATTTCAACAAAGAAGCCAGCTGAGATTCTAATAAGGATTCTGTTAAATATCAATTTGGGGGGCATTTACCACCTTAACAATGTTAAATTTTATGATCTATAAATACGAGATATTTTCTGATTTATTGAGATTCCCTTTAATTTCTTTAAGTAATATTTTATCGTCTTCAGAGAATTAGTTTTGGAATTATTTTGCTAAATTTATTCCTACATATTTTATTCTGTTGCAAATAGTGTTGCTTTCTTAATTTCCTTTACTTTTCTTCATAGAGGATTGAAGAGAATTTTCCCTTTCCCTCTGGAGGATTGAGTCTGCTGAATTAATGAACAATAGACAGATTAACAGAATAAAAGGCCTACAAATTTATTGAAGACATAAGCATGGAAGCCATACAAAATATGAAATTGCAAGAGGGCCACATGGGTGAGGGTTAAATTCCTTCTTTACAGGGTAGAGGGGAATGGTGCATGTAGGCTATTCTGAAGTGTAGCAAATAATTTTTAAGGGAAATGAATGTGCCCAAAGAACAGACAATGGCTTGGGATGAAATTTTACTGAGCTCTGAGGAAGGTGACTGGAAAGCAAGGGCAGGACTTCACTATGAATAAAGGTTGTCTTATTATGGAGATAAAATATCTCAAGTAATCCCTTAGAGCTGTTCCCAGAAAAAGAGACGAAAAATCTGTCTTGGCAGGGTGTGAAGACTCTTAGTCTTTTCTTCTCCTCAGTGGTTAATTTTTTCCTGGTTTTTAGGTGAGATTCCTAGTGAGGAGCTTTTAAGACAATTGCGTATCTTTCAGAAGAAATTTTCCTCAATCAGGTAAGGAAATTTTTAGAGACAGCCTCTTCTTCCACTGGGGTGGGGATAAGAAACAAAAAGTTAGGAAGTCTTTGGTTCTGAGGTAACTTTTAAGGTCTTCTTCCAATTTCCTTTAATTCAAAAGTGCTCAGCATGCCAAAGAATTGTACTTTGGGGGTACTGTTCTCTGAACCCTAACAAAATACATTTGATTGTTTTATAATGCTCTTGTTTAGTGACTGGTTGCATTATTTTAGTGAAATCTATCCACCACTCCCACACAGCCCCTTGAACACAACACCACACACACACACACACACACACACACACACACGCATGCACAGAGATGGGGGAGAGGGAGGGAGGGGGGAGAGAGAGAGAGAGAGAGAGAGAGAGAGAGAGAGAGAGAGAGAGAGAGAGAGAGAGAGAGAGAGGGTGGGGGGGAGGGAAAGAATGAAGTCTCTTAGGCTCCTCAGTGGAATATCTTTGGGTATGCCCACAGTCACCCTGGGATAACCTAACCATGGTTTTATCAGAGTTCTTAATATCTAGTTACCCGGACCATATGCATTTGTGAAACGCCACTAATTGCTGACTAATTACTCTACTGTTTGCAATAATGCTATGGGGCATAAGTGGTTTCACACACTAATCCATTCCAATTCAGGCTTCTTTGAAGGGATATTCCTGCGTTTGAGGTTTTTTGTTTTCAGACTCTAGGAGGGTTCTTCCAGCTATTTCTTTCCTCATTTTTTTCTCTAGCAATATTCCTCCAATAAATGTATTTATCAATCTCTTCCCAATTGTCTTTTATCACAACATGGGTTTTTGAGAGCACTCTTAGGCTTGAACTTCACATTTTGTCACAAACAAAGTCAGTTTCTTTGGAGAGAGATTTCAAGCTCTGTCCTGCGGCCTGCTTCTTCATCTTGGGCAAAATATCTGCCCTACAGCTCATGCTAGGGGAGTGAGTATAGCACACTTCTCTGAGTGACACCCAACTTAAGGAATTGAGTGTTCAGTGGATTCAGGTGTTGTTGGCTTGTCTCTCTTTGTAAAGAATCCCTGCCCCATGAGCTGAGGCAAGGGCAGTTGGGACCCAGTGGCCCTAGTGTTCTAAGTTGCACTGTGCTTTTAGGTGCACCTTTAATCCCATGGAACTAGAGGGGAGAATGGAGCTCTCACCTCTTGGTTGTACTTGCTAATAACCTTGCCTCCACAATAAGCAACTGAGAGCACTCAGAGGACTGCTGTTTGTCCTGCCCCTCCCTGAAATGTAGTCCTCCACTGTGAACTAAGAGGAGTCAGAACCTTGAGTTCTTGGCTATACCAGTCAGGAGTCAAGTTTTCATCATATTGAACTGGGGAGTGGGGAGGGAGGGTGTGGGTTTTTGGTTCAAATACCACAGACTCTTGCAGATTTATGGAGTTTCAGTACATTTTCTTGAATACATGTTTTCTCATTTGCTGCATGCCCATAGAGTTATTTTCAGAGACTTTAAATGGCTGTTTTAAAATTAATTTTCACAGTTTTACTGAGAAGCAATTCCACTGAGATTCTCACAGTCATGCTGAAAGTGGAAATGGAAAAGGGAAATTTTGAACCAGTATTGATCAGCATTGTCTTCAGCAGCTGCTTGCAGTATCTTAGGCTGCTAGTGGAAGGACTAAGATGTGTTTGCCATAATAATATCATTCTTAGGTTAGTGTCTCAGAAGCAAAGTCTAAGATGGGAATTCTTGTGTAGGTGATTTATTGAGGGAGTTCTCTCAGAAGAAAGTTTTTGATGATTGTTGACATTGGGACCATAATTTCTAAGCATCTTTTGAAGGAGGTGGTATGAGTCTATAGCAACCAATGCCCATGGCAGCTGGGGATGGATATTCTTCCCTAGCAAAGGCCTTCAGAGTGGAGGTCAACAGCAGCTGGTACAAGAATCTAATCCTACCTCGTACTACTACTACTGCTAATTATAATCAAAATAATATAACAGTTATTTTTCTTTGTCATTGTCTGTTTAAGAACTTTATACTTATTATCTCTAATTCTCATAACAACACCATAAGCTAGATATCACCCTTTCATTTAGATGAAGAGATTAAGATGTTAACTTATCTGTTCCCAGTCACTAAGCTTGGTGCCAGAGCTCTGTCTCGAATGCTCAGACTCCAAGATCTGCCTCTATCCATTACCACACAAAAGCTTCAAGGAAGAGGTGAAAGAGAGAAATGAGAGAAGACTAAAGGAAAGGAAATAGAGAAGATAATAAAATAGTGAACAAAAAGCTGGGGCATGCATGAGAGTGCCGTGAAGCACCAGTAATTTTCCCAGTGGCCCTTTAAGAGCACACATGCCCTTGGCTTTAGCCTAAGCCTTTTGAGGTCAGCCTTGTCATAGCTCAACAATCCTGGTCAATCCTCTTGGTCAATATTATCCAAGAAGTGGGAATCTGGGAGCATTGCAGGTGAATCCATTTCCCACTCAATATGCTTGAATTATTTGGTTTAGAAACAGGTAGTGACTATTTCCTCAAAGCGAGGACTCTGCATGACAAATATTCTTCTTTAAACTGAATGGTAGTGGGAATACTTCAAATGGTGCTACATAAACCCTAAGCCCCACAGTGGTTCAAGTGTTAAATATCTAAGTGCTACATGAACATTAACTTGAACCGTACTTTGTAGGAATTTCTTCAGAGGGAGCAATATTTTGTGAATAGGTTATGCACCTGGTCTTTCTTTGATAAGTAATGATGTGATGTACTTAAATGAAGAAAATTAAGGAAGGCTTACAGACTAAACTGTACTGGTTGTTGCATGTGATAAGAAGCATTTGCTTTCTATTTATTGAAAAATGTTTGTTAAAGTATGTCTTACAGACCATTTCAAAACCTTTGCTTTTTTAGATTAAAGATAAATTGTCATTCAGTAAAAATAAGACTCCACTGAAATGATAAGTTCAGCACCCAACTAAATCAACGTATGTCGATGAATATGTAGTTCAAGTTAGAAATATCTTTCTCATTTTGTCTTGCTCATCCAAAATATATCACCATATAAGTAACTCTCTCAATGTAATCTTCAAGTCAGTACCAGTAACTATAAATGATGTGCCATTTCAACACTATAGAAACATTTGAAAGTGGTGATTTTAATCACAAGACAGTAACACTTCTATTCTCCTAAAGCAGAATGTATGATTTCAGACCCACAAAAACCAAGAGCAATCTGACAAGTTAATAGCTCCAACCACAAAAATCACAAAGACTCCATTGGCATATGAATATTGTTGGAGTTATAACAAAGACATTTGGGAAAAATTTAGATCTATTATACTCAAATGGAATACTTCTGCTATCTCAATGCCAGCCAAAGAATGGTAATATGACTGAACCACATTTTTAATCTCTTGAGTTTCATATTGTTTAATTTGTTCTGCCAGAATATTTCTTAGCAGATGGCATTTCAATTTTCATTTAAGGTTTCTTAGAGTAGATTCTAGAAGAGCTGAAAACTAAATTCTTCTTAGGAAGTGATTTTTTTGTGTATCCATGGAAATAGATTCAGATCACAGCTGGCTTAAGCAAAACAAAGGAATCAGTGATACTAATGATTGCTATTTGCTGCTAGATAACCACTTAAAATATTTAATTCTCTACAAAAGCAGACTAGATTGTATTTCACTGTTATTTTTATAGTTATTTTGATTTTTTGCTGCAATGAGAACAATCTAACCTACACTTTACATATACCAGTTTTAATAGTTCTACATGTTTTTTTCTCAGATCTATTCTTTCTGCATTGAATTCATCTTTTTATTTTTTATTTTTTTGAGTTGGAGTCTCACTCTGTCGCCCAGACTGGAGTGCATTGGCCGCTCCCGGCCACCACAACCTCGCCTGCTGGGCTCCAGCGATCCTTCTGCCTCAGCCTTCCAAGTAGCTGGAATTACAGGCATGCGCTACCACGCCCTGCTGATTTTTTGATTTATTGTAGAGATGAGGTCTCGCTGCCCAGGCGGGTCTCGAACCCGTGGGCTCAGGCAATCCACTCACCTCAGCCTCCCAAAGGCGCGGGATTACAGGCTGAGCCACCGAGCCCGGCTTTGAATTCATCTTTAACGGTCCTTTCTTCCCTTCAAAACTCTGACAACATCAGACAGAGTCAACTCTTAATAGAGGGGATCAGGTCCTCTCAATGGTTTCAATCTCATTTCTCCTCTTATTAATTCTTAGTTTTTGGTGCTCTGCCATGGTTAAATCAATTCAAGAAGTGTCAGTGGCTGGTAATATCTTAGTATTTTCTAAAAGTAACAAACAGCGAGGAAGAGTTATTTATCATCTACTACTTACTGGTCGAAATACATATTTATATCCAACAAATATAACACACACACACACACTCACACACCCTCTCTAGCAGGCCTGTCTATGGAATACTGAAATGTAGCAACATCTTCATAATTCTGAATTGATCAAATCTTGTCCTTCTGATAATAGTTTGTTTTCAGATATGAATTATAATAAGCATTATGTAATACTCCTTTTTCAAAATCTACTGGCATTGATGGATGAATATATCATTAGTAGCTTACAGAGAACTAAGTAGAGATATATCCCATTTTAGGCACACTATTTATATAGGAGTCACCAACCCAGAATTATAAAACAGACTAATTAGGATTGGTTATTTATTTCTATGCAAGGACAATTCACAGGATCCTTTGAAATTGTAACTATGATTTAAATATTATCATTAATAAATAATTTTAACCATTTAACTAGTGCCCTAGCTTTAGGGGTATAATGTCACCATTACAATGGGATAGAGTCATTTGTCTGAGCTACTTTCTGAAAAATGCATCCATTTTAATGGAGAGCTAAGTTTAGGTCTAATTATTTTTGAATTTTAAGTACATCATGTTTTATTCTCTTGGAACACTGAGGGCAAGGAAGAAAGAAAGAAAAGGTAACTAACACTTATATAATACTCAGTTTTTCCAGATCCTTTGCTAAGTGCTCTCTCTGTCTGTCTCAGTATCCCATTTAGCCTTAGAACAATTTTGAAGATGAATGTTGCTATCTTTACTTTGCACATCAGAAACAGAGGCTCACAAGTAACCATTACTATACAGCTAGTAATAATGCAAATCCATATGACTCCAAAATTCACTTTTTAAAAAGAATCATTTTATCAACCATAAACCTTTGTTTTGGAAGAACATAATCAATGATTTTTTTTTAAGTACATAGGATCGGATTATTATACTTCAGCTACACTAAAAGAGTTTTTCTTTTCTAGTTAGATAGCCTTAAGGTAAAACAATTTAGACCTTTCCAAATTGTGGATTTCACTTCTTGAAGAACACTGAAAATGCTTGAAGAAAATGAGTTATTGTACCCATTATGGCCTACTGGTATATTAAATGCTTAGTCTTTATGAGTAAATTATGCCAAATATAGGGTCACATTAGCTAATGAAGTCTGTCTTTATGTAACTAGAAGTCAGCTCTCTGGTGCTATCCCCAGGAATACAGATGGGCTAATTGTTGCATGGTGCCAGCCTGTAGAAGGAAGGATCTTGGAGTGACTTGGACCTGAACCAGCTGCCGTATGATGACTCTTGTCATCTATTTTGATTGTCAATTGTCTGCATGGGCATTCATTATTGCTGTGGGGATCAGCCCTCACACAAGGATGGGTCTCTGAAAGCATCTGGTTTTCCTTTCTATATCACTGCTTGTGGATATTTTAATTGCAATGTGAGTTGGTGTCATTCAGTGGTTCCAAATGCTCTTCAAATGCCATCAGGATAAATAATTCTGTGTTCTCTGTTATGAAAGGATCACAGAGTTCAAAATCTCTCACTCATCATGATATTATATTTTATTTCATTTTCTGTTTTTTTTTGAATTGGAGTCTCACTCAGTCGCCCAGACTGGAGTGCAGTGGCCGCTCCCGGCCACCGCAGCCTCGACCTGCTGGGCTCCGGCGATCCTTCTACCTCAGTCTTCCAAGTAGCTGGAACTACAGGCACGTGCTACCGCGCCCGGCTAATTTTTTTGATTTATTGTAGAGATGAGGTCTTGCCTAGTTGGCCAGGCAGGTCTCAAACCCATGGGCTAAGGCAATTCACTCACCTCGGTCTCCCAAAGCGTGGGATTACAGGCTGAGCCACCGAGCCCGGCCTATTTCATTTTCCATATGGAGCGAGCATAGCCCGTATCTCGAAATTTGGGGCAGGACTTTTGCCATATGACTGCAGCGTTTTTCTTGTATGACTTTCTTCTATACTAACTTTCCTTTAATCAACCCTGCATATTCCTGGAGCTCCTCCTATTACTTCTCTCCAGCTTTCAATTCTTTTCCAAAGTAATAGATGTCACATTTATGCCACTTCAGAACTGCATGTGTCTGTATTCAACAATGTCCTTCACCACACTTTTACTACTGCTTGAATATAGACCAATAGGTTAATCAGGCAACTGAAGGGGGTAGGCTATGGAATGACTGGTTGATCTTTTTTTTTGAGCCAGTTCACCTCCCGGGTAAGAGTAGAGCCTGGAAAACTACTCATCAGAGTCACAAGAGTTCTGAACTTGCATTGATGAGATATTTATTACTTTGAAAGAATCCCATACAAAACCGAAAAGTATTAGCAGAGCATTCTACAACATTCCAGTGTAGCAGCATCCCTGGATCCTGCTCAGGGCCTGCAGGACCTGGAAGGCCCACGAGACATGGGGAAGGACAGAACTTTGTGTGGCATATCAAGTGTCAGCATAGATGCTGCCCTCTCTTCTGCAAACAGCTGTATGCTGGTCCTTGGTCTGGAGTCACTAGGATTCATTCATTCCTTGCTTTACTCCTTCATTCATTCAATAAATATTGTCGATTACCTACTATGTGCTAGCAACTCTGCTGAGAGCAGGGAATATAGCAGTTAAAAAAAAACATAGCCTACCTATAGAGGTCACACAATCCTTTTCTTGGTATCATGATTGTCTTTCCCCTTCTTTCTTCACAAATCACAATGGCACCATTGTTAAGTGTTTGCCAAGCATTTTTGCTATGCTGCACCCAGTGGGGCTTATTTAGGTAAGTATTTCTCATCCTTTCATAATCTTGCATTATAAATATGGATATTCCCGTGATTGAGAAAAATGAGACAGATAAAGTAGTTGATCTTCTTAAAGCTATTGTGTGAGCTGGAGTCTCACTCTGTCACCCAGGCTGGAGGGCAGTGGCACACTCCCGGCCGCTGCAGCCTCGACTTGCTGGGCTCCAGCGATCCTTCTGCCTCAGCCTTCCAAGTAGCTGGAATTACAGGCGAGCGCTACCACACCTGGCTAACTTTGTTTTTGATTTATTGTAGAGACGAGGTCTCGCCAAGTTGCCGGGGTGGGTCTCAAACCCGCGGGCTCAGGCAATCCTCTCACCTCGGCCTCCCAAAGTGCTGGGATTACAGGCTGAGTCACTGAGCCTGGCCTACACTATATTTTCTTGTGTAGTAGTGAAAAACCTTCCTGGACAGAAGTTAATGAGCTCAGCATGCAGATCTGACAGCTTCCCGCAGCTCTCTGGAGCACATCCAGTTCTTCAACTAGGACTGAGCTCAGGCTCCTTCCCTCTCCAGTGTTTGCCAACTGAAGGTCCTTCCTCAGAAACCAGTCTTTTTCTCCAGAGTCTCTCGTCAAATTTTGTCCAGTTGCCAAGTCACCATATTCAACTTAAGCATTTCTTGAATCAATGTAAGTCTTTTTCCTGGGTGAATGTGTGTGCATTAAATGAGCAGTTGTACTAAAAATTTCAACATGGCTTCATCAAGTCTTGTCACTACTAGTTATGAGGAATTAATATTGGGCAAATTATATAGCCAGCATGTGCCTCCATTCCCTCATTTGTAAAAGGCATATGTAATATGTGCCTCAGAGGGTTGTTGTGGGAACAAACCAGCTATGAAGCCAGTTTTTAAAGTGGGATTTGGTATGTGATATTGGTTATTTGGGTTTTCATGCCAGTCATTAATTTGTGATATCATCTGATTCATCAGGAATATAAACACACCAATCAATTTTATGATCACACAAATTCCCCTTCTGCAACAGTGAGTAGGTCTAAAACCATGCGCTTTTGCAGAATAGCCTTTCTCGTTAAGAGTGACTTTTGTGTTTAAAAGAGAGATTCTCATGTGGTTGCCATTCAAAGCTTTTTTTGGTATAATTTGTGAGCGCTTCCACATGACAAACAGCATCTTAAATGCACACTGAGGAAGGCAAATAGAGGTTAATTGATCATGCAGATCATATCAATTGATCACACCATTGATCAAAACAGGTTGGGCTTAGTGGGATTCCAGGTGAAGGAGATTCACAGACTTTGTAAGGGTGTGAACTTTGTAAGGGCACCCATGTATAACCCCAGAAACCTTTTCCTGTCTGGAGGGTAACCAAGGGCCATAAGTTAGTGTCACATATCCAACCTGTAGATTTCTGGACATAATGCCTCTTCTGTAGCATGCCAATGAATACTGTGTCATATTATAATATGTAAACATTGGTCTTTTGGTATCCTTGTCACATCACAGGGTGTTGCAACTCCTCCCATATGTCTCACCACATGTTCATGCCCTACACGAGTTTGTGTTTAATCATTCATTTTTCTCATTTCCATTGGGCTAGCCACAGTTAAACCTTTAAAGGCAGCCCAACTATCAGTAAAGATGGTAAAGGGCCAAGGCTCATGTGTGACTACTAACCAAGCAGCTCTCAATTCAGCCCACTGACTACTCTGATTGGTACCTGTATTGCCACAGCGGTCCAGATACAAAGATTTCCTCTGCTAGAGCCATCTGTGTACCAAGCTTTGCCCAGCATGGGCAGCCCTCTTCCTCTTAAGGTGTTAGGGACTGGAGCAGGTGGGGGCAAAGGGGTGGCCTTTGGTTGCTCATGTGTAACAGGGCCTAACACAGCATGCAATTCGGGGCTTAAGGAACTTGCTGCCTGAACACTTTGCTGTTGCAAATTGCCATGCTATTTGTTCAAGGGAGATGCTTGGGCTACAGTGGAGGTGGGTCATTTAAACAATTCTTCAGTTCATCCCTTGATTGGTAGATCCATTCTCAAAGTCAGGGGTAGGGAGTGTCTTTGTTAATGGTTCCACCTGCTGTAAAGCATTATATACTGCTAGCACTTGTGTAATGGGAGAGTATCTGATTTTGGTCCCTTTCCATAATTGGGACCAAGATCTTGAAGGGATTGATTGATTTATCATGCTGTAATTGCCCTAAGGCCCAACTCATACTCTCAGGGGTAACAGTAACATTTAAAGTCACAGCTATATCCTCTAAAGGGGGGCCTAAGGCTTGTGTGTGCCATACGAGCAGTTTATCCTATTCCAAAGCTTCCTGCTGAAATGTGTCCCAGTTCCAAGGTGCCCCATTTCCAATAAGTCTATATAGTGATCTCAAACATTGGGCAAAGTGTGGGATCAATATTTTCCAATAGCCCCAAAGATGCACAAAGGTTTTGATTTGTTTTGCCATTTTGGGAGTTGGAAATTGTTGGATTTTGTCAACTACTGTACCTGGTATCAAACAGATCTTACCTGATCATGTAACTTCTACAAACTTCATGGTGGACCCTGGGCCCTGGGTCTTCTGAGGGCCAATTGGCTGTCCTCATTCCCATAGATAGCACACAATGCCCTAAGACTGCCCTGTAGCACTTTAAAACTTTAGAGCTGAGCATGATATTATCAAGACAATAAAACCAAGAAAGAGGAGAAGAGCATGAAAACACACATAAGTCTCTGGCCATCATTCCACGACAAACTGAAGAACCGTGAAGATATTCCCAGGGTAACACTTGACAGGTCCACTGGTAACCTTGCCAGGTAAACCCCAATGGGTCTTGTGATTGTTCAGAAAAAGGAATCCTGAAAACGCCATTTGCCAAACCTAAGTCAACATGATGTTTGCCTAGGGCAGCCACTATGTGGTCGACAACTTGAGTAATCTTCGGAACAGCAGCACGTATGACTGAAGTTACCGTGTTCTATTCCTGGTAATCCACAGTTATCAGCCAGATACCACCAGAAACTTTTAAAACAGACTCCAAGCTGGGTGGATATTATATACATTTGCCAGTTTCTCAATAGTTGCACTTATTTCAGCATGCTGTCCAGGCAATTTGTATGGTTTAACCTTGACAACCTGCCTAGTGACAGGAAATCCTATGGGTTCCCATTTTGCCTCTCCCCTGACGACCACCTTTAACTACATGCACTTTCAGTGTAAATTCTTATCAAAGTCTCTCATAACAATATCTATGCCTCAATTATTTTCTGAAATAGGGGAAATAAACACCATATATGGGGCAGGGGGATCTTCCAGAAAGTGTATTTTATATATCAAGTTTTAGGGTAAAACCTGTGCAGTGAAACATCCTTAGACTTTCTTGCAAAGACTCATAACCACTGAGGAGGTTAGTTTAGCATCTTTTTGAGGGGCTCTTTATGTTGCAGGTCTTGTTTCAAAGATTTTGACACAGAACACCATGATAGGTAGGAGTCAAACATCAGTCATCGGGATGGTTTTGCTTCAAGATGGTGCCACTCTTAACATGAGATAGACTGTTTTCCTACAAGAGTTTAGTTTGCTGTGTGTAGGTGGGTCTCTTGAGGTGGTGCTTAGTACATTTTGCTGTTACTGTGAAGTGGTGTAGAGATTATAAAAAATAGATGTAAAAGTGATGTTTCAAGTTTTTCTAAAAAGCTTTTTAGATGTAAAGCATTATGGCTGTTTTATAAACTATTTTAATGATAGCAACGAAATGTCCCATTTAAATTCTTGCTTTTATTCATATGCTAACCTAAACAATATTTCCATTAATGTAAATATAACTGATATATTGAATAAGCGTGGTCTGAAGTATATGGTAACAAAACCCATTGTATTTTTGCCTCCCACTGTCACTTTCAAGTGTACTCAGTAGAATACATGTTTTCCTGCTAGATAAAAGCTCAAGGATAAAATCCCATGGCTGCTTTAAGTTGCAAAATGGAACTTGATTCAGAAATTAGAATGTCTAGTCTGCATTTTAATCTTTGTATAAAGATGCTACTTCCATTACCTTTCCTGCCCCCTTCTGTTCCTGGTTGCTTCCTAGCCTGCACCAGCAGGAAGGAGATGTGAGTTGCTTCTTCCACATAAGCAGTCTCAGGTCTCTAAAAGTATTGCGTTCTAGAAGGAACAAGGAGAAAGGACCAGAAAGTTCTTACTTGACTGACAGTCTAATTCTGTTTTTTTTACTCTCTAGGCCTGGCTGATGTTTAAAGCTGATTTTTTCCTCTCTGGGGTCATCCTGGATTTCGCTCTGGCCACGCCTGTCACAATGTGGATAGTGCCCTCATTCTGCTGACACTGCCACTCCTTATTAACTTCTGGATTTTAAATAGCCTGCCTTGAGTCTGAGCTCTATTGGAATCCTCTTGCCGGCTAAACAGAGCCCTGGTGGAGCAGGCTGGATCATTGGCCAGAATGATTTAAGGCAGAGATTCTCCTGGCTCTCATTTCTGTTTGAAGAGCCAGCAGCAGCAAATCTCTTACATGTCTCTGTCTGGAGGCCATATGCCAACAGTCATGGCATCCTGCCACGGTTCTCAGACTTGTGTCCAAGGCCAGTCCAGTGTTGCTCCCTAACTGCAGGAAACACTTATTAAGACTTATTAAGGATGAGGGTACAAATTGGTACAACCATGATAGAAAACAGTATGGAGGGTCTTCAAAAAATTAAAAATAGAACCACCATATGATTCAACAAGTCTATTTTTGAACATATATCCAAAGGAAATAAAACCACTATCTATAAAAAATACTTGCACTCCTATATTCATTGCTGTTATTCATAATAGCCAAGTTACAAAAAACAATCTGAGTCCATCAACAGATGGATTGATAACGCAGAAAGACAAACACTGCGTGATCTCGCTTACGTGTGGAATCTAAAAATGTGAAACTCAGAAACAGAGGGTTTACCAGAGGCTAGACCACAATGAGATATCACCTCACATCAGTCAGAATGACTATTATTAGAAAGTCAAAGAACAACAGATGTTTGTACAGTTGTGGAGAAAAGGAAACACTCATCCACTATGAGTGAGATTGTCAACTAATTCAACCTCTATGGAAAACTATGGTGATTTCTCAAAGAACTAAAAATCAAATTACCATTTGACCCAGCAATTCTAATACTAGGGATCTACCCCTCCTCCAAAAAAGAAATCAATATATTAAAAAAGACACCTATACTCATATGTTCATTGCAGCACTCTTCACAATAGCAAAATCATGGAATCAACTTAAGTGCCTACCAACAATGGATCAGATGAAGGAAAAGCACCTGCATGTTTAACACAATGCAATTCACAATTGCAAAGAGAAGGATTCAACCTAAATTCCCATCAATCGATCAGTGGATAGTGAAAATGTGGACCATATACACCATGGAACACCACACAGGCATTAAAAAAGAATGAAAGCATGTCCTTGGCAACAGCATGGATGGAGCTGGCGATCTTCATCCTAAGTGAACTGACTCAGAAACAGAAAAGCAAACACTGCACGTCCTCACTCATATGTGGTGGATAAATGGTCACAGAGATGAAGATAATAGACACTGAGGCACCAATCAGGGGGAAGGTGGGGAGGCAGGTTAGGGTTCAGAAATTACCATGTTCATTATCTGGAGAATGGGCTACCTGAGACCCAATCCCCACCACTACACAATATGTCTATGTAACGAACATGCGTGTTTACTCCTTGAAACTAAAATAAAAAAATTTTTAAATAAAAGCAGGGAAAAAAAAGACTTATTAAGGTCTCCAAGGGTCTCCTGAAAGACTTCCTGGATCCGTTTGAAGGACAATGCTCTTTTCAAAGAGGTAAATAACTTTGTAATTCCACCCTGTGTCCACTCTCAAATTTTGATGTCAACAAGGTGGGTGAATGGTTTTAAGTGTATCAAACCTGTTTCTCATAATTTTACTTGAAAACGTACATAGAGTCTGACTCTCACTTTGGAATTAAATATCTATTGTATCTTGATGTGTGAGACAAAAACTTTTATTTGAAATCTTATTGTTCAACAACATCACCAATTAGAAAAATTATAAATAAATGAGAATTAAGATATGGGTAATTTAGAGTTCATTGGGACATAAAATCAATAGGAAAAATAAGAATTCTTTTTGGAAACTCAAGTTGAGGTATCATACCCTGACTATAAGTACTCCTTCTCTTTGCTTCCACTGCAATTGACATATTGCTAATATCATCGCTCTTATCACTTTTCTTTTAAATTTACTAGATTTTGCTGGGTGTGGTGGCTCATGCCTGTAACCCTAGCACCTTGGGAGGCCAAGGTGAGAGGAATACCTGAGCCCAGGAGTCTGCAACCAGCCTGAGCAACATGGCGAGACCTTTTCTCTACAATAAAAAAATTAGCTAGGCATGGTGGCGTGTGCCTGAAGTCCCAGCTGCTCAGGAGACTGAGGCAGAAAGATCACTTGAGCTTCTGTAGTTGTGATTGTGCCATTGAACTCCAGTCTGTGCGACAGAGATCTGATTAAAAAAATAAAGACATAAAAAAGGAAAAAAAATCACTAGATTTTTATGATCTTGGAGAGTGAGAAAATGCATCTTTTTTTTATGTATTACTTTTGCCTAGCATGGTGTCTGAAATATTGAGGAAACTCAATGAATGTTTATTGAACTAAACTAAAGAGATATGGATTTCTATGTGGACTCTGATGATAATTGATTGACTGGCTTAGGAATAGAGTATTTTAGAGTTTCCCAGGCTCTTTATCTGTAAAATGGGGGAAAGCACTACTACATTAATTAATAAAGGTGGAAACTGGTAAAAGTGATTTAAAACCCCTCTTGAAAGAAAGGGATTTATAAATGCTGGTCATTAATTCTATCATGCTCTATGTCTGGCAGTACCACCTCCCACATGTGCTGTCAAAATGACCTAGAATCATAAATTTTTACCAGTCTGTTGGACTGGGAGGTGAACTCTGTGTTCCTCTATAGGATTTATTGCCCTCATAATGCATGACAAGTCTTAATTTATTATATAGATAAAAAGTAAAGTTAAGCTGAAAGAACTTTTGGGTTGAATTATACCCTTTGTTTTGTTAGTCATGAAAGGCATAAAGTGAAAGCAGCAGTTGTAGAAAAAACATGCAATCATGTAATCTATTTTGTAATATCTTTTTGTCAAATACCTGAAAAACCAAGAAGGTCCCAGTCTGTTGTTCACCTAAACTTCCATAAAATATGCCATTCAATTCAGCATATGTCAATGTATTCCTCATCTACTGCTGTGTAATGAGCACCTAAAACTTATCAGCTGAAAACTATAATCATTTATTGTCTCATAGTTTCTGTGGGCCAGGAATCTGTAAGAGGCTTAGACAGGTGGCTGTGTTCAAGGTTTCTCATGTGATTTTGATCTAGGCATCTCCTGGGGCTAGAGTCATCTGAGTCTTGACTGAGTTCAGAGGAGTTTCTTGGTTGACAGCTATGGCTGTTGGCAGGAGGCTTCAGTCCCTCCACATGGTGGCCTTTCCACAAGGCTGCTCATGGTATGGAGTCCCCCCGAGCAGTGATCCAGGGAAAAACAGCAGATTCCCAAGTAAAAGTTGCAGATTTTTAATACTCCAATCTTAGAAGTGAATACTCTTCCTTCTGGTGTATTCATATCATTAGACATTAGTCATTAAAGCATTCATAGCATTAGACATTAGACATTTTCAAAGGGAGGGGAATTAAACTTTATCTCCCGAAGGGAGGAGAGTCAAAGAATTTGTGAACATCATTTCCAAGCCTCCACAGGTGACATGCTGACTGAAGAAGATAGTTTTAACTATTTCTCAGTTTTTCATTTATATCTTAAAGTAACTCCATCCCCCCAAAGCCCCAAAAGCAAAGACTTAAGTAATATTAACTATATGAAGGCAATAAAGAAAGTGGTCATTTAATTTCACAACATAGCTCAAGTGAAAATAAAAGAAAAAAGAAATCTTGCCTCTGTAGCTAAGTTATAAAGCACTGACATCGATGAGCCTGTTTTGGCAGTAGCAGTGAAAATGAACAATTACTGATGGCTTTATTTTGTGGTTTCTTTAGATTGGTGGTTAAATAATGTGTCCAAAGGTTTTCATCATCCACATTGTCATTATAAATACTTCCTTTTTGTTTACTTCTAGTTAACTTTGAACAGTCTATTTCGACCTAGATATTTTATAAAGAAAATTTATGAATTTGAAAAAGATATAAAATGATATAAAAGCTACAGTTAAATACTATTACAAACATGGTGTAGACATGGTATAGTGGTACCCCCTAAAGAGGTACAATTGTTATATAGAATCTGGCCAACTGCCATTTTCCTTCACATTTAATTTGTTCTTCATAGATGCAGGGCAGGGTGGCGTCAGTCCAATAATTATAAGTAACATTCAATGCCCATAAAAGGCAGAAATGATTCTAAAACATTTCTGTTGTCGGTATTGTTCTGGTAAGAACTGTGTTCACCAGGGGAGTTGAGGATAAGAGAAAAAAGTTTATTCCAATCTTTCTTAATGTGTCCATATGAGCTGTTTGAATTGAATATTCAAATATCAGGGTCCTAAGAGGATGAAAGTCCTTGTTATTGAGTACAGTCAACAAAACAGGAAAAGTTCTGCCACTGATTACCCCCTTTTTTCTAAATCACCCTTCTTGGCCCAGTGCAGAATGTTGCACAGGATTTGGAAGGGATGCAGGTAGTGAGGGCGATGTGAATGATTTCACTTGTAGGGCTGCGTAACCCTAGATCACACATCCTTGGAATCAGCATACTTCGCCCTTTTGTGGCCAAAGCTCAATCCCCTTATAGCAATAGAATTTCTCCCAGCTATCACGGTTCTCTCCGGTTACATCAAAAGTAAAGGATCATTTCTCACTGCTTACTTGCTATATAGACAACTCATTAGAAATAGGAACTTTATTTATTATGAATTCATCTGCTGTATGTGTTCAGCCATAGTAGGAATGAAGATATCCTTTTGCTGTCTTGTACCTGAGTCTATTCTAGAATTCAAGGTTTATTCTTTCTTTTCTCCAGTGCGAGATCATTACAAGCAGGAATATAACAAATTCCTATATACATATAACAAATTCCTATATACATATACATATGTTAAAAACTTTATAAACATGTAGCAGATACTATTAATAAAATCTCTGTAGTTTCCATGAATTATTTAAATATCATGCTATTGAGGTATAGCAATTTACAAATAGCAGAAGTCAATAATGTCATTAGAAAAGTAAAGATAAGCCGGGCTCGGTGGCTCAGGCTGTAATCCCGCGCCTTTGGGAGGCTGAGGTGAGTGGATTGCCTGAGCCAGCAGGTTCGAGACCCGCCTGGGCAGTGAGACCTCATCTCTACAATAAATCAAAAAATCAGCCGGGCGTGGTAGCGCATGCCTGTAGTTCCAGCTACCTGGAAGGCTGAGGTGGAAGGATCGCCGGAGCCCAGCAGGTCGAGGCTGCGGTGGCCGGGAGCAGCCACTGCACTCCAGTCTGGGCGACAGAGTGAGACTCCAACTCAAAAAAAAAAAAAAAGAAAAAAAAGAAAAGAAAAGTAAAGACATCTGCTGAGCATGGTGGCTCAAACCTGTAATCTCAGTACTTTGGGAGGTGGGGGCGAGAGGATTGCCTAAGCCCGTGAGTTCAAGTCCAGCCTGCGCAACTTGGCGAGACCTCTTCTCTACAATAAATAAAAAAATTAGCCAGGTGTGGTGGTACGTGTCTAGTTTCAGCTACTTGGGAGGCTGAGGCAGAAGACTCGCCTGAACCTAGCAGGTAGAGGCTGTGGAGGCCATGAGCGTGCCACTGCACTCCAACCTGGGTGACAGAGTGAGACTCTGATTAAAATAAAATAAAATAAAATAAAATAATAAAAAGTAAAGATATCTGAGGGTGATTTGTAATAGAAAGAGGCACTTCTTATGCATCAAACATAAGTCTGTAATGTGCTCATTTGCTAATAGGTTTCCAAGATTATCACTGCATACCATCACTCAATGTTCTTTAACTGAAAATAGTTTTTACCAACTCATACTTTCCACTGTAAAACTACAATACACAAAAGTAAAAACATCTTGTTTTCATTTTTCTGTCTTTTAATTGAAAAATAGAATTAAGTATGACAATTTTTTAAAAAGTGAACACATTATAAGGGTTCAGCTCAATAAACTATCAGAAAGTAGGCTCACCTGTGTAATTACCACCCAGGACAAGAAACATAATATTACCTTTATTCTTCTCTCAATCAGTGTCTCTTCATTCCCAGAAGCATACATTATCCTGACTTTTTGTACCATTTTGGCACTTTAAAATATATGAAAGGAACCGCACAGTCTGTAGCTTTTAGTGTTTGGTTTTCTTTTGCCAAACACTAGAAAACACATTATGTTTGGGAGACTCATCTATGTTGTGGTAAGCTATAGTTTTTAAATTTTAATTGCTACATGGTATTTCATTTTGTGAATATACATCATTTAATATTGGTAGACATTTGAATTATTTGCAATTTAGGGCTATTAGACATAGTGATATTATAAGTATCCTTTTTTTAAAAAAAAAAAGTAGAAATGGGGTCTCACTGTGTTGTCCAGGTTGGCCTTGAACTCCTGGCCTCAAGCAATTCCCCCACGGTGGCCTCCCAAAGTGCGGGAATTGCAAGCATGTGCCACCACACCCAGCCAATAATATGAATATTCTTGAACATGCCTTTGGTGCATCTACGAAATTGACAATTAAGTTTGTGAACTTTCCACCATGCACTTATGTTGGCTGCACTGTACGAACAACTCTGTAAGATTTCATAACTTTAGTATATCAGTGTCTCCCAACTGTGTTCATGTCAACATGTGATGGTGCCTTGTTGAGTGGCATTCATTATTGTTGCTGCATGTTTTTGCACGCCTTCACGAGAATATCAGAGCTTGAATCAGAACAATGAACAAACATTAATTTTCTTGTGAAACTTGGCAAGAGTGGAAATAAAATCAGGGATATGTTAGTCGAAATTTATGGGGATAATGCCATGAAGAAAACGGTAATGTACAAATAGTTTAAATGTTTTTCTGAGGTGAGAGAAAGCGTCACTGATGAAAAGAGGTCAGGAAGGCCAGTAACGGGCAGAACTGATGAAAACACTGCAAAAATTCATTGAATAGTGTGTCAAAATCATCAATTGACTGTGAGAAGCATAGCAGATCAAATAAACATTAACAGAGAAACAGGAAAATCTTAACTGAAAATCTCGGCATGAGAAATGTGTGTGCAAACATGGTCCTGAAGAAGCTCTTGCATCACAGCAATGCACCAGCTCACACAGCACTATCTGTTAGGGAGTTTTTAGCCAGTAAACAAATGACTATTGTAACATCCTCCCTACCTACCTATTCCAGCCCGCAGTGACTTTTTTCTTGACTCCCAGATAAAGGAAATGTTGAAAGGAAGAACATTTTGATGACATCCAGGACATCAAGGGTAATGAGATGACAGCTCTGATGGCCATTCCAGAAAAAGGGTTCCAAAACTCCTTTGATGGGTGGACTAGATGCTGGCATCAGACCATAGCTTTATTCGATAATGAGGTATGTAGTACTTTTTCTGGGATGAGTTCATGAACTTTATCATCAGATCTGGTATGCATACATTTCTATTACTACAGATCTAGGTACGGATCTGTTGGCCAGGGCTGGCTTCATGAGCATGCAATCTGTGTAAGTAGATGGGTCCCTATGCTTGGAATGGGCCTGCACTTGGTTTAAAGCACACTCCTGTCTGGCGCTGTCTTGAAATTCTTTTTTTTTTTTGAGTTGGAGTCTCACTCTGTTGCCCAGACTGGAGTGCAGTGGCCGCTCCTAGCCACCGCAACCTCGACCTCCTGGGCTCCGGCGATCCTTCCGCCTCAGCCTTCCGAGTAGCTGGAACTACAGGCGCACGCTACCATGCCCGGCTGATTTTTTTTTATTTATTGTAGAGATGAGGTCTCGCTGCCCAGGCGGGTCTCGAACCCGCGGGCTCAGGCAATCCACTCACCTCAGCCTCCCAAAGGCGCGGGATTACAGGCTGAGCCACCGAGCCTGGCTTGTCTTGAAATTCTTTATCTTAAACTTATGCTTCATAACTAAAGTCTGATGGCATAATGAGCACATGCTTGAGCAGAGGAGGAAAACACAACATGCATATTTGCAGTTCCTGGTGCCTTTATCTGCATATAGAAAATGCTCCACAACACAGAATTCCCACGACTCTACCCTTCATGGGAACTCAACAATAACTTTAGGCAAGTTTAAGATAGGCACGTTGGCCGCGCATGGGGGCCCAAGCCTGTCATCCCAGCACTTTGGGAGGCTGAGGCAAGAGGATTGCCTGAGCTCAGGGGCTAGAGGCCAGACTGGGCAACTTGGTGAGACATCGTCCCTACAGTTAAAAAAAAAATTAACCGGGTGCGGTAGGTAATGTGCCCCTGTAGTTCCAGCTACTTGGAAGGCTGAGACGGAAGGACTGCCTGATCCCAGTAGGTCGAGGCTGCGATGGCTGTGAGTGTGCCACCACTCTCCAGTCTGGGCATCAGAGTGAGACCCCAACTCAAAAAAAAAAAAAAAAAAAGATACTCATGTTAAATATACAGACTAAGTGGCTTGGACAGCCTGAGAGGCCATGCAGTCATTGGAATCAGAACTTGCATCATGTACAGAACAAAGGCGATACATGCTAAGGAACACAGCTTCTTTTTATTAGCCAATCACTTTCCACTGAAAATTATGACAGAAGGAAAAGGAAAGATGGGGCAAACCCTAGTTTCTTTTTCTTTGAGTTCTTTCACACTCATCAGTTAAGTCAAAGAATAGAGAATGCTGACATTACCTGAGCGTATCAAGAAGTTTAATAAAAACAGGATAGTTCGTGCATTGTTCCCACGGTTTGGGTAGAATAACATACATATGCCTATATGACCATAAAATACAAATCATGTAATTTTGGTGATTCTACATATGAATTACATTCCTTTATATTTGTACTTAAAACTGGCACTGCAAAATACAGAGATCAACAGTAAAATTCATAATAGTTTAAAATTTAATTTTTATTGACAGAATAAATGACATTAAATCCTAAATAAACAACATCATAGGTAACCTAGAGACTGTGAGCGTCTCAGTCTCCTTATATTTTAGTACCTTCAAGAGCATTTTCCCCCTGCTTTGTGAACAACAGGCCCTGTATTTTTATTTTGCATTGGACAAAATCTGTAGCTGGCCCTGCTACATAGGGTTATAGGGAATACATGACTATTTTAACAAATTGTTTTTCAAAGTGGTTGTACTAATTTGGACTCGACCTGAAGGGGATAAAAATTCCTGTATCTTTGTCAGCACTTGATATCATCGACCTTTTACAATTTTAGATATTCTGGTATATGTGTTACGTTTTCCTGATGACCAGTGAGATTGAGAGCAATTTTAGACATTTATTGGCTTTTTGATATTTTCTTTTGTGAAGAGTCTCTTTAAGAGAACTTTTTTTTTTGAGTCAGAGTCTCACTCTCACTCACCCAGGCTGGAATGCAGTGGCACACTCATGGCTACCACAGCCTCCATCTGCTGGGCTCAGGCAATCCTTCTGTCTTAGCCTTCCAAGTAGCTGGAACTACAGGTGCGCACCACCATGTCCAGGTAATTTTTTTGATTTACTGTGGAGACGAGATCTCACCAAGTTGCCCCGGCTGATCTCGAACCCCTGGGCACAGACAATTATCTTACCCCTACCTCCCAAAGTGCTAGGATTATAGGTGTGAGCCACTGTGCCCAGCAAAAGAACCATTTTTAATTGACATTGTATTTTTCTTTATCATATCATTGCATAAGATTCTTCACAAATCCTAGATGTGTACTCTTATTGGTGGTGAGGGTTGAAAATATATTCTGCCACTTTTTATTACCTTCATGAGGCCTTTTTATGAACATATATTCATAACTCCAATCTACTCCAATTCATTAATATTATGGTTTTTGTTTTTTGGATTTTTTCCTTTCTTTTTTTAGATGTGAGAGATTTTCATCTTATGTATTTAATCAAAGTTTATATTGTTTTGTATCACCAGATAAAAATGCTTTGTTATTCTATGAAATCTCAAATGCACACTATAGAACTTCCAAGTCACATAGTAAGAACCAATATTGCTTCTTCTAGGTAACTAAGCAAATATTGCAAAATCCATTTGCACAAGAATATGCTCCACCATGTCTAGGCAGTTCTTGGTGTATTTGTTCATCATGTGGAAAAAAATACCATTTGGCACTTTTAATGGTTTCCCCCAAAGAACACCTCTAACCAAGTAGAAGCAATCTGATCTTCCAGTTGGAATGATGTAAATGGAATTAAATATTTCAAAATGATGTCTTGATAGTTGTTGAAATTCTTGGGCCTCTGCTGTGTCTTGACAGTTTAGTAAGGGCTAATTTGCTTTTATGCTAATTTTTTAATATAATCAATATTTTTTATGATGATATTGTGGGGTACAGTTAAGGGTTAGGTATACAAATATGCTTCATTCAGGCACCCTTGTTGATAAGAGGTGTCTCCCCGTCCCCAGACAGATATTTACTACCGTTAATCCCATCTCCCTCTCCCCCATAGTTTTCCACCACTGTCAATCATTTTCTTATAGTATTACATTGGATGTTCAAGGTCCACTATATGAGTGAGAACATGTGATACTCAGATCTTTGTTTCTATGATAAGTCACTCAGTATTATAGACTCTAGTTCCATCCAGGTTGCTGCAAAATTCATGATTTTGTTCTTTTTGATGGCTGCATAGTATTTCATCATGTATATGTATTTTTTTAATCCAGTCCTCATTTGATGGACAGCATGGTTGCTTCCAGGTTCTTGCTATTGTGAACAATGCAGCGATAAACATAAGTGTGCAGGTATCTTTTTGATAGAGTGATTTGAGTTCTTTAGGGTATATTCCCAGTAGGGGGATTGTGGGGTCATATGGGAGGTCAATATTTAGAGTTTTTAGGAATCGCCATACTGTTTTCCACAGAGGTTGCACTAGTTTACAATCCCACCAACAGTGTAGAAGTGTTCCCTTTTCACCACACCCTCTCCCGCAACTGTTATTTTTTTGAGTTATTGATAATTGCCATTTTGACTGGAGTTAGGTGGTATCTGAGTGTGGTTTTGATTTGCATCTCCCTGATGATTAGTGAGGTTGAACATTTCTTCATGTGTCTGTGGGCTGCTCAGATGTCTTCCTTTGAGAAGTGTCTGTTCATATCTTTTGCTCATTTTATAATGGGGTTGTTTGTTTTTTTCTTTTCAGCCCGTTTGAGTTCCTTGTAGATCCAAGATGTTAAGCTTTTGTCAGACCTGGAGTTGGCAAATACTTTTTCCCAGTCTGTAGGCTGTCTCCCTACTCTCTTGATGTTTTTTTTTTTTGGCTTTGCAGAAGCTTGTCAGTTTAATGAGGTCCCACATGTCTATCTTCTCTCTTATGGCCTGTGGGTTTCGGGTTTTGTTCAGGAATTGGATGCCAGTTCCAATTCCATGAGGGTATGTCCTTCATTTTCTAAGGTTCTTATGGCTTGAGGTTTTACATCTAGGTCTCTAATCCATCTAGAGTTAATTTTTTGTGTGTGGGGATAGATAGGGGTCCTGTTTCAGTCTTCTGCATGTGGTCAGCCAGTGTTCCCAGCACCATTTACTGAATAGGTTCTCCTCTCACCAGTGGTAGGTGGTGGAGGCTTTGTCGAAAATGAGTTGGTTGAGAAATTGAGGTTTTGCTTCTGGAATCTCAATTCTATTCCATCGGTCTCTATGCCTGTTCCTGTACCAATACCAAGCTGTTTTGATTATTGTAGCTTTATAGTAAAGTTTGAGGTCTGTTAATGTGATACCACCTGCATTGTTTTTTTTTTTGCTGAGGATTGTTCTGGCTATTCTTGGTCATTTTGTGTTTCCATATGAATTCCTGTGTTGTTTTTTCTAGGTCTGAGAAGAATGTTGCTGGTAATTTGATGCGTATTGCATTAAATCTGTAGATTGCCTTAGGTAGGATGGACATCTTTACAAGTTGATTCTTCCAATCCATAAGCATGGGATATTTTCCACTTGCTTGTGTCATCATTGATTTCTTTGAGCAGTGTTTTCTAGTTTTCATTGTAAAGGTCTTTCACATTTCTGGTTAGGAAGACGCCAAGGTATTTCATTTTTTTGTGGCTATTGTGAATGGAATTGCGCTTTTTATTTGGGTTTCTGTTTGTTTATTATTGGTGTAAAGAAATGCAATTGTCTTTTGCACATTTATTTTATATCATGAGACTTTGTCAAAGTCTTTTATCAGTGTAAGGAGTTTTTTGACAGATTCTCTTGGGTTTCCAAGGTATACAATCATGTCATCTGCAAAGAGAGATAACTTGACTTCCTCTTTTCCTATTTGGATACCCCTGATCGGCTTCTCCTCTCTGAGTGCTCTAGCCAGGACTTCCAATACTATATTGAACAGGAGGGGTGAGAGTGAGCATCCTTGTCTTGTTCCAGTTTTCAGGGGAAATGGTTCCAATTTTTGTCCATTTAGGAGTACGCTGGCTGTGGGTTTCTTGTAGATGGCATTTACTGTTTTGAGGTATGTTCCATGTATGCCTAGATGTTCGAGGGTTTTTATCAAGAAGGGGTGCTGGATTTTATCAAAAGTTTTTTCTGCATCTAATAATAAAATCATGTGGTTTTTATGTTGACATCTATTGATGTATTTAATTACATTTATGGTTTTACGAATGTTGAACCAGCCTTGCATCCCAGGGTCATGATGGATGATTTTTGAGATGTGTTGTTGAATTGGGTTCACTAGGATCTTGTTGAGAATTTTAGCATCTATGTTCATTAAAGATATTGGCCTGTAGTTCTCTTTCTTTGTTGAGTCTTTACCTGGCTTGGGTATCAATGTGATGTTAGCTTCGCAAAATGATTTGGGGAGAGTTCCATCTTCCTCAGTTGCCTGGAATACCTTCAGTAGGATTGGTATCAGCTCCTCTTTAAATGTCTTGTAGAATTCTGCTGGAAAGCCATCTGGTCCAGGGCTTTTTTTTTGTAGGTAGTTTTCTTATTATGTAGTCAATTTCCTTGACTGTTATTGGTCTATTTAGGGTCTCAATTTCTTCTTGTTTCAACCTAGGCAGGCTATGTGATGACAGAAAGTCCTCCATTTCCTTAAGGTTTTCAAGTTTGTTTCCATACAAGTGTACATAGTAGTCTCTAATGATCTTTTGTATTTCTTCAGGATCAGATGTGACTTTGTCTTTTGTGTTTCTGATGGTGTTTATTTGGACTTTTTCTCTCTTTTTTCTTGGTCAGTCTAGCTAGGGGACCATCGATCTTGTTTATCCTTTTGAAGAACCAGCTTTTTGTTTCATTGATTTTTTTTGTATTATCTTTTTGTCTTCTATGTCCTGGATTTGGGCTTTTATTTTGGTGATCTGGATTCTTCTGCTGAAATTAGGGTTTTTGTGGTCTTGCTTTTCCAGCTTCCTTAGGTGGCTTGTTAGGCTGTTAATTTGTGATCCTTTCATTTTCTTCGTGTGCGTCTGTAGGGATATAAATTCCCCTCTTACTACAGCTTTCATGGCATCCCAGAGATTTTGGTAAGATGTTTCTTCACTTTCATTTGTTTCCAGGTATCTTTTAATCTCTATTTTGATTTCATCATTGACCCAGGAGTTGTTTAGCATCATGCTGTTTAGTGTCCATGTCTTTGTGGGTTTGGGGGGACCCTGTTGGTGTTAATGTTTATTTTTATTCCACTCTGGTCCAAGGTGGTGCATGGTAAAATTTCAGTCCTTTTAAATTTGCTTATGCTTGATTTATGGTCAAGTATGTAGTCAATATTAGAGTACGTCTCATGTGGTGATGAGTAGAATGTGTATTCTGTGGTCTTTGGATGGAGGGTTCTGTAGGTATCAGTTAAGTCCATTTGATCAAGAGTCATATTGAAGTTTCGGATCTCATTGCTGATTTTTTGTCCTGATGATCTGTCTAGGGTTGTGAGTGGGGTATTAAAGTCCCCAGCTATGATGGTATTGGAGTGAATATCTTTTTTTAGTTTACCTAGGAGCTGCTTGATGAAAGTTGGTGCTCCTATGTCGGGCGCATATATGTTTAGGATGGATATTTCTTGTTGATGGATTGAACTTTTTATCATCATGTAGTGGCCTTCTGTATCTTTTTAAATTTTTGATAGCTTAAAGGGTATTTTGTCTGAGATTAAGATCGTGACTCCTCCTTTCTTTTGTGTTCCATTCACCTGAAAATTTGTTTCCCATCCTCTTACTGTGAGTGTTCTTTCTAGTGCGGTCAGTCTCTTGAAGGCAATAGATTGTTGCCTGGTGATATTTTATACATTTTGCCACTCTATGTCTTTTCAGTGGTGCATTTAGTCCATTCACATTCAAACTAATTATTGAAATGTGAGAGTTGATCCCTATCATAATGTTCTTACAGAGTTGTTGTTGTTCTTCCTGTTTGTGTGTTGTCTTTCTTTTGGTTTTAGAGGTGGATCATATGTATTTTTAATCTTTTACCTGTACTCTTGTGGAGAACATTGTTGTTCTTTTTTCGTTTTCTTCTGTGTTCAATATTTTCTTAAATGTTTCTTGTAGAGGTGGTCTCGTGGCACCATAAGTTCTTAGGGATTGGATATCTGGGGAAGATTTCAATTCTCCCTCACTGATGAAGCTTAGCTTGGCTGGGTAGGTTATTCTTGGTTGAAATTGTTTATCTTTTAGAACTTTGAAGATAGGACTCCAAGTTCTCCTAGCCTAGAGGGTTTCTGTAGATAAATCTATTGCTATTCTAATTGGTCTTCCCTCATAGGTAATCTGACCTTTTTCTCTTGCTGCCTTTAGAATTTTTTCTTTTATGCCTACTTTGTTTAGGTGAATTATTATGTGTCTGGGAGTTGGTCTTCTCATTTGTTGTCTTGCAGGAGTTCTCTGAATCTCTTGTGTTTGAATTTTTTCATCACTGATGAGATAAGGGAAGTTTTCTTGAATGATTTAATGAAATGTTTGGTCCAGTGTGGCCTCTGTTTCTCTCTCTGCCTAAGGAAGGTCAATTACTTTTAGGTTCGGTCTCTTGAAGTGATCATTCATCTCTTGAAGGGTTTGTTCTGTCTTTTTGAGCTTCTTTTCTATGTTTTTGACAGTTTGGGTTAGTTTTGTGTTTTGGTCTTCGAGCTCTGAGATTCTTCTGCTTGGCAAGTTTTGCTTTCCATGCTTATTAGTTTGTTATTTATTTCCATCACAGTATTCTTTACTGCTATAATTTCTGACATCAGCTCCTTCCTATTTTCCTCTTGTCTCTCCTCAGTTTTTTAAATTCTCTCTATTAATGTCTTGATGTCTGGGTTTGTTGCATGTGACCAGTCATTCTGGGGCTCTTCATTGTTTGTGTTCTGGAGTCTGTTTTCTCAGTGTCTGACCTCCCAGGGGTCTGTGCAAGACCTATATTCCTCTTTTGGTTTTTCTTCATTTGTGCAGTTTTTCCTTTCTTTTTCTTTTTTTTTTTTTGAGTTGGAGTCTCAATTCGTCGCCCAGACTGGAGTGCAGTGGCCGCTCCTGGCCACCGCAGCCTCGACCTGCTGGGCTCCGGCAATCCTTCCACCTCAGCTTTCCAAGTAGCTGGAACTACAAGCGCTCGCTACCATGCCCAGCTAATTTTTTTATTTATTATAGAGATGAGGTCTTGCCAAGTTGCCCAGGTGGGTCTTGAACCTGTGGGTTCAGGCAGGGTTTTTCCCTCCCTACTTTTCCTTCCCTCCACTTCACCATCTTCTTTAATTCTGTTATTCAGGGGTAGAAGGGTTGCTTTTACTTCTGTTTGTTCAATCGCCTATTCTTCTTTATGTATGCTCTCTTACTTTGTTCAGTTCTGGAGTTGCACTGTAGGTTGGGATGGTCCTTTTTGCAGTTTTGAGATTTACTTAAGTGAGGAGCTGTGATTCAAAATCCATCTGCAGGTCCTGGTATCCTCCAACAGGTGTATGGATAATCTGAAACCCGCTTCCCACTGCCTTGGAATCTGTCCATGCAGTGGGGCTGTAGGTTTACTCCCTGAAATAAAATGAGATTAGCAGAGGGAAGAGAATGGAACAGACAGTGGGGGGAAGAGAGGGGTGGAGAGAGAGAGAGGAGTAAGGGGGGAAACAGACGAGTGTACCAACAAATGGAAAGAGAGACCTAAACTGAAACAGATAAAAACAATAGGCCATGGCTACAGACTAACCAACTCCCATAGAAAAAAACTAAAACATGCAATGATGCTAACATACAAGCTAACCAACCACCTTATTGGTGTGCTGTTCCTCTATACAAAGATATGGTTTACAGAGAGGAGAAAAGAGAAGAAAAGGAAGAGTAAAAAAAGGAACAAAACAGTAGGAAGAGAATCAAGTCATTAAACTAACAGTACCAATCAAGCACACTCTGAGACTTTTCGTTTAAGTCCAATGTCCTTTCAGCTCTGATTTCTAGCTGTCTTCTCAAGCTGGTAAATTTGTTCACAGTTAGGGTCATTTGCCCCTGACCTGCTGTGAAGGACAGTTGAGATCACCACTCAGTTCACCACTCAAATCTGGCCTGTGTCTTTTTTTCAAGCTTGTTTGTCCCGTTTCGGTGTTGTTACCTGAATCACCAGTAGGTGGTGCTATCTTGCAGCCCCAGAGGGGGTGGAGCTGGACAGGAGGCCGCTGAGGCTGGAGATGGGAGCCTGCCTCAGGGCACATGGGAGGAGACCCACAGCCGGCAGGATGTCATGGTGGCAGTGATCCCAGCAGATCTTGCCTGCAGGAGCTTCAAGGACTGAAGTCGTGGATCGCCTCAGGCACAGGTGACGCGATGCGCTATGGCCGCCAGGGAGGCCGTGGTGGCGCTAGCGGCTGCTGTGTCTGTGGCTTCAGTGGCTGTCCAGACCTCTGGGATGCCCCAGCGGTGGCGATGGCCAAGCTCTGTGTGAAGAGCAGGCTGCCAGCATTGGGATTCGCAGCCCCTGTGGAGAGAGCCAGAGAACCTCTGTGTTCTCCTTTGCGGAGGGTCTCATAGACCAGGCTGCCCTGTTGCCATCTTGCCAGAAGTCTGGATATTTTTCTTAAAATACCTTTCCCCACCTCAAAATCCAGATGGTCTCCCACAGTATCTTTCAAATGCCATGATATTTTGTTGTTTACCTTTCACATTTAAATCTACACTCCATCTGAACTTGATTTTTGTTTATAGTGGGAAGCAGTGGTGATGTTTCACTTTATTCCATATCAATGTTTAGTTAATCCAGCACCAGTCTCTACTAGGTGCTTTGTCGTGCTGTTTTTTGCATATATGGATCTGTTTTCTATGCGCTCTGCTTTGGTCCACTGATCTGTCTATCCTTGTTCCAATATCATTTCACCATAGTGTCTTAGTTACTGTAGCTTTATAATTAATAATTCTTTTAAAAATTAATCTTTAAAATTTTATTTGAGACAAAATCTCACTCTGTCATCCAGGTGGAGTGCAGTGGTGCTATCATGGCTCAATATTGAGTCTCAAACTTTAGTGCTCAAGCAATCCTCCTGCCTCAGCCTCCCAAAGTGAATGCAGAAGTGAACCACCCACCTGGCTATAATAAATAATTCTTGATAGTCGATGGAGTGGGTTCTTACAGTTGTTCTTCCAATGTGTCTTGGATACTCTTGGTCTTTTGTATTCTGATGCAAATTTTAGACTCTATTTGAAAATTAACATTATATTCAAATCTGCTGTAATTTTTATTGAGATTGCAATTATTTTACAGATCTCTGATGATTTCATCTTTACAATTTTGAGGGTTTCAATATTGAATATAGTATGGGTAGTTTTCTTTAATTTCTCTTTATATTGTTTTATAGCTTTCTATGTAAATATCTTGCACATTTAAAAAAGTTAAATTCGATTGGTTTATTCTTAAGAGTTGGATGTTTATGCCAATGTAAGTAATGATTTCTTGCATTTTGATTTTCTAATTTTTTACAAATATGTTGGCATATAATGTATTGTAACTAGAAATAAAATTGATTTTTGTAATATGGACTTTGTGTATGTGACCTTGATAAACTCACATTCATTTAAATAATTTATTTATAATTTTTTGTCTATTTTATGTTTATTTTTATATCAGTTACAAATAATGACAAGTTTTCAATTATTAATAATTTCTTTTTTTCTTGATTTATTTTGCAGGTTAGGATTTTCATATATGTAGAATAGAAGTGATTATGGGGTATTTTTAAAATCTCATTTCTATTTTTAAAGAATCCACTATTAACATTTAATTGTTAGGTATAATGTTTTCTACAATCTCTTTACAGTTACCTTTTGGAAATTAAGAAATATACTCTCCCTTTATAGTTTTTGTTAAATTATGAATGCATCAACATTTCTGTATTAATTGTGATAATTCTGTCTTATCTTTTATTTTGTTAATGTGATGATTTGTGTCAATAGCTTTTAAAATTTTAAACAGTTCTTACTTTGAATAATCTTAGACTGGTTGTGATAAATTATCTTTTTTATATAATTTTATTCATTTTACTTTTATTTTGTTTAGGATATTTACATCAATGCTCACACACAAGAATGACCTATACTTTTTTTTTTTTCTTGTAGCACACTTGGTAGAATTTGCTTCTTGTAACTCTAAAGATAGAGATTTTTTTAGTGGAAAGTATTTTTATTATGAATTCAGTTATTTTAACTATTGTGTGACTATGTACATTTTCTGTTTTTTCTTGTGTCAGTTCTAGAAATTGCTTTTCTAAAGGAATGTATTGATTGCATCTAAATTTTCAAATTTATTTGGATACTATTCTTCATAATGTTCTCTTGTGATATTTCCAGTATCTTTATGATTCATAAAGATGTCACCTCTTATATTTGCAGTATTATTAACTTTATGTCTTCTCTCTCTTTGTTTCTTGGTCAGTCTTGATAGGGATCAATAAATATTTTTGTACTATTCAAAAAATAATTTTTAGGCTTTGTCAATTTTTAAACTATATACTTATTTCTCATTTTATTACTTTTTTCTTTTAATTTCTGTGGGTTTAATTTGCTATTCTTTTCCTAACTTTTGTAATTGAGCTTAACTAATTGATTT
>NW_007260458.1:298671-376179 GCF_000164805.1 Carlito syrichta | reverse complement strand
CAGGTGGATCTCGAACCCACGGGCTCAGGCAATCCACTCACCTCAGCCTCCCAAAGGCGCAGGATTACAGGCTGAGCCACTGAGCCCAGTTTACATATGCATTTTAACAGTATAAAAACTTGGCTTTAGTTGCAAACTAAAAATTTTAGCATTTACTATTTTTGCTATCATTCAGACAAAATACGTTATAATTTTAATTATAACTTTCTTCTTGACTTATGAGTTATTTATAAAACGTTTATCTTAATTTCCAAATATGTGACAATTTTCACTTTAATTTTGCACTACTTGTTGTTGGCTTAATTCTATTGTAGTAAGAGAATATGCTCTGTATGACTGCAACTTTTGAAATTTGTGACTTGCTTTATGGCCCAGCAGATGTTTAAAGAAAGCATGATTGAAGATAAATGCGGTGTTTCATATATTCTTATGACTATTCAGTCATTCTTATTTGTGTTATTGAAAACATTTCTCGATGTACTAATATTTCTGTCTGATTGTCCTAGTTGGTGAGGAAGGCATGCTGAAGCTTCTCACTATGTTTATGGATTTATGTATTTCTCCTTGAAGTGTAATCAAATTTATTCTCTTTCTTTTGAGGGTATCTTTTAGATATACAGATTTAGAATTATTATAATTTCTTGGTGACTCAGAATTTTTATTATTAAATGACTCTTTTTTCCCTTAAAATAAAGCTCTCTGTGTTAAAGTCTATTTTCTGATATTAATGTACCTATACCAGTTTTACTTTAGTTTGAATTTTATGGTATATCATTTTTCTATAATTTTAATTTGAATATTTATTTATTCTAATATTTTAGAATTTATCTCTTTTAAGCAGAATATAGTTGGGTTTTATGTTTTATTATCCATTATGACAATCTACACTTTTACTTGGGGTATTTAATATATTCATATTTAACATAATTACTGATATATTTAGATTATAGTTCTTTATCTTATTTCTGTTTGTTTCATCAGTACTATATTATTTTTTTCTCCTGTCTTACTATTACTATTTAAAAATATATTTTAAAAAAAATCACCCCATCTCCATTCGATTAGGGATTAAACTTTCTTCTACTTTTCTTTAAGTATTAACCTAGAGATTATAACATGCATATTTTTCTTATTAAAATATATAATAAGCTGGGCTCGGTGGCTCAGCCTGTAATCCCGCGCCTTTGGGAGGCCGAGGTGAGTGGATTACATGAGCCTGGGCAGCGAGACCTCATCTCTACAATAAATCAAAAAATCAGCCAGGCGTGGTAGCGCATGCCTGTAATTCCAGCTATTCGGAAGGCTGAGGCGGAAGGATCACTGGAGCCTAGCAGGCAAGGCTGCGATGGCCGAAAGCGGCCACTGTACTCTAGTCTGGGTGACCGAGTGAGACTTCAACTAAAAAATATATATATATATATCAGATATATATCATATATATCTCATATATATCAGATATATATCAGATATATCTCATATATATCACATATATGTCAGATATATATCATATATATCTCATATATATCAGATATATATGATATATATCAGATATATCAGATATATATATAATGATGCTTTTTCTTATTACTGGGCAATTCATAGTGCAGAGCATTTGAACCTCACTGACTTCCCTTCCTAATTTAAATGTAATTTTGTTGTGATTTTGTTTTTCTATATAATTTAAACTCATATATCATTTTATTTTATTTTTTATTTTTGAGTTGGAGTCTCACTCTGTCACCCAGACTGGAGTGCAGTGGCCACTCCCGGCCACCGCAGCCTCGACCTACTGGGTTCTGGAGATCCTTCTGCCTCAGCCTTCCAAGTAGCCGGAATTACAGGCACGCGCTACCACACCCGGCTGATTTTTTAAAAAATTTATTGTAGAGATGAGGTCTCGCCAAGTTGCCCAGGCGGGTCTCGAACTCGCGGGCTCAGGCAATCCACTCACCTCAGCCTCCCAAGGCGTGGGATTATAGGCTGAGCCACCGAGCCTGGCTTAAACTCATATATCATTTTAAATTGTGGTAAAATACATATAAAATGTACCATCTAAATAATTTTTTAAGCATACAGTTCAGTGATATTAAGTGATAATTTTTTATCCATTATCTCTTCATATATTATTTCTGCTTCATTCTCTCATTTCTGAAACTCTGATTATATGCATAATGAATTTTCCACCGTATCCCTCTGTCTCTTTTACTATCTACTATATTTTTTATCTCTGTTTGTCTCTCCATGATTTATTATGACTGTTTTTCCTTTATAATCTGTGTTCATGAGTTCTTTTTTCAGTTGTTAAAAGATGATAAACCAATATGCCCCCAACTTATCTATTGAGATATTAAATCCAGTGATTTTATTTTACTTTTAAATTCTATAATTTCCATGTGATTATTTTTTCTTTAGATTGTTTTTTGTTGTGATTAAATATGTATGTATTCATACACTTTATAATTTTAGTCATTTTTAAGTGTACCATTCAATGACATTAGATATAGTGACATTGTTGTGCAACAAGCACCACCATCTCTCTCCAAAACTTTTTTATCTTCCCAAACGAAACTCTGTACTCATTAAAAAATGACTCCCATTTTCCCATTCCTCTAGCCCCTGAAAACCACCTCTCTTCTGTCTCTATGAATTTGACTACTCAAGGTATGACATATAAGTAGAGTCATACAATATTTGCCCTTTTATTCTTGACTATTTTGCTTAGCATAATGTCTTCATCCATGTTGTATCATGTGTCAGAATTTCATTCACTATCTTTTTTTAGTAAAAAAAGAAAAGAAAAATAGAATTGAATGATCTGTGTAACTTCTAAATCTTTAAAAATTTTAATCATATTAATCATGGTTTTTTAAAAGTACATATATAACTATTTTTTTGTATCTCCTGTGGGTCTCTTTTTTCTTATTTGGTGCATCTTTGTCTTGCCTCATCATATGGCTTGTTACCTTTGATTGAATGTTGGACATCGGAAATCATATTTGAAAATTATAGATTGTTAAGGGTTCAGAATGATGTCATATTCTGCTAGAGAGTATTTATGTTTACAAACCCAGATTTAAAATCAGGAATTGATGCATTCAAAGTGGAACGTCAGTCCCTGTAAGGGTCTGTCCATTTCTGGCATTGCCTTACTCCTATTATAGGGCCCAATGGGATTCTAAAAACACTCCTAAAGACCACTAGGACCCTCAATCCTTGGCATGTCCTGGAACTCTAATTCTGTCCTACTAACCATAAAATTTGTTTACATCCTTGCTTACCTTCCTCACTTGTCTCTCCTGGAATTGGCAGGTGTCCCTAGGGAGAAAAGCAGCCCCAGGTGCTTGGTTTAACTCTCTAGGTTTCTCTCAGAATTCGGCCACTTAATTTTTCTATGCTTTTTTAGTGTTTTGGTGCCTTGTAACCTATGTTTGTATATTTTTTCCACCTCTTTTAGTTGTCCTCAGTGGGAGGATTGGTCTGATTGTTTCGTCTGCCCTTGCTAGAAGACTAGTGTGTTTTACTCTTTTATTGAATGTCCAAAATACGCTACACTCTGTATTAAGTACCCCGTCTTAATAATTATACATGTGATTCTGACTTTGAATAGAGGAAGAGTTTTGAATAAATTAATGAATTTGGGGGATTTTACATTTTATTCCTCTGTAAAATTCTTCATTCACTTAACTAAAGACCTCTACTATGCTCTTAACACTCTGCAAATAAATGTATTTCTATTGCACAGATAAGTTTAAATGATTTCGATTCTATTTGCAATTCAAGACTTGACACAAATGTTATTTTGTCATGAACCTGTTTTGATATCTCTAAGAAAAATGGTTACTTCCTTTTTAGCATCTCCATATTAATTTTACAGCAGCAAAAATCACTGTAACTGTCTTTGTTATTTATATCTATTTTATTTCTGTATACAATTTAAGCTTTTGGGAAGAAGGAATTGGGTCTCACCTATATGTACATATTTCAAAACATCTAATACAACTTTTTGCATATAATGGGTGCTTAATATATATTTGGAAAATAAGTGGATGGGAGAAGAAAAAAATAAGGATGCTGTCTGCAGTGAAAGGACTGTTGATTGGAATAAGAAGTTGATATATATGCAATCTCTGCTTCTAGGCAAGCATTTTAAATGTTTTCTCAGTGTCCTCATTTGTAAAATGGAAATAAATGACTACCTCAAGGAATTTTGAGACTTAAAAACGTAATTTATCTTAATGTGCATTGTTAAACAATATGCAAATATAAGGTAGCCATTTATATTTTAAAAACTTATGTGATGGGGGGATGATTACCTGTAAAGGCATAAAATATATTGGGAAAAACAGACAAGAAACTGTAGACAGAGATACTGGGTGATGGGAAGATAAGATAGGAATTTGACTCTTTGTGTTATACCTATTTGAATTGTGAAGCACATGTGTACATTAACTACTAAAAATAAAGCGAATTAGAATTTTGGAAAAATATGGCATATTGTTAATATTTTATTTTGTATCAGAGAAGTCAATTCAGCAAAATAATTTTTGTGCTAATAATCATGATTAGAATTGAAAGCCTTATCTAAACAACTCACTTTGTAAAGATAAAGATTACAAAACTTGTGAATTAACTACTTTGTTTTTCTTTATTTTTTTATTTTTTATTTTTTTTTTGAGTTGGAGTCTCACTCTGTCGCCCAGACTGGAGTGCAGTGGCCGCTCCCGGCCACCGCAGCCTCGACTTGCTGGGCTCCGGCGATCCTTCTGCCTCAGCCTTCCAAGTAGCCGGAATTACAGGCATGCACTACCATGCCCGGCTGATTTTTTGATTTTTATTGTAGAGATGAGGTCTCACTGCCCAGGCGGGTCTCGAACCCGCGGGCTCAGGTAATCCACTCACCTCAGCCTCCCAAAGGTGCGGGATTACAGGCTGAGCCACCGAGCCCGGCTGTTTTTCTTTATTTTTTTAGAAAGTTCTTTAACTTTAACATTTGTTCTGTAGCTCAGAGTCTGGAGCATATATTCATTATTTCCAAATTTGTTATATAGTTAGATAGATTTGTTAGCTTATTACGTAAGTAGATGTGGAAGGGCCAAAAAAGCTAGAAATTTTTGGACTGTGAGGTTTCTTGTCACTTAATAGACTTTCAAGATATTTCCTGAATACCCTGCTATAGAGAGATCTTTCTTAGGATAGGAAATAGTGGGGAACTGTAGTTACTCATGCCTCCTTGGTGAGGAATGTCGTCTTTCTGGGTTGACCTTGCAGCTCTGGCTTAATGAGAGGCACTGGCTTAATGTGACTTAATGAGAGGGGATGGGACCCTCAACCACCCTAATCAACCATTGACTTTGATGAGAAGTGGAGTGATTCATGAGGTAGAAAGATGGCTTTTATTTCCAGAATTTCTGCAGAGATTTTTTTTTTTTTGGACAGGTTTTTGGGCATTTAAAAATATCTCTTAATATTCAGGAATCCTTCCTAGCCTTTGTTTTTGTCTATATTCTGGCCATTTCCAACTTTCACCAGATAACCATGAAAGGGAGGTTGGAAACGGAAATGCAACCCTGGGGAAATACTGTTCATTGAAGTAGTTCTTGCTTAACTTTAGTGGAGGAAAAGATGGAAACTAGTGCCTAGTCTGAGGATGAAGGTTGGCTCTAGAGATCATTTATTCATTTCTTTCCTAGGTCGACAGGAAAAAAAATATTTAACCTCACTCTGTCACCAGCTATTATAAAACTTTCTGACTTTTGTGCTGTCTTTTCTTATTCTCCTTTTTAAACTCTCCAGCTTCACCAAATTCAAATGTATGATGATCTAAACTGAGTAAACTGAAAAACACTTGGAGATGAATCACTTTCCTTTTTTTTTTTTTGAGTCGGAGTCTCACTCTGTCGCCCAGGCTGGAGTGCAGTGGCACATTCACTGTCACTGCAGCCTCCACATCCTGGGCTCAGGTGATCCTTCCACCTCAACCTTCCACGTAGTTGAAACTACATGCACATGCCACTGTGCCCGGCAAATTTTTCTTGATTCATTTTAGAGATGAGGTCTTGCCAAGTTGCCCGGGCTGGTCTCGAACCCCTGAGCTCAGGCCATCCTCTCACCTTGGCCTCCCAAAGTGCTGGAATTATAGGCGTGAGCCACTGCACCCAGCCTATGAATCACTTTCTATTTGCAATTGTTTAGGTCTCCCTGTTTCTTAATTATATCTCTCAAAAGACTCAGGATTTTTTACTACAACCTTTCAAAATCTGGTATATTACCCTTGAGGGGTAAATGGGATGTTTGCCCAGAACCCTGCAATTTCCATATTTAAAAAGCAAAAATAAATCATTACTGGCATTATTTCAACAAAAGATTTATAGTCACTGCTAAGCTGCAAGCAATAAGTTGTTATTTAGCTTTAGCATGATTAAAAAGCTGAGCAAGTCATTACACATTCACGACTTTGGGTACTGTAGCTCAATGTGAGATACTGTATAAGCCTGTTTTCTAGGTGTTTTGCTGACCCACTCCTTACGATTTGGGGTGGTTTGTTACACAGCAGTAGGTAACTGAAGCATCAGGCTAAGCCTGAAACTGTCACAGTCACTTCTGTCACGTGCTTTTGCCGAAATAAGTCTCAAGGTAGCCCAAATTCAAAAGGAGAAGAAATGAACTCCACCTCTTCAAGATGAAATGGCATGGGTATCAGAGATGACAGGATGGCAGCCATTTTTGGAAACAATTTACTGTATCAAGGCATCAAGATGAGTTCATCAAAAATCTTATTATTTAATGAGTCCCTCTCTCCTAAAAAAGAGTTCATCACCTTAAAATGTGTGGCTTTGTGGAGTCTGATCTTTTAATCTTTATCTGATGATGATCAATATGATCAGGTTTTTTGTGCTTTTCGTATTTCAGATTAGAAATTTGTTTGCCTTATTTCTACATTTTTTGGAATAACTACACATACCCCCCCCCACACACATAGAACCTATGTTTGGGACACATACACATTTAATCCTGGGCTTCGTCCCACACTAGCTGTGTGGCCTTGAGCAAGCTACTGAAACCCTATGGTTCTGTTTCTTCATCAGCAAATTGGATTGATAGAAATATCTATTTTATAGCATTGTTCTCAAGCCTGAATGAGATGAACAATATAAGATATATAAGCCTTCAGTCATTCTGAACTATTGTTATATCTTCCCTTATGATTTCAAGCACATTTATAAAATAATGTTTAACTCTTCTTTCTCCAGGTTCCTTGTGGTTTGGACGATTGATGGTGATGCCCTTTACTGAAGAAGGGAGAATGAGGTAGAGATATGTAATTTTATGATAAGAAAAGATTCTAGGGGATATTAAGAATATATGAACATGTATTCAATTGTGCATATATATTCATTTACACATGCATAGATTTAAATGTATGCAGACAATATATGCAGATATACAGATTGAGCAAGAGAGAGAAGATAGAGGAGAGACAAAGAGAGAGAGGAAGGTGGGGGAAGGGAGGGAGAAAGGATAAATAATTTTGGAGCCAATTATCCCAACTGGTGATGGGTGACTAAGGGCATTCATTACTCTTTGCTCTAGAAGGCAGAAATTTTACCTTATTCCTCTTTCTAGTCTCCAAAACACACGACAATGTCAATCAACTCCATGTAGTAGGGGATTCATAATTTTTTACCAAATTATATTGGCACATTTCCTCTAGAGTTAGCTTGAGAAATAATCTGGGTAGAATTTTTAAAGAATTCAGTTATTCTAGGGCAAATTAAGCCTTTCATTTACTGAGTGTTTTGCATATTCTTCTTTGCTTTCTCCATAGGGTACTAGAACAGGGAAAAACTTACAAGGTGAATATTCTCTTTGTCTTCTAGGGCCAAATACTTCTACTAGAATTTGAAACAAATGAGTCTGTTTTGTTATTTATTAATAATCAATACTAATTTACATTTATAATTCATAAAATATTTTCATAGTTCTCACAGAATTTGGTAAAATGAACCTTTGAGGTATATCATTATACCTATATGATGAAGCATGCTTAGAACTTTTAAGCATACAGGTAGTACATGGCAGAGCTAGGACTCAAACTCGTGTCTTCCAACCCCAGAATCTGTGCAATGACACAAGGTTTGATAGAAGAAGCAACTTTGGGAATGTATAGAATTTAAGTTATTCATCTTATCCTGAATACTTTGAAGTGTGCCTACATATTTTAAAATTCCTAATTACAATATTTTGGTAATGTCTTTTAAAAATGCACCATCTTTGATTCTTCAGCAACTTTTTTGTGATCTGTGGTTTATTTTAAATGCATAGATAATTAATTCATGCTATTGATTAGTTCATATTAATTCAAAATGTGCTACAATGCTAGCCTAAAAAATTCTCCAGTGAATAAATCTGTCACTAAAGAAAAGACTTTAAGAAGTTGTTCTTTTGGCTAGTTATTAATGAGATGTTTGAAGTAGAACTATTTTAATTATAGCAAGCTGACAATAATATGTATATATCAGGTTGAGAAACTATTTTGTCTGCAGTATCATCTTTACTCATAAACTCTTATGCTGACATATGATAAATCTCATTAAAGAGATCTTTTTTCCCTTCAGCAATTGATAACAACGGTACACAGTTGTATTTCACTGTTATTTAAAAATGTAAATCTGGCCTCTAGCCAATAAGAGCTAACTTGAAACAGTGGGAGATTATTAATGTTAAGAAAACAGTGATTCAATATTGATACTCAGAATGTGTTTCTATAAAGCAGAGAATTGCATTTGGTATGAAAGTATCATGCTGGATTTTTCCAATTGAGTAGAAATGTGCCCTGCATTTCAGAGAAAAAAGAAATAAACCCAGAGACTCTTGCACAAATTAAGGAAGAATATGCCTATTTATCATTGCAAAGAAGAGTCCAAAATATTTTTCTAATTCTCATTGTGACTTCTTTGTGACCCATGGCTTATTTAAAACATATGAGGGGAGATCCCCAAAAATACTGGCATTATTTTTTGGAGGGTAGGCCCCTTGTAATACAGGCTTTTTCTGCTACATCAGTGTACCAGCTAGCGTTGTTGTGAGAGGCTGCATTTGGCATCAGTGAATTTTCATTTTGGAGATTCTTTCAAGGTAAGTGTTCTAGAAACCCATTGGCATCAATATACTGGCAAGTATTGTTATGAGAGGCTGTGGCTAGCTTCTGTAATTTTTTTTTTCTGCTTCAGTGAATTTTTTTGGGGGGGTATTCTTTCAGTGCATTTGCTCATTTCATGATGAGTGATTTACATGATATATACCAACAACCTGCCCATACTGTGCTGTGTGCTCAGCAGTTTTTGACCAAAAATCGGCATGACTCTCGTGTCCCATCCTCCCTAGTCAAACTATCTATCCCAAGCACTTTTTTTCTTGGTTTGTTTCCCAGGATGAAAAACTCCTCAAAGGGAAACATTTTGCCAATGTGGAAGAGGTGAAACAAAAAACGGCAGAAGCATTGAAAGACATCAAAACTGTTTTGAGCAGTGGAAAAAGCATCTTGATAGTTGTATTGTATCAAACGAAGAGTACTTTAAAGGTGATTGAAGCTTAAACATGAAAGAATAAATACACAATTTTTTATAAATAAACTTGAGGGATTTTTGGGTGCCTTCCTTGTAGGGATATTTTTCTAGTTTTTATCATCTATCTATCTAATTCATATATTGTAGAGACAAGTCTTGCCAAGTTGTCCAGGCTGCTCTGGAACCCCTGGGCTTAGGAAATCCTCTTGCCTCCACCTCCCAAAGTGCTGAGATCACAAGCATGAGCACCTGGCTCTCTTTATTTTTCGTTTTTAGCTTAATTTGTTGTGGCAACATATACTCCATATGATTTTACACCCTTGAGATTTGTTGAGCATTTATCTGAGGTTCTGTTATCCATAAGAATTTAGAAATATTTTGTCTTTGTCTTGGATGAAAGCATTTACCGGTGTGAAATGACTCCCCTCTGCTTCTCCTCTCTTCCCCGCTCTCCCTTCACTATCTACATACTGTACATACACTGTTCCAGACAAAGAAAAAAGTTGCCTTTTTACTTACCAAAGAAGAAAGGAATCCAACTGCTTTGAAAGAAAATGCAATGATTTGCAAAAATGAGGTCTATGTCATGAAAAACAACAACAACAACAACAACAAACCCCAAAACAAAAACCCAACTCCCCATGACTCCACATGATGGGTGCATTCAGGTGATAGGAACTTAGTGGTATGGTTTGTTTGCTGTGACACGCAGCTCTTTCTTTGTGGTTGGGGACGTGTCCGCTAACCACATAATATCTTCATTTACCAATATCATGGGGGGATATCACTGAGGAAAATGCCTGCTATGACCTGTCTTCACACAACATTTTTTGTTGTTAATTTAGTCTGGAGGTTTTTTCTCTCACAGCAGATTCAGTATTTATACTGAACTTCATTCAGAGCAAATGGACTCTTCCCTAGTAGAGAAATGCAGCGATGTGGTGTTGTGGTTTCAATACCAGTTAATGGACTGGCCGTTTTTCTAGATGCTGCTATTGATGATGGGAGCATTGCTAAGATTGTCTTCTGTATAGCTATTGATTAAAGGCTCTTTTCTTACCAAAGATAGAAAACACATGTTTATTGAGCCTCTAGCTTGTTCCAGGCATTATAGAAGTGTATTTCACAGAGGTATTTATGGTCATTCTGCCTGACCTTTTAAGGAAGGAGCTAAATTGGATGACACAAATCATTGCTCAGGGGATGCTGAAACACTCCTGCCGTTTGTATATTCTTATACACTTGCAAAACACTTTCTAACACTTATCTAATCATCAGGATGAGTTCAGGGGTAGATATTATAAATACGAACATTAGTAGAGGAAATTGAAGTTTAGAGCTAAGGATAATTCAGAAATCCAACATAGGTCTTATGGGGATAAAGTCAAGGTGTTGGTTCCTTCTGGAAAAATTAATTTTCTTACACTTTTCAGTTTCTAGAGGTCACTTACCTTTCTTGGCTCATGGTCCCCTCCTGGTACCACTGCCACCTCCTGCTTCCATCAATCCCTCTCCTACTCCTCCCTCTAGACTCTCCTCTGTCCTTTTAAAAGCTCCTGTGATAACATTAAGCAATCTGGATAATCGAGGAGATTGTCCCCACCTCTAGATCCCTGACTAGGTCATACCTGCAATGTTTCTATTGCCATACTAAAGATGACATCCTGAGGTTTTGGAGATTAGGGCGTAGACATGTTTTTTTTGGCAGGGGAGGCATTATTCCACCTACCACAGTAACCAAAGTGGTCAATGATAGAAACTAAGAAACAGGGTCTAAACGAAGAACTTTTTTTAAAACATATTTTTTATTATAAAATTGTGGGGTACAGTTAAGGGTTAGGTATATAAATGTGCATCGTTCAGGCACCCTTGTTAATAAGGGGTGTCTCCCCATCCCCAGACAGATATTGACTACCGTTAGTCCCACCTCCCTTCCCCTCCCTACCCCCCCATAGTTTCCCACCACCGTCAGTCCTTTTTTTATAGTATTATGGTAGATGTTCAAGGTCCACTATATGAGTGAGAACATGTGATACTCAGATCTTTGTTTCTGTGAGAGGTCACTCAGTATTATAGACTCTAGTTCCATCCAGGTTGCTGCGAAATTCATGATTTTGTTCTTTTTGATGGCTGTGTAGTATTCCATCATGTATATGTACCACATTTTTAAAATCCAGTCCGCTTTTAATGGACAGCATGGTTGGTTCCAGGTTCTTGCTATTGTGAACAATGCTGCGATAAACATTCATGTGCAGGTATCTTTTTGATAGAGTGATTTGAGTTAGAAGAACTTATTTTTGGTAGTTTCACTTATTTCTTCAAATTATGAGCAGATAGCAGGGATAGGGTATAAGATTCACATAGGCTTGGATTCAAATCCCAGCTGCACGGCTTGCTAGCTGTGTTATCTTAGGCAAATAACATAACCTCTCTGAGTCTCTGTTCCTAATCTTTAATATGAGAATAAACTATGGGTTTTATGTGTATACGTGTGCTTGTGTGAGGATTAAATGAGATAATGTAAGTCAAGCTATTGGCACAATGGATTAGTACAGATCAAGGTATCAGCACATGAGGCTATCAACACAACTAAAGCCCAGGCCTTGTGTCTAATTCACTGTGTGACCTCAGGCAATTCCCCTCCACCACTTTCCTCTTTTAAGAAATTGGACCTTGGGTGCGCAAAGTTCATTGCATTCCTCAATATTAGTCTGTGCAAGGTATCTGTTTTGTTTAATTTTAATATTTTAATCTTTCTTTCTAATCGTTATTCCAGTTTCTTCCATTGCCTTCTCAATAAATCCTCCCTAATGTACTTGCTATGTATCTTTAGCCAGATACATATTATTTTAAAATATACAGTATTACTTTATGCATGTATGTTATTAATTAAAGGGGATGTCATATACTACAGAGCATGTCTGTTTCTTACTTTTTTCCCTCTTTGTTTTGTTATTCAAGACTTGCATATCCCAGCCTGAAACTCCCCTGTAGGGTACTCCAATACTCCCCTGATGCATATCTGTTTACAGGTCCTTCTGTAGAACATTGCAAGGGTTTCTGGGATACACATCCAATAGTTGGAAGCAGGTTTATGAGATAAACATTGCCAGATTGCGCTCTAGAAAGATTATACCATTCCTTCCTCCACTCAGAAGAACAAGTGTTCTTGTTCACTAACATTTTGCTGACATTTAATGTTTTCTAATGTTCATATTTGACATGTGATGGGTACAAAGTGGTGCCATATTTATTATTAATTTTTTTGAGTACTAGTAGAGCTGACCTTTATATATATACTACTTTTCAGTCTTCCTCATTCCACAAATGCGTAATTTGTACAGATGTAAATCCTTTGCTCATTTTTCAGCTTAACTAACTTTTTTGTTTGTTTTTTTGCTGGTGTCCCTTGAAGGTTCTAGATATTACTTCTTTGTTGGGTTAAGACATTTAAAATTTCTTGTCTCCCTTTATTTCAAATCTGTCTCCCTTTTATTAATTTTAGCCATGACATAGTATAGACATACCCACATGTACATATCATGTCAATTTTAGAGACATTTACTAGCTTTGCCAGATTACTGGTATTTTATGGATGGGGGTTCCCTTGATGGAAAAAATTCAACAATTTTCCCTTATTGTGTATGATTTTTTAAACAGTCTTATTAGAAATATTTTTCTCACCCCAAGATAACAAAGATACTTCTTATATGGTGTTATTTGGTCTTCCTGAAAAGTAGCCAGGTGCAGAAGTGTCTTATCCAGCTAAATCAGTAAATACAGAATAAACATCACTTGACTATTATAGCAGTTCAGGTCTAAGAAATATGATAGTTGTTTTGGTAGAATTCTGCTCAAAGTGTTTCAACTTAAACTTTGGAAAAAAAAAAACAAAACATAGGTCAACAGTTAGTCAGATCCTTGTTTCTGCCAAGTGTGGACTGAATTTTCCAAAGCTGTGATGGAGTTTCAAAGGACCAGTGGCAAAAATGAAGCAAGGTCATACTGAGGCTCTGGGGCATGCTTTACACAGTCCTGCTGTCCTGGGCTGCCCATCAAGTAAGTGGGAAAGATGGTTAACAAAACTGTAGGTATATGTGTACTGGGGAAACCATCAGCCATGCCAGAAGCAATAAGTAAACTGTCTTTTTTTTTCTTAATATACTTTATTTTTTAAATTTTATAAATAATTTTTTTTTCTGAGTTGGAGTCTCACTGTCGCCCAGGCTGGAGTGCAGTGGCATGCTCATGGCCACGGCCACCACAGCCTCGACTTGCCGGGCTCAGATGATCTTTCCTTCTCAGTCCTCTAAGTAGCTGGAACCACAGGCACGTGCCACCACACCTAGTTAATTTTTTTATTTAGTGTAGAGGTGAGGTCTTACCAAGTTGCCCAGGTTGGTCTCGAGCCCTGGGTTCAGGCAATCCTCTCACCTTGGCCTCCCAAAGTGCTGGGATTACAGGCATGAGCCACCACCCCCGAACTAATATACTTTATTTTTTAGAGCAGCTTCAGATTGATAGCAATACTGAATGAAAGGTACTGACATTTCTCACATACCCACTGCTCCCTTGCAAGTGCACTCCCCTTTCTAGCAACATCCTACATACAGTGGTGTTTGGGGTCACAACTGATGAACTTCCACTGACACATTGTTTTCGCCCAACATTCACATTTCACATTAGGATTCATTCTTGGAGCTGTTTATCCCATGGGTTCTATGGGAAAAATGTATAATGACATGGACCCATCATCACAGAATCATACAGAGTATATTCAGTGCCCTGAGAATCCTCTGTGCTCTGTATATGAATCCCTCCCTCTCCCCAACCCTTGGTAACCACTATCTTTTTACTGTCTCTGTCGATTTATGCTTTCTGAAATCTCATATAATTGGAATCATAGCATATATAGCCTTCCCAGATTGACTTCTTTCACTTAGTATTATGCAGGTCCTAGGGGATTTAGAAATCCTTACCTCTTCCTTCTATCACCTTTGGTTTACCTGTCCTGAATCGCTTCCTATAAACTTTTATCTTTATAAATATTTTCCTCCATGCAAGAGCTTTCACCTCTGGAAGCACAGAGTATTGCTTCTTGACAATTCAGTCGTCTCATAAGACAGCAGTATGTAAATATGGATTTTTAAAAAAGTATCTCTCTCTTTCTCTCTGTCTTCTTCCTCCTTCTCTCTGTCTCTATCTCTGTTTCTCTGTTCTACAAAGTTCTTTCAGAGCACAATAGCTTTACAAATCCCTCTGCTCCCCTCTTGTGGATATCTGCTGAGAAGCAGTCATGAGACTCCAAACTGACGGAATCTCTGGCTGGCTGGCAAAATGGTTAAAAGAGAACTGGTGGAATGGTCACCTGGCTCCCATCAATAGCTCCCTGTGACTTGCTTCCCTCTCTGGTGGCAGCCAGGACATTGAAGCACAGTGGCAGCTACACCCGTCCTTTGAGTTAATTGGACAGACTCAGCTAGTTTCCTCTTGCTGTTAGCAGATGAGTAGAGTGGTATTTCCTTATCTTCTTGTCTCGGTCCCAAGGTTTGGAGTCAAGGGAGAAAGTAAAAGCACAAACTAAGGGTATGAAGCTTCTCCATGTGGAGGGTTGATGCCTCACTTGGTGGGGGGGTGGGCGCCCAGTATCTGTTAGATTGTTTCTGGGTGTTATCAGGATGGTCCTTCTCTGGTTCTAGTTTGATCTTCATCCTGGGCACTGGAAAGTTTTTGTGGACACTGTCTATTCCTTCTGCTGCTTCTTCTTTCCCCACCCAAGCCTGAGCATACACTTTTTCTTTTTAAAATTATAAAAGTAACACATGTTTATTTGTACACCTTTTGGTAAAAGCAGATAGTGAAGGAAAGACAATAAAAGTCACTGATGCATCCCAGCATACTGTCACACTGTTACCAGTTTGTATTGCATCATCCTGTATGCATACTAGTATACATACTTGGAATATTCTCATACGCTCAGAAACATTGTCTCCCATTACAGAATGGAAGTAGTCTTAGACCACTTTTTTTTTTTTCTGAGTTGGAATCTCACTCTGTCTTTGACCTGCTGGGCTCAGGCAATCCTTCTGTCTCAACCTTCCAAGTAGTTAGAACTACAGGCGTGCACCACTACACTTGGCTAATTTTTTGATTTATTGTAGAGACAAGGTCTCGCCAAGTTGCCCAGGCTGGTCTCAAGCCCCTGGACCCAGGCAATCCTCTCGCCTCGGCCTCCCAAAGTGCTGGGATTGACAGGCTTGAGCCACTACATCCAGCCTCAGACCACTCTTTTTACACAACAGTATATTGCAAGCATTTTTCTATGCAATGTTATATAATTTACATCATCTTTTTTAATGCTGTGTAGACTTTCTCATACTTGCATTAGTGCTTTTGCCCATTTGTGAGGATGGGGAGATTTAAGAGGTCTTCCCCTGGCTGGTTCCTTGCTGTCATTCAAATCTCAGCTCAACACTGCCACCTCAACAAAGCCTCTCCTAGTCTCTCACTCTAAAGAGCCTCCTCCTTCACTTGTCATTTCCTTCATGCCACTAGTCACTCATTCTCTGATTTGATCTTGTTCGTTTCTTTGTTTGTTTGTATTGGTCCTTCACCCGGTAGAATGTGGCTCCCTCAGAGCTGAGAGCCTCTCTATCTCCGTTACTCCCTCCTCAGAGATTAGAATAGTATTTGATGCAAAGAATTTGCTCAGTTGATATTTGTTGATTGAAGACTGAATCCACATAATGGCTGGACTGATGTACAAAATGCATCAAGCAGTTTCTTACAGGAGGGCTCTTGTTTGTATCCAGTGTTTTGGGTTTTTAAAAAAATATTCTTAACATTACAAGAATATCTTTGTGCACTAGGACAGTTCTTTTCTTTCTTCCAACATTTTAAATGAAAATATTTTAAACATACAGAAAAATAGAAAGATTAGAACAATATTAAGATTTTGTTAATATTTTGGTGTGATTTCTCTCTGCTTACTTTCTTTGATGAATTATTTAAAAGTAATCTGAAGACTTTATGAAAATTCACTCAAATACTCTAGCAAGAATTTCTTAAGAATAAGTACATTTATCTTAATAAATACAATGCTATTAATATACTAAGAAAGTTAATAATTAATAATAATGATCTGGTATAATCTGGTAATCTGTTCATATTTAAATTTCCCCACTGCCTTTAAGAATACTTTTATAGATATTTTATTTGCTTATTATTTTGAACCAGGATCAAACGAAGTTTTATCCCTTGTATTTGTATATCTGTTTAGATTCAATCTAGAATGGCTGTCTTGTTTTTTAAACTTAATATTAATTTTAAAATCATATTGATTTTTTAAGAATCCAGATTAGTTTTCTTTCTTTCCTTTCTCTTTTTATTTTATTTTAAAGATGTAGGGTACAAGACAGGATTATAATTTACATTATCTTTTTAATGCTGTGTAGCCTTTCTCATACTTGCATTAGTGCTTTTGTCCTCAGGTTTCCATTTGTGAGGATGGGGAGATTTAAGAGGTCTTCCCCTGGTTGGCTCCTGTTGTCATTCAAATCTCAGCTCATCACTGCCACCTCAACATAGCGTCTCCTAGTTTCTCACTCTAAAGAGCCTCCTCCTTCACTTGTCATTTCCTATGGTCTATGTGGTGAAGTTTGGGCCTCCCACTGATCCTCGCTTCTCCTGGTTTAGGATTAGGTACTCTTAGTGATGTTATGTACTCACCCTCCTTCCCCTGGTAGTCTCCTATTACTCTGATCCCTTTCTTGCAGTATTGTGCTAAATGTTCAGGACCCATTTATGAGTGAGAACACGTGGTATTCAGTTCTTTGTTTCTGTGTTGGATTACTAGGTATTATAGACTCTGAATCCAAGGTGCTGCAAAGCCCATAATTTTGCCCTTCTTTATGGCTGCATAATATTCCATCATGTATATGTACCACATTTAAAAAAAAAATCCAGTCCACTTTCGATAAGTAGCACGGTTGTTTCCATGTTTTTGCTATTGTGAATAGTGCGTCAATAAACATGCATGTGCAGGTATTTTTATTGTAGAATGATTGAGTTCCTCTAGGCATATTCCCAGAAAAAGAATTGCTGGATCATATGGAAAGTTAATTTCTAAATCTTTTAAAAATTGCCACACTGTTTTCCATAGAGGTTGAACTAGTTTACACTCCTATCGACAGTGCAGAAGCATTCCCTTTTCTCTGCATCCTCGCCAGTAGCTGTTGTTTTTTTTATTTATTAATAATGGCTATTCTTACTGGTGTTAAGTGATGTCTCAGTGTGGTTTTGATTTACATTTCTCTGATAATTAGTAAGGCAGAGAATTTTTTCATGTATCTGTTGATTGTTCATGTGTTTTCTTTTGAGAAGTGTCTATTCATGTTTTTTGCCCACTTTTTAATAGGGCTGTTTGGTTTTTTTTTTTTGCTTTCAGCTTGTTTGAGTTCCTTATAGATCCCGGACATTAGGCCTTTGTCAAATATACAGTTAGCAAATATTTTTTACTATTCTGGAGACTGCCTCCCCACTCTCTCGATGGCTTCTTTCACATGAAAAAGCTTTTCAGTTTTATAATGTCCCATTTGTCTATCTTATCTCTTATGGCATATACCTTTGGGGTTATGATCAAGAATTGGCTACCTAGTCCAATGTGCATAAGGGTATCTCCCGGGTTTTCTAAGATTCTTATAGTTTGAGGTTTTATGTTTAGGTCATTGATCCATTTAGAGTTGGTTTTTGTAAATGGTGATAGGTAGGGGTCCTGTTTCATTGCTCTGCATGTGGTCAGCCAGTTTTCCTAGCGTCATTTGTTGAATAGGGTCTCCTCTCTGCAGTGCTTGTTGGTGGTAACTTTGTCAAAGATGAGTTGGTTGAGAAATCAAAGTTTTGCTTCTGGACTCTTTATCCTGTTTCATTGATCATATGCCTGTTCTTGTACCAATACCAGACTCTTTTGATTATTGTAGCCTTTTAATAAAGTTTAAAGTCTGAAAGTGTGATACCTCCCACATAATTTCTTTTGTTGAGGATTATTTTGGCTATTCATGGTCTTTTTTGTTTCCATATGAATTTCTGTGTTGTTGTTTCCAGGTCTGAGAAGAATGATGTTGGTAACTTAATAGGTATTACATTAAATCTGTAGATTTCCTTGGGTAGAATAGCTAACTTAACAATATTGATTTTTCCTATCCATGATCATGGAATATTTGTTTAATTTGTGACTTCTTTGATTTCTTTGAGTAGTGTTTTGTAGTTTTCATTCTTTTACTTCTCTGGTTAGCAAGATCCAAGGTATTTCTTTCTTTCTTTTTTTTTTTTTGTAGCTATTGTGAATGGGATTGTGTGGGTTTTTTTTTGGTTCTCTGCCTGTTTGTTGTGGGTATATAAAAATGTAATTGTCTTTTGCACATTGATTTTGTATTCTGAGACTTTGCCAAAGTCTTGATCAGTGCAAGAAAGTTTTTGACAGATTATCGTGGGGTTTCAAGGTATAGGATCATATTGTCAGCAAAGAGGGATAGTTTTTTAACTTCCTCCTTTCCTATTTGGTTACTCATGATTTCCTTCTCTTGCCTGATTGCTCTAGCTAGGACTTTCAATACTATGTTGAACGGGAGGGGTAAGAGTGGGTACCCTTGTCTTGGCCCCTTTTTTGGGGGAAATGCTTCCAACTTCTGTCCATTGAGCAGTATGCTGACTATGGGTTTATTGTAGATGGCTCTTACCATTTTGAGGAATGCTCATTCTTTGCCTAGGTGCTCAAGGCATTTTATCAAGAAAGAATGTTGGATTTTGTCAAAAACTTTTTCTGCTTCTAATGATATAATCATATGGTTCTTGCTTTTACATCTATTGATGTGTTTAATTACATTTATGACCTTGTGGATGTTGAACCAGTCCTGCATCTTGGGAACGAAGCCTGCTTGGTCATGTTGGATGATTTCTGAGATGAGTTGATGGATCCGATTTGCTATAATCTTGTTGAGAGTTTTTGCATCTATGTTCATCAAGAAGATTGGCTTCTAGTTCTCTTTCCCTATTGGGTCTTTGCCAGGTTTGGGTATCAGTGTGATGTTATCTTCATAAAATGATTTGTGGAGGATTCCATCTTTCATGATTGCCCAGTATACTTTCAGTAGGATTGGTATCAGCTCCTCCTTGTATGTTTTGTAGAATTCCACTGGGAAGATATTTGCTCCAGGGCTTTTTTTGTAGGTAGATTATTTTTTTTAATGACAGAGTTGATTTCCTTGGTTGCTATTGGTCTACTGAGGATTTAAATTTCTTCTTGTTTCAACCATGAGAGTTTGTGTGATGTCAAAAATCCTCCATTTCATTTAGGTTTTCAAGTTTGCTTCCATACATGTGTGCAGAGTAATCTCTGATAATCTTTTGAATTTCTTTGGGGTCAGTTGTGTTTTCAACTTTTGTGTTCCTAAGTGTGTTTATTTGGGCTTTTTCTCTCTTTTTCTTACTCTCTTTTTCAAGATAGAGGTCCATCTATCTTGTTTATCCTCTTAAAGAAACAGCTTTTTGTTTTGTTGTCTGTTTTCTATGATACTTTTGTCTTCTATGTTCTGTAGTTGGGATTTTATTCTGGTGATCTGGATTCTTCTGTTGAGGTTAGGGTTTTGGTGGTCTTGCCTTTCCAGTCTTTTAGGTGTGACATTAGTCTGTTTATTTGTGATCTTTCTGTTTTTAAAATGTGTGTATTTAGAGCAATACGTTTCCCTTTTATTGCTGATTTCATGGCACCACAGAGATTCTAGTATGATATATCTTTGTTTTCATTAGTTTCTGGGAATCTTTAAATTTCTTTCTCAATTTGCATGTTGACCCAGGAGTCATTCATCAGTATCCATGTCTTTGTGTGTTTCTGGGGGGTCTTGGTGGTGATATTGATTTTTATTGCATTGTGGTCTAAGAAGATGCATGATAATATTTCAGTCTAATGGAATTTGTTTGTGCTTGATTTATGGCTGAAGATGTGGTCAGTCTTGAAGTATGTTCCATGTGGTATAGAGTAGAATGTGTATTCCATGGTTGTTGGGTGGAGTGTTCTGTAGGTATCTATGAAGTCCATTTGGTCAAGTGTCAAGTTGAGGTTCTGGATCTCCTTTTTGATTTTTTGCCTAGATAATCTACCTAGAGTTGTTAGTGGGATATTTAAGTCCCAAGTTATGATTATCTTAAAGTCAATATCCTCTTTTAGTAGTAGTTTTATAAATCCTGCTGTTCCTGTGTTGGGTGCATATATGTTTAGGATGGATATTTCTTGTTGATGGATTGAACCTTTTATCATTATATAGTGTCCTTCTGTATCTTTTTACATTTGTGATAGCCTGAAGATTGTTTTATCTGATCTTTAAATCATGACTCCTGCCTTTTTCTGTTTTCCTGAAAGTTTATTTCCTATCCTCCAACTTTAATTCTGTGAATATCCTTTGTTGTGAAATGTTTCCTGGAGGCAGCATATTGTTGGGTTGTGCTTTTTTATCTAGTTTGCCATTCTATGTCTTTTCAGAGGTGCATTCAGTTCATTCATGTACAGGCTGATTATTGAAACATGGGAGTTTATCCCTGTCAAGGGCCTCTTATAAGGTTGTTTTGTTTTCTTTTAACTTTTGTGTTGATATATATGCATTTTTTTTCACTTTTGCAATTGTACTGTATGCTCTGTTGGCTCTGTGTTTTCCTGTACTCTTGCAAAATGCATGGTCATTCTTTTGTTGTTGTTGTTGTTGTTCCTAACACCTTCTTAAGTGTCTCCTGTAGAGCTGGTCTGGAAGCAGCATAATCTCTTAGGGACTGGATGTCTGGGAAAGACTGTAATTCTTCAATGCTGATGAAGCTGAGCTTGACTGGGTAGACAATTCTTAGCTGGAATTGTTAATCTTTGAAAACTTTAAAAATTGGATTCAAGTCCCTTCTAGCTTATAGTGTTTCTGCTGATAAGTCTGTTGTTATTCTGATTGCTCTTCCCTGGTAGGTAGTCTGAACTTTCTCTCTGGCTGCCTCTAGAATTTTATGTTTTATTCCTACTTTGTGTAGGTGAATTACTATGTGTTTAGGGGTTGATCTTCTCATTTGATGGCTTGCAGGGTTTCTCTGAATCTCTTGTGTTTGGATGATCATATCTCTGGTGAGATAGGAAATGTTTTCTTGCATAACTTCCTGGAACACTTGTTCCAAGGTGATCTCCATTTTCCTTTCTGCTTCAGGTATACCAACCAGGTGTAAATTCAGTCTCTTGATATGATTGCCTTTCTCTGAGTTTTCTCTATGGTTTTAACAGATTGGGTTAATTCTACATTTTAGTCCCCAAACTCTGAGATTATTTTTTCTGCTTGGTTAATTCTGTTTTCCCTGCTTGTCACCTTGTTATTTATTTCCTGGACAGAGTTTTTTAATGGCCAAAATCTCTGTTACAAGTTCTTTCAGTGTTGCATCCTGTCTTTCTTGAATTTCATTCACTCTTTCCATCCCCTTCCTGATCCCTGTTGTGATCTGAGGCCAATTGTTGGTGATTTCCATTGTTTGGGCTCTGAGGTCTGAATTTTTGGGGTGTGGTCTCTTTGGTACTCCGGTGGTTACCTGTGTTCTTCCATTGATTTTTCCTCATTTGTTACAAATCTCTTTCTTTCCTCTTTTATTCCATTATTCAGTGGTAGTGAGAGCTTTCATTTCTGTTATTTGTTCAGCCCCTTATCCTTCCCTGAGCAGGGCCTCTCAAATTTGTTCTATTTTGGAAAGGCCTGTGGGTGGGAAGCTGTGCTGACTCTTGTAGTTTTGAGAGTCAAATAACGTGAGAATTCAGAAATGACTTGCAGGTCACAATGTTTTCTGACTGGGGTATGGATCCCCTGAGATCCACTCCTCACCACCATCCTATATGACAATGCAATGGATATGTGTTTGTACCCCAGTCCAAGTTAAAGTAACAGAAGTAACCGAAATGACAGAGAAAAGAATAATAGAGAACAGGCAAAACAAAACAAAAAACAGAAAAACAAAAGCAGAAAAATAAAAACAAGACAACTGAAAAATAACGTACACACACACAAACACACACACACACACCCCAAAAATCAGAAGAAGAAAAAAAAGAAAAAGAAAAAAGGGGAATTGCAAATTGAATCCTCACACACATATTCACACACACACACACACACACACACACACACACACACACACACACATACACACACTAAACAAAAACAAAATGAAAACATAAAAGAAAAAAGAAAAACCAGAAACTGAACACTCGAACACACACATGCACAAACACACACACAAAGAAAAATAAAAAAATTCTGAACTTTGAGCTCCCTCTTCTGACAGGTTCTGTAATTGTTCCTCTCAGATGTTGCTGTAATCCTACTGTTTCTGCTGGGGGTTTGGGAATGCTGGCTTGTTTCCAATCTCCCCAGCACATGGCTTATGGCAGGTGGGTGGGGTTGGGAAGTGGGGCATCAGCCCTCAGCTGACACCCTTTCTCCGTGTAGTCAGGAAGATTTTCTCCAGTAAGGAGGTGAGCCCCATGTGCTGACCAGGCACACCAACAAGGCTTATCCCAGAGCTAAGTCCTGCTATCATGACTGTCTTCCTGGATCCACCTGGGATCATCTCTCTCAGCTGTGCCCCAACCATGTGGGTTTGATATTTAGAGGATTGTCTGCCCAGCACTCACGGTTGCTCTTCTCTGGCTTGGTCTTCTTCATCCTTTTTTGGTCACATCCTTGGTCCCCTGACTGGGCTAGGGTAGGGGGTAGGATGCCTGAGGCTCCATACTCATCCAGTCCCTCAGAGGTTTGTGCTTTTGGGATATTCCCTCTGGGTTGAGGATCAACTCCAGAGTGATATGTAGTTTACTCATCAAGCACAAGGAGCAGGTCTGTTGCTCTGTAGTGGTCTCCCTGGAGCTCTTCCCTGCCCTGGTTTCAAGATGATGGTGGAGTGAGTGCCTGTTTTGTCTCCTCCAATGGAACTCAGCCTCTGGCTTTCTCACTGTGCTTCCTTCTTGGCCCTCGCTGACAGTGTCTCACCTGGTACTGAGGCAGTAAGACAGAGCGTGGTGCCAAGTGGCAGTTCCTCCCAGCAACTTCTTCCTGAGATGGGTTTTGTTGATTTTAGAAAATGACACTTGCTTCTGTGGCCCAGGGAGCTATAGGGTCTGAGCAAAGCAGCTATTGTGCCAGTGGAGTCAGCAGGAGGGCCCAGGCCACTTGCACCTGCATCTCCAGTCAGCCATTCACACACCCACTTACACATGGACATGCACACAGCTTTGTCCTTGCATTCACTCATTCCCACAGGGACTCGCATAGTCTGACTGGCTCCACTGCCATCTCCCTCCCTCCCAGGTTAGTTTTCTTATGTTCCTATTTATTAGTTTTCTTAACTGACTATTTATTTCCTCTTGGTGTAATTTACCTTGTTTTTCTTTCCTTGTGTTTTCCATGTACTGGAAGTTAGATCTAGATACTTGCTCAAATCATATGGTTATAATTACTTCTAGTCATGGTTGTTTTTGATTTCTCATTGTCCCAGACTTATCCATGGGATATGTCTTTAAGCTAGTTTCTGTACCTTTTTCATATGATCCTGCTAATCTTTGGGTGTGCTTTTGCTTTCTGGCTCAGAAAAATGTTGTGACCACACCTTATGTTTTTCCTATTCCTGGAACCTGAGATTTCTACAGGGAGCACTGTTTTGTTTTGTTTTCTTGAATTGGAAAAATATTAGTTTGAAAACAAAAATCTAGGTGCTGGATTGGCTCATTACTATCAGAGTGCTATTGCTTCAGGTACCTTTTAGTTGTCCAAACCCCTCTCTCTCTATATTTACATTTTATTTTTCAATTCAAATTTATAAGGTTTTCAACACTTACTTTATTTTATATTTGTATTTTAAACACTCTGTGACCAAAATACATGGAGAAAAAACACTTAGATTTATTTAGCTTGCTGCAGTAAGGAAGAATGCATACCCTGGAGAACCATGGGGCATATTTCCTTGTGCCTCTTTTGCTGTTGTTAATTTTTGTTTTGTAACAGCATGTAACATGAGCTCTGCCCTCCTAACAAATTGTGTGTAAAACATAGTATTGTCAACTATAGCCATTACGTTGTACAGCAGATCTCTAGACTTTATTAAACTTGCATAACTGAAAATTTTTACTCATTGAATAACAACTCCTCATTTTCCCTACCCTCTCTCTAGACCCTGGCAATCACCATTTTATTCTCTGCATTTATGAGCTTGACTATTTAAGATTCCACATAGTAGTGAGGTTATGAAGTGTCTGTCCTGTGATTGGCTTTATTCACTTAACATAATGTCCTTTAGGTCTATCTATATTGTTGCAAATGACAAGGCACCCTTCATTTTAAAAACTGAATAATATTTTATTATTATTATAAATATCATCATAATAATATTTATTACACACACACATATGTGTCAGTGTATATAGGACAACAGGATATAGACAAGCAGGATTACATCAAACTAAAAAAAAGTATATACCTGTTGGACATTTGTATGTCTTTGAATAAATGTCTATTCACATCCTTTGTCCATTAAAAATTGTTATTTTTTTTTTTGCTTTTGAGAGTTGTAGGACTTTCTTACGTATTTTGTTCATTAGTCCATTATCTGGTATATGGTTTGCAAATTTTTTCTCTCATTCTATAGATTGCCTTTACATTCTGTTAATTGTTTTCTTTACTATCCAGAAGCTTTTTCGTTTGATGTAGTCCCATTTGTCTATTTTTCTTTTGTTGACTTTGATTTTGGTGATACCAAAAAAATCATTGCCAAGATCAATGTCAAGAAGCTTTCCCCCTATATTTTCTTCTAGAAGTTTTACTGTTTTAGGTCTTACATTTAATTATTTATCTAAAATTGATTATTGCATATGGTGTAAGATAGGGTTATAATTTTATTTTTTTGCATATGAATATGCAGTTTTTCCAACACCATTGGTTGAAAAGACTATCCTTTTTCTACTATGTATTCTTGATGCTCTTGTGAAAGGTCAGTTGACTGAATATGTATGGTATATTTCTGGGCTCTTGAGTCTGTTCCATTGGTCTATATGTCTGTCTTTATGCTAGTATCATACTGTTTTAATTACTATAGATTTGTAATACATTTTGAAATCAGAAAGTGTGATGCTTACAGCTTTGTTCTGTTTTCTCATCTCACTTTGGTTATTCTGGGTATTTGTGCCAAAACCTTGACCTGAGTTCATGAACCACCCAAGACATGCAACCCTATAATAATCATATTTTCTAGTTTCTGTATTTAAAGTTTTAACATCTTGGGAACTTTACTGACCCTGGAGAGACTGACCCTCCCAGGGCCAGACAGTTCTTAGAGACAGTGAAGGATTCTTCTGGAAGTGAATGTCTTTCATATCCAAACGAACCAATTCAGAGCCCTCACCCCAACACTTCCTCTATTGGGTCTCACACACTGGGCCACTATCCACCTGCCCTAATCACTCTGAGGCCAGGTACCGATAAGTAGGAACAGTCCCTATGCCCCAGAGTCCACTGAAATTATTCAAACTAGTCAATCCTAAATGTGCTTACCATACTAGTTCTAGTTCACACTTGCACTGAACATTTACTCCAGTCGTTTGCATCCTTGTCTGTAATTGGACTTTAAAAAACACTCACAGAAACAAAGAAATGAGTATCACATGTTCTCACTCATAAGCAGACCTTGAACAATTATCGGAATACTATAAGAAAAGGATTGGCAGTAGCTGGAAACTGCCAAGAGGGAAGCAGGGAAGCGGGATTGGCAGTAGTGGGAATCTGCCTGGGGAAGGTGGGGTGGGCAAACCTCATCAACAAAGATACCTGCATAAGGAACATTTGTATACCTAACCCTGAATTGTACCCCACATCTTTAAAATAAAAGTAAATAAATAAAAGGAAAAACAAAAACAAGACACTCATGCTCAGTCCCAACTCTAGACTTATTAAATCAGAATCTCTAGTTATATGATGCAGAGATCAAGTGTGACACTTTCAAAGAGTTCTTCAATTGATGTTTGTGTTCAGCAAATACTAAAAATTACTGATTTAGTCTTTTAACATCTTAAGGAAGATCTCCCACTAGACTCTACTTTGGGAAAGCTTTGGCCTTTGACCTCTGGCCCCTTACTTCATAAATGCCTTCAAAACTGAAGGTTACATTCCCTTGGTTAGCAAATGCTGTCAGGAAAAAGCAACTTCCTTTCTTCACTAAACTCTCTGAGCTCCCACTTCCCCTTGGAATTTGACCTGTAATGTCATGCATTACAAATTAATTTTAAATACTACTTTAAAAGCTTAAACATTTTAAATCCAGAATTTCAAATCGTTTTCAGCACAAGTCTTTATCTGAATAGATTATTTAGATTAGTCTATCGCACTTCCCAAATCCTCAGCTTAATTTATTGCCAATATTTATGTCTGCTCATTCTGCCTTGTACCTTTGTTCTCAAGTCCACTTAACAGTACAGTCATAGTAGACAGTTCAGCATGCTATGAGATCCTTCCTCAAGGGTCTTTCTTCTTTTCTCAATCAGGTTTTTCTCTAAGCTGTGAAAAGCTGCCTATTTTGCACAAGCATGGCTTGTAAATTCAGAGATGTTGAAGACCCCCTGGGACAAGTCTCCACTAATGGACACTGTGGGTGGTCTAATAAATATTCCATATTGTCCCTAAACAAGATGATTCTGAAATACTGTCTGTATAAGTCTTCAGAATGTCCACTTTGGGATTCATCTCAATTTCCCCATAATGGTAGCCAACTCGTTAATTCACTTTTCTTTTTCATTTTTTTCTATATTACATTCCCTTTCTCTGACTTCCTGCCATCATTTCCCAAATGAACTATACCTCTACAAGCCAATTTTTCAGGGAGAATTCAAAGAAAAACAAAGTATTCCCATAGGAACTTGAGACCTTACCACTTCTCTCATCATTTCAATGAACTTTTAAAGAACCTACATTGTAACCAATGCTTGCATCAGAAAACATATAAAGATAATGTTACTATTGTGTGAATTTGATTTATTTGTATATGTGGATTTCTACTTTATTATAATCTAAATTTTATTATATAATTTATTATAAATTATAATATAAATATTTATTTATTTCATGACAAATATTTACATGAATATCCATTATTTACAATATAGAAACATACATATTTAATAAATAATAAATGCACATTAAAATTTGATTTTAAAATGAATATTTATATTATAATGACATTTATTGATATGTATTAAATATTACAATTCAAATACTTGAAAGTAATTTTAATTTAAATATAATTTATATCTTATTATAATTTATGATTTGTTATGAATTTCTATAAGTTATATATGAACATCAACAAATCTCTATCAAGTCTATATTGAGATCAATACATCATTTTCACAGAAAAATTCACTCATACATTACTAAATACATTACCAAATATTACCACATGATGGCAGTACCTGCAAGCTTTTATCTTAGGTGTAGGCCTGATGTTGAACTGTTTTTCCTTAATCTGTGCTTGGAGTAGACGGACCACGTCTAGCCAATGCAAGCAGAAATACTCCTGCAAAGTCTGCATTTCTAACCTTCATTATTGCCCACTTCACTCAGGCTAGCTAGAGTCATCATGAATACACCCACATGTTAGGCTTCCTTACTCACTCACAGGGGTCTTTAGACCTTGACAGGTGTCCCCCCAACAAAACTACCTTCTTCATGACAACTGATTTTGTTCCATCACAATTTGTTTCTCTTTGGCTTATCCAGGAGCTATGGACAGTGGGATGCTATTGAGAGCTAGACAATTAGTTGTGCAGACATGTCAATCAATGCATTGTCCAGGAATCCAGGCAGAAACTTACTTGGCTGACACTCAAAGAGATGTAGTAAACACACTGTTTTTCTCTATCGCTGTTCCAGTAAGGATTTTTACATGCTATTTGGCCCAAATCACCTTAGAAGTAGACACTCAGATTGGGATTCTGGAATTGGTCCTCTAACTTGTAAGATAATGATATGTGGGGTGCTGATAATCTCTTGCATGTTGTTACATGTTACATTCGCTAATTCAGGGGTCAGCAAACTATGGCCAGTGGGCCCAATCTGTCTCATATTTCATTTCCTATTTTTGCAAATAAAGTTTTATTGGAACACAGTTACGCCCATTTGTTACATATTGCCTATGGATGCTCTAGATGAATAGTTGTGAAAGAGACCTACGGTATGCAAATCCTAAACTATTACTAACTGGCTTTTTTGTTTGTTTTAGAGAGGAAAGATCTCCCTATGATGCTCAAGCTGGAGTGCAGTGGCTAGTCACTGGCTACAGGTGCAACCACAGCACTCTGTAGCCTGGAATTCCTGGCCTCAAGTGATTCTCCTGCCTCAGTCTTCAGTGTAGCTAGGACTACAGGTGCATGCCACTACTCTTGACTTATTTAGCCTTGTAATAAAAAAGTTTTCATAGATAAGGATGATGGCAGAAGAAATGGAGAAGAAGAGAAAGGAGAACTCTCTCTGTTCTCACAAAGCCCAGCTTCCCTAGGCATTTCCCTACTTCACCTATCCTTTCTCTATTATACACTTCATTCACTTCTTTACCCCACAAATATGCAAATGCAATCATTTTGTTATTTGTCTGGAGAAATTCATTTGAGACTGGGCTAATTAGCTAAATTTCTGTAGAAGGGAGTGTCTATATTAAGAGAGTGTTCGTTGTTGGAAAAGTGCAAGAATTTGAGCAAAATGTTAATGATGAGCATCTCTAGATAAAGTCATCAAGAATTAGTCATTTTCATCTTTACTTAACCACATGCATACATACATAATATTAAAATGGAGACCATGCCTGAAAAATTCCTGAGTGACAAAACCAACTGTGTCTTAACAATAGTCTTAACCTTGCTTAAACTACAAACATTAGTGGAAGTTAACTTGGGCCATTTCTGGTGAATGCTTATGTTTGAAACAAAACTTAATTTCAGTCAATTGAAGGGTTAAAAATATGCTATTCTGGCATATTGATTAAGCTAAATACACTCGAAAAGCAGCAGATTTAGATCTTCATGCTATTTTTTTTTTAATTGTCAATGAGTTCATTTAGAAAGCAAACTAGAGAGAGAGATTCACCTCCCCACGGTAGGGGAGGGGGCCAAAGCGCCTAAGAAAACATGGCAACCATAGCTCGAAGAGCCACGTGGAGACAACAGAGTTTAACACAGCAATAACCTCATGCCGTTTCTTTAAAGCAGAAGATAAAATTCGCATGTCAAAGACATTGTCCTTACACTAGAAGGAAAGGCAACATTTTTACCCTCACGGATGAGAAGTTGAAACCAAGAGAATTCTGTACAGACCTTGTTAAAATAACTTTTATCTTGTAAGTCTCCCCAAATAATTAGCTGCTGCTTCACAACTATTTGTCCAATCCAGTATATAAGTAACTAACTGCTTATTTGGGTCTTCATTTCCTCATGAGGGCTCTCATACCATAAAAACTTGTATTATGTTCTTCTCCTATTGATCAATCTTATGTCGATTTAATTCTCAAACCCAGCTGGGACCCTGAGAGGATGGAGATAGAATTTTTCCACCTCTAGTGAATCATAGGAGTGAACTAACATATGATGATGTGACTAGGGATGTTCCAACAAGGTAAACCAAAATAGACTACCTTGTATCTGCTAACCCAACAGATAATTTCTTTACGTTGATTGCACAATTGCCCTATAAATACTTTCCTCTGTTGCTTTGTCATTGTAATACTAAATCTCTTCCCGTTTGGTGTTTCCCAATTTGTGAATTTCTTCTTCTTCAAATAAACTCTTTAAAGTGTTATTGTGCCTTGGGTATTTACATATAAATGTTTAGCATATATGTATAAATATATATGTAAAGGCATACTTCAATCATCATGTTGCAGGTTCAGGTACTGTATTTTTATTATAAATTGAAGTTTTGTGGCAGCCCTCTGTTGAGAAAGCCTATTGGTGCCACTGTTTCAACAACATGTCCTCACTTTATGTTTCTGTGTTACATGTTGGTAATTCTCACAATATTTCAAACTGTGTAATCTGTTAGGGTGATCTGTGATCAGTGATCTTTAATGTTATTATTATAATTGTTTTGGGGCACCATGAACTGTGCCTATAGAAGACAGTACATGTAATCGATAAACGTGTGTCTTATCACTGGTTCACCAACTGGCTATTCCCCTGCCTCTCTCTCCCCTCAGGCCTCCCTATTCTCTGAGACACAACAATATTGAAACTAGACCAATTAATTATCCTACAAAGTCTTGTAAGTGTCCAGGTGAAAGGAAGAGTTGCACATCTCTCATTTAAAATCAAAGGTAGAAATGATTAAGCTTAGTGAGAAGTCACATTGAAAACTAAGACAGGCCAAAATCTAGGCCTTTTGAGCCATACAGTTAGCCAAATAGTAAATGCAAAATAAAAATTCTTGAAGGAAACTAAAGTGCTACTCCAGTAAACATACCAATGGTAAGAAAGTGAGACAGACTTCTTGCTGATAGATAGATTGTTTTGTTGGTCTGGATAGAAGATCAAACAAACCACAACATTCCCTTAAGCCAATGCCTGATCCAGAGCAAGGCCCTAACTATTTAATTCTATGAAGGTTGAGAGAGGCGAGGAAGTGGCAGAAGGAAAGTTTGAGGTGAGCAGAGGTTGGTTCATAAGGTTTAAGGAAAGAAACCAACTTAATAACAAAGTGCAAGGTGAAGCAGCAAGTGCTAATGTAGATGCTTCAGCAAGTTATTGACAAGATCTAGCTAAGACAATTGTGGCTATAATAAACAAAATATTTTTTGGTGTAAACTAAACACCCTTATAGTGAAGGCAATGCCATCTAGTACTTTCCTAATTAGAGAGGGAAGTCAATGCCTGGCCTCAAAGCTTCCAAGGACAGTCTTAGTCTCTTATTAGGGGCTAATGCAGCTGGTGAATTTAAGGTGAATCCAATGTTCATTTACTATTTCAAAATCCTAGGATCCTTCAGGATTATGCTAAGTCAACTCTGCCTGTGCCCTACAAATGGAACAACAAAGCCTGGATGACAACATATCGGTTTACAGCATGGTTGACTGAATATTTTAAGTCCATTGTTGAGAAGTAATACTCAGAAAAAAACATTCTTTTAAAAATATACTGCTTATTGAAAATGCACCTCGTCATCCAAAATCTCTGTTGGAGAGATACAGGTAGATTAATGTTATTTTCATGTGTATGACACAGCATCTAGTCTTAGGCCATGGATCAAGGAGTCATGTCGACGTTCATGACTTTTTGTTTAAAAAATATGTTTTGTAAGGCTATAGATAGCATCGATGGTGATTCTTCTGATAAATCTGGCAAAGTAAATTGAAAACCTTCTGGAAAGAATTTACCATTTTAGATGCTTATGATTAATGAGAGTAGGTCAAAATATCACTATTTACAGGAATTTGGAAGAAGTTGATTTCAAACCTCATGGATGACTTTAAGAGGTTCGAGACATTAGTGGAAGAAATCACTGCAGATGGAGTAGAAATAGTCAACGACTAGAATTAGAAATGGAGCCTGAAAATGTGACTGAACTGCTGCAATCTCATGATAAAATTTTTAAAAAATTTTTATTAAAAAAATTTTTTTTAAATTTTAAAGATGTGGGGTACAATTCAGGGTTAGGTATACAAATGTTGATTATGCAGGTACCCTTGTGGATGAGGTGTGCTCCTCCCTCCCCTGGCAATTTCCCTCAAATGCCAATCTCACTCCTCCTCCTCTTTCCCACTACTGCCAATCCCTTTCTTATAGTATTATAATTGTTCAAGGTCTGCTTATGAGTGAGAACATATGGTACTCTGTTCTTTGTTTCTGTGATAGATCATTGAGTATGATCGACTCTAAATCCATCCAAGTTGCTGCAAAGTCCATATGTTTGTCCTTCTTTATGGCTGCATAATATTCCATTGTATATATGAACACTTTTTTATTCATGATAACATTTTTATAGATAAGGAGTTGCTTCTTATAAATAAACTAAGAAATGGAATCTACATCTGGTAGATGGAATCTACATCTGGTAAACAAAGATGCTGTGAACATCGTCCAAATGACAACAAAGAATAATCCGTAAACCTAGTTGATAAAGTAGTGGCTGCTTTTGAGAGGACTGACTCCAATTTTGAAAGAAGGTCAACTGTGGGAAAATGCTATCACATAGTACTGAGAGCTACAGAGAAATTTTTCATGAAAGGAAGAGTCAATTTGTGTGGCAAACCTCAGTGCTGCTTTATTTTAAGAAATTGCCACAGCCATACCAATCTTCAGCAACCACCACCCTGATCAGTTAGCCATCAACATTGCGAAAGATCCTCCACTAGCAGAAAGTTTACCACTTGCTAAAATCATTATTTTTTTTAACAGCAAAGTATTTTTAAATTAAGGTATGTAATAATTTTTGGATATAATGCTATTGTGTACTTAACAATACAGTATAGTGTAAACATAACTTTTATAAGCACTAGGAAACCTAAAAAGTTGTCTCACACTATTATGATTTTTTTATTGTAATTGTCTGAAATATAACCTGCATTATCTTTGAAGTATGCCTATGGGGGGAAAATCTGTCTATCTATCTCTCTATCTATCTATCTCTCTTTCTATCTGTCTCAATCGCTCTCTCTCATCTCTGTCTTTTTCTATCTTTGTCTCAATCTCTATATATCTATATATTAGAGAAAATGTTTAAAATGTTAAATGCACTTGGCTACCAAAAGCACTGAGGAATCCCCAATTAGAAAAAAATGCTTGAAATATTTTTATTTTATACAACTTTGCTTACATTTGTGCTGTGAATTTCTCTTTTCCTTATGTGCCAAGGAGACTGAGTCAAATGGGAAAGTTATCAAGAAGAGAGTCTGTGAAGCCTTCCAAGACGTGGAAGACAAAAGAAAACTGGCAGGGGTATGTTTGCTAAGGTGTGATTGGGAGTAGCTACGGCTTTTTATGACCTCCTCTCACACCTGCTCCCAACACCCATCCTCAAGCTCAAGTCAGATGATTCCGATGTGCTTCTGCTAACACTTTAACAACAGCAGGGATTACTTTTACTTTCAATTTCAGTTTTATTGCATTTGTGGGAATTATGAGCTTCCTTTTTTTTTTTTTTTTAAGTGTTTATAAAAGAGGGATATGAAGTGAAAGGAAGAAAGAGAACAAGCGTTGAGTGAGAGACAACTGAGAACCCTTCTTGTACCTGCGGTGCTGTGGGACAGGTATACCAATTCTTTTTTTACATTCATCTTAGTCTGGAATTCCAGATTTGATTTCTGATTACAAGCGGCAATGGAGTAACAGGCAGGAAGGGTAGGGCGCCTGCTGTCTGGCCTGCAGGGGAGGTCTGTGTCTGGCTTCAGTTCTGGGAAAGTCAGCTTCTCCATTAGGAGCAGTGACTGCTGACAGGTGACAACTAGGTATGCTGAGTCCCCTGGATGTGCTGCTCCCTGAGCGTCAACTCAGGGCAACAGCGTGTGTAGAGGAAAGAAGCCAGGGCCCTGTGGTTGGAGCTGGGAGGCAGAGAACAAGACTCCCTGCCAAGGAGCTTCCAGGAAGTTATGACATTAAGAGTTTCTTTTTTATTTTTCTAGTAGTCACACTTAGGAACGCTCTGTAAATCTCTATGAAGAAACAAATGTAGTCCTTAAAGCATTGATCCTTATTAACAAAAATAATTATATGGTCAAACTCTTTCCCTCTCTCTCAGTGTGTGTGTGTGTGTGTGTGTGTGTGTGTGGTGTTTGTTTCTCATAGCATCAGCAGAGTCACTTGTAGCATTTGCTAAACACACAGATACTTTGACCTGAGAATCTGGGTTTTATTTACCTTTTAACTTTTTTATTTTTTAATTTTAAATATGGGGGTACAATTCAGGGTTGGGTATACAAATGTTCATTATGTAAGTACCCTTGTTGATGAGGTGTACCCTCCACCCCTGGCAGTTTCCCACTACTGCCAATCCTGCCCTGCCCTCCCCTGGCAGTTTCTCGCCACTGCCAATCCCTTTCTTATAGTATTGCCATAGTTGTTCAAGGTCCGCTTATGAGTAAGAACATATGATACTCAGTTCTTTGTTTCTGTGTTAGATCACTCAGTATTATAGCCTCTAAGTTCATCCAAGTTGCTGCGAAGGAGAATCTGGGTTTCAACAATCCTTTCAGGTGATTCTTATGTACATCAAAGTTTGAAAGTCATTCCTGAACAGGATTAAACAGATGTACTTTATTAATCTAAGGTTAAAAGCTCTGTGGTTCATTTCCAGCAAAGAAACCACAGACTTGGTATTTATTGTTTGCAGTAACAGCCACATGTTTGAATCTCTTCCCTTAGTGGTCGCTTGAAAGAGGGGACTGTACAATACCAGTGATTTTAATGTAGACATTACCGTCTGGCCAGGTTCTTATGCCTGCTGCTCAGAAAAACTGAGACTGATACAGCTGTTACAGTAGAGAAAGGGTTTCATATCACAAAGCAACTGAGGGAGAAGGATGGGAGATAGTTCTCAAATCTGTCTTCTCAATAATTTTAGGCTAGGATTTTTTAAGGACCAATCTAATGGGCAGGGGGCTAGGAAATGGGCACTGCTGATTAGTTATAGATGATGTCATGGGGGAGTGATGAAACTGTCTTTGTGTGTAGAGCCAACTTCTGGGAAGGGGCATCACAGGTAGAACCAACTTCTTGGTATGTGCTCTGGATCCAGTTGGGACCTCGGGACCATCAGAGTGTAAAGTCTGAAAAATATCTCAAACATCATTCTTAGGTTTTATAATAGATGTTACCTATAAAGCAGGTTTTCATGTGCTCATTGGTCATCTGTTTATCTTTTTCAGAGAAATGTCTGTTCCAGTTCTTTGTCGATTTTTGAGTTAGGTTTTTGTTGTTGTTAAGTTGTAGTTCTTTATGTAGTCTATCAGAGATATGATTTTCAAAAGTTTTCTCTTATTCTGTTGGCTACCTTGTTAGTCTGTTAATAGTGGTTTTTTTTAAAAATAATTAATCAGTATTTTTTATTATGGTTTTGTGGGGTACAGTTAAGGGTTAGGTGTACAATTACGTTTCATTCAGGCTGAGGTCTCACAAGTTGCCCAGGTGGGTCTCGAACCCACGGGCTCAGGCAATCCACTCACCTCAGCCTCCCAAGGCACGGGATTACAGGCTGAGCCACTGAGCTCTGCTCTAATAGTGTTTTTAATTTTGATGAAATGTAATTTACCTTTTTTTCCCTGTACTTTTGGTATCATAAATAAGCAATCATTGATATCTGAAATCCAAGTTAGGTAGAATAACACTAGAAAAGGTAGTACCCATTTAGGTTAACATGTTCCAGATAAGGTCTACTCTGCTTCCTCTTCAAGTGAAGGGAACAGGAAATTGGCATGCCAGATCCTCCAGAACAAGACCATGTCACAGAGGGAACTGGGAAAGGAAATGCCATGGAATTTTCTACCATTTTCAATTTGGTCTTTTTTTCTTAATTGGATTGTTTACCAGAGTTCCTATAAGATTATTTTAGCCAATTTTTTCTTTTTGACAACTCCATGGAGGTAAAAAGGATTTAAAACTTCTTAGTTTGCCATTTTGCTAAATTGTGTGGGTTTTTTTTTTTTTGAGTCCGAGTCTCACTCTGTCGCCCAGACTGGAGTGCAGTGGCCGCTCCCGGCCACCGCAGCCTCGCCTGCTGGGCTCCGGCGATCCTTCTGCCTCAGCTTTCCGAGTAGCCGGAATTACAGGCATGCGCTACCACGCCCGGCTGATATTTTGATTTATTGTAGAGATGAGGTCTCACTGCCCAGGCGGGTCTCGAACCCGCAGGCTCAGGCAATCCACTCACCTCAGCCTCCCAAAGGCGTGGGATTACAGGCTGAGCCACCGAGCCTGGCATAATTGTGTGGGTTTTTAATCCTGGCTCTATAACATATTCAGTCAACCTTTGTGAGCCTCATTTCTCTCATTTGAAAAGTGGGTATAACAATCTCTAACTGGCAGGTTCTTGTGAGTATCAGTGAGTCAATTCTATAAGGTATGCATTGCAGGGTTTGGCATATTGAAAGACCCCATAATGGTAAAAAGTACGTAAGATTTTATTATTACTATTAAAGTACAACTTCGGAGAAGGTAATACTTCGTGTTTCATCACTAACCCTATTATAGATTTTAGAGAATGACGAAAGAAGCCTTCTGCAGTCTGCTAATGCCGGGTTACATGTTGTCTTACAGAAAGAGCAGAAATCTTTATTGATCCTAAATTGATGGGTGTTTGGATAACTCTGAGGCAGAGAATAACTTTGTAATCTTATTGCTACTAAGAGATTATTCTAGGTTAGCACGTTGCCATGGCATGTGGACCTAAAATGTTGGCCCCCATCTGTCTGGTGGAAAACAACAATGAGCAGCTCTTGGTGAATCAGCAAGCTATAGAGATTCTTGATGAGATTGCTCAACCAGTGGTGGTGTTGTCCATTGTAGGACTATACCGTACGGGGAAATCCTACCTGATGAACCTTCTGGCAGGAAAGAACCATGGTGAGTGGTGTCTTGGGGCATGGGTCGATTGCTTGATTCCAGGTATATCTCAGCTTCTCAATTCTTTCTCCCAATCACATCAAGGGAGAACCCAACTCATCTCAATAAACCACCTTTCTCGTTTGAATTCTAACCACCAAATCACCTTCTTACTGTATCTGGTTTCATATTCTTTCCTTTATTCCCACTGAAGAAAATCTCTCCTACTTGTATCTAGAACCCTACCTTCTCTTGCATACTAAAGCCTATAGTTTGTCTCTTTCTTCTCACAAGATATTTTACTTTCTTTATATAGTATTTCCATTAACACATAAAATGTTTGAATATGTATCATATTAAAAATCCTTCTAGAATTTCACATCCCATCTGACATCCAACTCCTGTTTTATTTTTGTGTTTGTTTTCAACCTTTTTCAATCCAAAATATATTATCTCATTTTCCTTTTTTGACTTTTTCTTTCTCATGTCTCAGTCCACTGCTCTCTGACTTTGAACCCCTCTGAGCTTTCAAGACGTTCTTGTCATGGTTATCAGTGACCTCCATTGTGTCTGATTCATGGATTCCTTCTTGTCTCCATCTTGAGCCCTTGCTTGGCTTCACTCTCATATTTAATGTCCCTTGTTTTTTCAAATAGGTGACTCGCAAAGTAAGCCATTCTTGACGAAATAGAGAGAGCACTATCTTGTAGGCTAGTGGAGGAGTTACCATCCCAGAAGTCTGATCTTGTAGCCCAGGACTATAGTGATCTGCTGTCAGTGTGTGCATTGCTTCTTTTTCTTCCCTTGCAGGCTTCCCTCTGGGCTCCACGGTGCAGTCTCAAACCAAGGGCATCTGGATGTGGTGTGTGCCCCATCCCTCCAAGCCGAACCATACTCTGGTCCTTCTGGACACCGAGGGTCTGGGGGATGTAGAAAAGGTAAGGCAGAGAGTCTCAGACAGATTCTTATTTTGTATTTTCACCTTATCTTGTTCCCTTGTAAATTAACTACTGGGATCTCTTGTGAAGCCTGGTAATCCAACTATAATGAATGAGTCCAACATTGTTTAAATCTGATTTCTAGACAAGATCAGATATCATGATATATTAGGTAAAATATTCTCTTTTTCTTGGGACTGGGGTGAATAATTTGGTTCAATTTAATAAAAACTTACTGAGCATCTGAATTCAGGTCTCTGGATACTAGTGAATAGTCTTATGCATACTAGTGAGTAAAGTAAACCCCTTGCCCTCAAAGGGTCTTTAGTCCCATTGAGGAGATCACATATATGCATTGCTATTAATATAGTGTGACAGGGAAAGAAGCAGGTTATTGAGAGGTAGAAGTTGGGCTCCAGTGCAATCCCTGACCTCTGTCAATTTCATAGGAATCTCTGTGGCTGGGATGGCATTTTGGGGTTAATTTGTGCTAAGACAATAGTGCTAGGCTTTCATCCCTGATGCCGATTAGATACTGAAAATCTGCCCTGAAAGGCCTTTTCTTTAAGATGGCTGACACCTAAGGGCTGTCATTCATCAACACTCTCAGTAGTTGGGGGAATCAGTTATCCAATCCTGCAGAGTGATCCAGGGCTGGGCATGGTGGCTCACACCTGTAATCCCAGCACTTTGGGAGGCCAAGGCAGGAGAATAGTTTCAGCCCAGGAGTTTGAGACCAACCTAGGCAACATAGAAAAACCTCATCTCTACCAAAAAAAAAAAAAAAGTCAGAATTAGCCAGGCATGGTGCAGCATGCCTTTGTCCCAGCTTCTCGGGAGGATGAGATGGAAGGATCACTGGAGCCTGGGAGCTCAAGGCTGTTGGAGCCATGAACGTGCCACTACACTCCAGCATGAACAATAGAGTGAGACCCCAACTCAAAAATAATTACTTTTCTAAACCTAAAAGCAATGGGAAACATTGTGCAGTTACTCATAAATATTTGTTGAATTTAATTGGATGTGTTTAGAATCACTGGTTATCCCCCCTATGGTCTCTTTTATATAGCCCATGGCCAATAAATATGTGTAGAATAAAGAAGTACGAACACCCATCATCAATACACAATTAAGAATGAGTTGAAGAAATTGAAAATTCTGTGAAGATTGGAATTCTTTATATGTAAAGGCATTGTGAACATAAGAAATATTGTAATTGTCAAAGATATTATTTGCATTCTTATCCATCTTCTTTGTACAGTGAATGCATTAGTTGAAATTAAAAATAAAAGATTGGTAAGATAACTGTTTCAGTGAAATTCTAAAGAATACACTCCTAGGTCCTTTGCTCTAATGTGCTTTTTAGGGTGACCCTAAGAATGACTCGTGGATCTTCGCCCTGGCTGTGCTTCTTAGCAGCACCTTTGTCTACAACAGCATGGGCACCATCAACCACCAGGCCCTGGAGCAGCTGCAGTATCCTTCCAGCAACCAAATCACCAAGTTTCATGGAGTTTATAGAAATAGAGATAAAATCATTTCTTCCTTTGCTTTTATTTAGTTGCCTTTGGTGGAGCAGAGGAAACCCAGAGAGTGTTTATACTATTTCTATAAGAGAAATATGTGAATTGTGGGCAAGCAGTGCATTTTCCTTAGCCAAGCTGTAGCTATGTGACAGAACTCACAGAATTAATTAAGGCAAAGTCCTCCCCAAGATCTGAAGGACTAGAAGATTCTACAGAGTTTGTGAGTTTCTTTCCAGACTTTATCTGGACTGTTTGGGATTTCACCCTGGAGCTGAAGTTGAATGGTCGCCATATTACAGAAGATGAGTACTTGGAGAATGCTTTGAAGTTGATTCCAGGTATCAGAGCATGGCCTGCGTGATGGGTGACTCAGTCAGCGGTGGGGTCTGTTAAACACTGTGCATCACCTCTGGAGTTGCATTTGTATTTGAGACTAGATTGAGACCTGTAGAAATGAGGACTGGGGTGGGGGTGGGTTGAAAATCTCCAGGGACTGGAATTTAAGTTCATTTAAAAAGAGTAGAACCTAGTGTAGAATGTACTTAATCAAGACGAGTTTGTTCTTTGACCATTTGTCCTTTAGCATTCAGATTACAAAGGGTGCTAAAACTTTCTAAAGACCAGATCCTTGAGATCCTTCTTGTGCCTTCTGTATTTCTTGTTTAGTCAAACAATTGAGCAGATAACTGTTTGACAAGAAATTACAATAAAATGCCTATTTAACAAAAAATATATATCACACAGTTAGATCTTATTTTTCTCATGGAAGGATGTAACTTTTCAATACTTATATAGTTATATCATCTACAAAAATGATTTTATGTTCTAAATAAATCTGAAGAAGTATAAGTCTACACAACTTATTCCTTTTCAAAATTTCTGATCATTACCAGAACACTTATTTTTCTTTCTGTGTTATAGCTTTCTCATACTTCCAACATATTTATTCATGCTATAACTACAAAATAGTAGTAATAATTATTTTTTGAGTTGGAGTCTCACTCTATTGCCCATGCTGGAGTGCAGTGGCACACTCATGGCCACCGCAGTCTCTACGTGCTGGGCTCAGGTGATCCTTCCACCTCAACCTTCCAAGTAGTTAGACCCACAGGCATGTATCACCACGCCCAACTAATTTTTTGATTTATTGTAGAGACAAGGTCCAGCCATGTTGCTTAGGCTGGTCTCAAACACCTGAGCTCCGACAATCCTCTCACCTCCACCTCTTAAAGTGCTGGGATTACAGGCTTGAGCCACTGCAACTGGCTAAAATAAAATAATTATTTTAATGAGTTACCTTACATGGGTGTGTATTTGACAAGCTCTTATAAGAAATATCAATTCTGATATACTCATTTTTGTTTTTATTTTTTCTGTTCATGCTCTTTCAAAATATTTATTGAAAAACTGGAGTGCAGAAGAACAACACCGTCAAATCAAATATAATCCTTTAACTCAAAGAATTTACAGAGTAGTGATGAGTATCTTAAAATTATATTTTCATTTCATTTAATCTTCGGAGGTTTTTAAGTCTTCAGATACTACAAACAATATGTTGAAAGTTTAAAGAGTAGCCCAAACTATACAAATTCTTTTTAGCATCAATATGGTTTTTTTCTTTTTCTTTTTTTTGAGTTGGAGTCTCACTCAGTTGTCCAGACTGGAGTGCAGTGGCCGCTCCTGGCCACCGCAGCCTCAACTTGCTGGGCTCTGGTGATCCTGCCGCCTCAGCCTTCCAAGTAGCTGGAACTACAGGCGCGCGCTACCACGCCTGTCTATTTTTTAATTTATTGTAGAAATGAGGTCTTGCCAAGTTGCCCAGGCGGGTCTCGAACCCGCAGACTCAGGCAATCCACTCACCTTGGCCTCCCAAAACACGAGATTACAGGCTGAGCCACCGTGCCCGGCTGGTTTTTCTTATATAATCATGGTGTCTTTCTTAGTGTTCTGAGTATTGCTATTTCTAATATTGTTCTCTTATCTCTTATTTGTGGCTCTTCTTTGGTTCCCACTGCTCAATTTCTTTTTTTTTCTATTAATTTTTTTATTTTAAAGATGTGGGGTACAATTCAGGGTTAGGTATACAAATGTTCATTATGCAGGTACCCTTGTGAATGAGGTGTGCCCCCTCTTCCCCAAGCAGATTGCCAATTCTGCTTCTCTGCCCCCCTTCTGGCAGTTTCCCACTACTGTCCATCATTCTCTTATAGTATTATGATAATTGTGCAAGGTCCACTTATGAGTGAGAACATGTGATACTCAGTTCTTTGTTTCTGTGAAAAATCACTCAGTATTATAGACTCTAAGTCCATCCAGGTTGCTGTGAAGTTCACGATTTTGTTCTTCTTTGTGGCTGTATAATATTCCATTGTGTATATGTACCACATTTTTTGTATCTAGTCCTCTTCTGATGGGCAGCACGGTTGGTTTCATGTTCTTGCTACTATGAACAATGCTGCAGTAAACACACTTGTGCAGGTATCTTTTTTTAGGTTGATTTGAGTTCTGGGTATATTCCTGGTAGGAGGATTCCACTGCTCAATTTCTACATGAAATCAAGTGGACTAGACATTTACATTTGACAGCTCATTCACCCAGCCCATTCATTCAGTGAACATCTAATAAACAATTACTCTATTCAGGTCTATGGATACCAGCCATAGGTTTTGTCAGATGTCTTCCAAAATTTCTTGCCAGAGTTTTATCATTGGTGCAAGTTTGATGTGGAAAAAAGTATTGAATATTTACGTTAAAGGAATTCTATAAGCATAGAAGACTGCAAAAATAAAACAAACCTTGTCAAAAATATTCTTTAGCTCCCTTATCCCAAGACTGTTTTCACTGTACTCTCTGCTTTTTCTTGTCCCTCAGGCAACAATCCCAGAGTACAAATATCCAATCTACCCAGGGAGTGCATCAGGCATTTCTTTCCAAAACGAAAGTGCTTTGTCTTTGACCGACCAACACATGACAAATACCTCTTAGCCAATATTGAGAAGGTATCAGAAAACCAACTGGATCCTAAATTCAAGGAACAAACAAACATTTTCTGTTCTTTTATTTTCACCCATGCAAGAACCAAGACCCTCAGAGGGGGAATCACTGTCACTGGAAATCGTGAGTCTCTTTTTCACATTTCTGTGGGGCCTAATGTATTTTGAATATATTGTGTAATGGGTTTCTCAGCACTCTTGTTCGAATCTATGGAGAACTATATATATAGATATTTAGACTTCATATAAATGTGTATATTTTATAATTGTCTCACTTTTGGGGTATACACATTCCTCTTCAGAATTGCAAACTTTGTTATTGATATCTGTAGCTTCCACATATCTGAAAAAAATCTTCCATTAATAATAAAATCATTAACTGTGTGTAAAAACAGATATATATTATTTTCTGAGGAGAAGTGCTTTATGTTCAATATTCTTTGCAAGAAGACTACAAAAAATATTTTGGAAGTTTAAAGAAGTCTATAAATAAATATTATCCCATAAATCCCTTGGTAGATTCAGAATTAGGAATATGTATATCCAATTTTCCCTGCCTCATCATTCTACCTGTGTAATCTATTTTCCTTTTAATTTTTTAAATGAGAAATGATGTATTCCATACCCTCTTAGTATGTTTGATGAAAGTAGATATTTAAATTTTTTTAGCACTGTGGCTTGAAGAAACAAAAAAATGGAGAGTCAATATCATTAAGAAAATGACAGTAATGATAGTAGAAAGAAGGTGTGTGTGTGTGTGTGTGTGTGTGTTTGCATGTGTGTGATTTTAGGAATATGGCTCAGAGTCTTAGACCCCATTGAGTTATAATTTTATAATTATACCCCAAATTTCCTGGTTTATTCAGGTTTAGGGACCCTGGTGGTGACTTACGTGGATGCCATCAACAGTGGAACTGTACCTTGTCTGGAGAATGCAGTGACAACTCTGGCTCAGCTGGAGAACTCAGCGGCTGTGCAGAAGGCAGCCGACCACTACAGCCAGCAGATGGCCGAGCAAGTGGAGCTCCCTACAGACACTCTCCAGGAGCTGCTGGACGTGCATGGAGCATGTGAGAGGGAAGCCATTGCAATCTTCATGGAGCGCTCCTTCAGGGATGAAAATCAGGAATTCCAGAAGCAGCTTGTGGTAATTTGTCTTAGTCATGACTCTTTATGACCTTTCCTCTTGACGAACAAAGCCTAGAGGTAACTTTATAGACCGCAAGCCTCATCTCTTACTCAAGAAGAAGTATTTTAGATTCTCATGGGGAATACAGCTTCAAAAGACATGCCTGCCTATTTTTTTTTTTTGCCAAATCTTAGCACTTTATCCAGAAATCTTTCTGATCACTAAGGGAAAATTAGTATGGATATCCCTTAAGTGAATACGTGTATGATTTCAAGCCTGCTCAGGACACTTGCAAATCATCACTGAACAGTTCACGTGCTCTGTGTGCATGCTTCCTTTCCTAGGAACCAAAGTTTATTCTTACCAGCACCTTATTCTGGCCATTGTTCAGCTTACGTTGCTCAATGTTGTTTGTTTGTGTTATCGAAAATAGAATCACAGGATGCTACAGCTGCAAGAAACCATAGACATTATGGAATGCAAGCAAATCATTTCACAGATGAGAAATCTGAGACCCACAATGGTTAAGAATCTTTCTTCAGTCTTGCAGAGAGTTTTCAGGGTTTTGAATACATGAAGTTTTATCATTTCTGGTTCATTCTGCTTCCTACTTCATAAGAATGCTTTGCTCTACTTCATAAGAATGCTTTGCTCATGAGGACTACAGTGAGATCGGCCTTTCTATCAGATTCTTTGGAATTTTATTTTCTCTGCTCCTTTCTTCTGGTAACATTGCTGTGCATTCCCTTTGCAGGAAATCATAATGAGTAAGAAGGAACATTTCTTGCTACAGAATGAGGAGTCATCTGTTAAATATTGCCAGGCTCAACTCAATCAGCTCTCAGAGGACCTAACGCAAAATATTTTAGCAGGAACTTTCTCTGTTCCTGGAGGGAACAAGCTCTACATGGAAGCAAGGAAAAATATTGAACGGGAGTATTTGGAAGTGCCCAGGAAAGGAGTAAAGGTGAGAAATAAGGGACGCATGGGAAAGCTTATAGAATAGAGTGAATGGAGTCTTCTGCACCAGTCGTGGGTAATAGGAGAGCCGAGGGATAGCATGACACCTTAGTCTTTAATGTCCACTATTTACCATTTATTCTTGGGAATAGAAATGTCCATTCCCAAAGAAAGAGCATAGTGTTTAAACATTTAAGAGAGACAGAGCAAAAATTATTCATCTGCCAAGTTCAGAAGATTTACACGTGTTAAGTCAGAGTCTTTGGACTCAAAGCTGATCAAAATGAAAGAAAATAGGATAAATAGATAATTACACACAGAGTAATAACACTTACAAGCCTGTGAAAATGAGCTACATTAAGTGGTGGCAATAAACATAAAAATATTAATAATGCAACTAACATATCAAACTGTTGTTGAATGTAGACATACTGTTAAGCTCTTTCCCCAGAACTTTTCCTTTAATTTTCCAAATGACTTTAAGAATCATCTACCCTACTTTTGAAAATTTTCAGATCTGAATTGAGTGGCTTAGGAAGATCAAATAATCTACTTAAAACTCCAGCCAGCAAGTGGCAGGAGAGGGCAGTAGTACAAATAAAAGACAGACTTTCACGCTGAAATTGCAAATGTATGAACGCATCAGAGATTGTGTGTTTGTACAACTGCACATGACTCTGACTAGCTGGAGCCCAGAATAAGCGGAAAGAAGCACTGGGAGAGGAACTGGAGGGAGACAGGAAGTAGAAGATGAAGAGGACCTCTGGTCCCATTAAGGAGCTTGCACATTTGTAGGGAGTCACTGTAGAATTTTAAGCATAAAGCAAAAATGGCATGGACAAATAAATCTATGTTTCTTGTTTCTACTTGGTTCGACAGGCAAAAGAGGTGTTCCAGAGTTTCCTACAGTCACAACTGGCAATAGAGAAAACCATCTTGCAGGCAGATAAAGCCCTCACTGATGGGGAGAAGGTCATAGCAGGTATGGAGTAGGGCTCTGCATACAGCAGGTTGGGAAGGGTCCTGCAATGCCCTTGACAGATCCAACAGGAAGACCTTTTCCAAACACTGAACTTCCTCTCCTTATGAGCAACACACACACTCTGTTAAGTGTGAAAGTGACAGGTAGAGCTGTGATTTTTTTCCATCAGTCAGACAGGCAGGGCCTTTTCATTACGTTCTGAAATGTGTTCTTTATGATGTGGACCCAGGTGAATTCTACAATTTCTCACCCACCCTCCCAGATTGGATTTAGTCTCTGAGCTCATAAGAGTAGAGATTTATCTTCATCTCTTATTTTATCTCTTTCTAAAACCTTCATGGGGCAGAGGAGCGGGCCAAGAAGGAGGTGGCTGAGCAGGAACAGGAAATTTTAAGACAGAAATTCCAGGAGCAGCAGCAAGAGATGAAGGCTCAGGAAAGGAGCTTAAGGGAGAACATAGTCCAACTGAAAGAGAAGATGGAGATGGAACGAGAACAACTACTGAATGAGCAGAATAAGGTTTTGGAGCATAAGCTGCAGGTAAGTCTGCTGATGGCTCTGTAAGCCTGATGGTCCTTGCCCTGGTACCTCAGGAAGGGTTGGTGAAGATAATAGCAAGACAGGGAAAGAAGCACCATCACTGTTTACTGATTTCAACTCATTGAAATGCCTGAATCCTTTCTAAAATTTTTTTCAAGAAGTCTTTGAATTCTGTTTCTTACTTAGACTCTAGAGAGTTTGGATTGACTGTGGTCCCTATAAGTCCTTAGAAAATATAAATAGGGTTAGAGTTGCTATTTTGGGATATATTAGAATGATGTCACCAGGGCTTGATAAACAAATATTCCCACCAGGTGTATTCAACATAAGCAGCAACAGATTTACCTTACCAAGACCAAGACCACATATTATCAGGCACTCTACTACCACCCAAAGACCCTGAAGTAGGCCCATGCTGACATAAAACTATCAGAAACTTGCAGACTTCAAAGGGACACCTTCTAAACTTGCTGCATTTTCTCCATATGTGGATGAACTGTCCATAGTTGCTTGTGTTATAAGAGGAATTTTCACATTGTCCATTTATTATAAGAGATTTCCGGTCCAGCATGCAAGTTTCCATTGTTTCTATGATACAAGTAACCATGCCACCCAAGTGGAACTGAGAATTTTTGCAATTAGACAAGTGGCTTTCTTCCAGCTGGCATTTTTTGGGCAGAAACATGTAGCATTTGTCCTCATTCCTAGGTTAGCATCCTAGAAAAATTGTAATGATGGGTGAATATTAGCAAAATTATAAACTATGCTTCCACACAATGTCTAGGTCCAATTCAGATGATAGTCATTGTTGCCGAATTCTCCTCTGATAATTGAGAAAGTACTTTTAAATAAAATAAGGACAGTTTGACAAAATTCTTAAAATATAACTTTTGAAAGAATGAGGAGTTAAAAAAATTATTTCCTTTTCCAATTTTTCTTTTAGGTCCAAAAAGATTTTCTTGAGGAAGGATTTAGGAAGAAATCCGAGGGGATGAATGCAGAAATAACTTATTTGAAAAATGCAATTGAAGCTACAAAAGATGGTAATGGTAATCAGATTGCACAAATCTTAAACAGACTTGGCAAGGAAATAAATTCAATAACTACTCATCCTAAAAAATTAGTTCGTCATATTGCCAAAGGTGTACGCTCACTGTTTAAAAAGCATTAACTCTTCTTTTAAGGAAATTATAGAATGTGGGTGTATGCTCACTGTTTAAAAAGCATTAACTCTTCTTTTAAGGAAATTATAGAATGTGAATATATGCTTTGCCCTCTTTTTTTGTTTTCACTTTTCCTTTTAATTTAGCAAAGTTTATTTTATTTTAGAATTGTGGCAGACAAGTGAGGACTTATTGCATAAGTAAGTTGCATGCAGGTGAAGTCTGAGCTTCTAGAAGCATTCCCTTTTCTCCACAACCATGCCAACGCTTGTTTTTTTTTACTTTTTTGTTTTTTACTGGTGTGAGGTTGTATCTCATTGTAGTTTTGATTTGCATTTCTCTGTTTACAAGTGAAGCTGAGCATTTTTTCTTGTTTGTTGACTGCTTGGGTGACTTTCTTTGAGAAGTATCTGTTCACATACTTTCCTCACAATGAAACAAATGTGTACACACTCTGAAAAACCATGAGCACTTTTAAGAAATATAAATTTGCAAAATCTTTTATAAATAAGAAGTCAACTTAAGCATTGCGCTTAATGGCAAAGTACTTGAGTATCCTCCACATAAGATTGGTAACACACATTTTAATATGTGCATGTACTGGAATATGATGTTACCAGTAGGAAAATTGACCTATCCTGATACTAGTATAGAATGATCTTGAATATATGTTATAAAGTGAAAAAAGAGGACAAAGCAAAAGTCTCCAAGCAAAAATACAATTTCTATATGGAAGCATGCATGCACACACATCAAATATCTCTGGAAAGATTAATGAAAATCTACTTCTTTTGGAAATAACCAGGTAGAATCAGGTATTGAAGGGATACATACTTTTCATTATATACTCTATCTTTTGAATTTTATAAAAAAGTTTATTTTGCTAGTTTTTCCTATTCAAAAATATGTAAGAACATGTAAGTTATAGTACTAAGCATGACAATAATAAATGGAATGTGAAATTGGCTATTTGATGATGAAATTGCTTATTGCTTTTAGGAATGACATCAGCTCAATAAGGGATCTAAGACTAAAAGCTGATTATCAGAATGTATAAAATTTGTGTCTTATTCTTGCTCTTATTTGGCCTTATTTTTTATGCTCTTATATTTGTTTCAAAATAAAAGTGTGAACTTTTCTGTGATCTTAGAGATCCCAGCTAGAGGAGTCTCTACTTCCTATCTCTGAATTATAGTTTTAAGGTGATAAAAGTGCAAATTAACAAACATTAAGATTCAGTACTGGTGAGAGGATGCTACCATTCTTGTAAATTCAGTGGTAGTCTCTCTGTTGTAGCCCCAGACAGAGAGGACAATGTGCTTTTCCAGAACTAAACTCCCTGGTGGAAGATGACAGACGCTGACATATGGAAGTCTGGTGTTGGGTTTTAATCATTAGAACCTTAGTAGATTCAGTTATAGGAAAACTGGCAGAAACTAGGCCTGACCAGAAAGAAGTCTGAAGATGGTTAATAGAATGTGTAATCCATAGGATCAAATGGGATGGGAAGAAAACAATAAAATTAAATCAAGGGTGTTTACCAGGAAGTTGAGAGGTAGCCCAAGTGAAATGTCATACCAAAAGCCTTGAGCTGATTTCAGATCTTGCACTTATCAGCTGGAAGGGAGGCCAGGACCCTAGAAAAAGGCCATTGTAACCTCAAGAAATGAATAAATAATATTGTTTTCTCTAGTTCTTCTTTGAAGGAAACTCTGGCCATTTACTAGGTACCTGTGTACTGGGGAAATAGAAATGCCCAAACATTTCAAGGACTCTTGGAATCAGGATCTAAATTGCCAGTGGTACCCAAGGAGACAGAGCATCCAGGAAATAAATAGAATCTTGTCCCAGGTGCAACTTATTGGAGTATAATATTTGCTTTGAATTGAAGGGTAAGGATCATTTGTGGACAGATGCTTTTACTTATTTTTCTATACATCCCCTCAGAGTATGTTAAGACATAACAATAGGATGATGTATGTATGATTGTTTTCAATTGCTGCAATTCCCTGAACTCTCTAAGGTCAGTGGTAATAGGTAACTGGGATTTTAGACAGAAGGCTAAAGTCTCTAAGGTGATTTAAAGTCTAGCAAAAAGAAAAGGAACGTTCCTAGTGCAGTATCCTTCTCTAAGACCTCACATCTCACAGTCCCTGTGAAAGTGAGCCAAATACTGATTTTTTCCCACTGTGGCTTATAGGGTAACTCATGCACACCTGTAATCTTATGCAGATCTATAACTTCATGTGTCACAGTTTCTGCTAAACTGTATCAAAGGAATAAAGAAATAATTTTTCTTGCTTCATAGGGTGACTCACACAGATTTGTAAAGAAATGCAACAGATTTTAGAGCTTTCATCATCCTGTAATTTATTTCAGGTTATATCTAATACTTTCAAGAGTGGCTAATATACTTGAGCTCTCTTTGATGGGCAACACAAGAAACATGTTTGACATTATCTAAGGACTCTCAGTCAAGAAGATGAAGACCCCACCCATTTGGGGCGCAATGAAACTATCTTATAATCATTACTCATTCTTTCTTTCCTAAACCATACTTTTGCCATGCGTCTATAAGTCCGATTCATTCTAGTGAATCCTTTTTTGAGGGCTAACTGGGATCAAAAGTCCCCAAGACTACCTCAGATTAAATGATTCACTAGTAAGACACAGAACTCAGGAACGTTTCCTGCTTATGGTTACTATTTATGACAGTGTACAGCTACAATTAAAACCAGCAAAAGGTACATGGGTCAGGTCCAAGAGATATGAGGCACGGTCTTGCAACTGTCTTCTCCCAGGAGAGTTGCACAGACAACATCTAATTCTCTTACAAACAATGTGTGTCATGCATGAAATATTGTCAACCAGGGAAGGTCACACAAGCCTTCATGTTTAGTGTTTTTATTTGAGTGTACTCACGTAGGAATAGAGTGCTCACGTGGCTGATCTTATTGACTTAGAATCCAGCCACTCCAGAAGTCAAACTATTATGGTGTACCCAAAGATTGTAAGAGGTGATGAATTGTATGGAATCTGTGTGAAGCCTTATAATATTAAGTGTGATGAATTATGTGAAATGTAATGAAACTACAGCCTCATATATCAAGTATGCTGAAACTGTGCTGTGATCTCTCCCCTAAAACTTAGTAATTCTTGGAAACCCTGGAAAGAACGCCAACATGGAAACTCCAAGTGGCTATGTTAGATAAGCTAACCAGCTTTTTTCTTGCTTCTGTAACCCCCGCTGGCAGTGTGTGAGTGTTGTGTGATAAGCCCCTTTCAAATTCTGGCAGGCTTTTCTCTGTTTTAATTGTGGCAAGCAAGCCCCTCTTCTGGCGGGCTTTGTGTTGTTTAAATTTGAATTATAACGGCCTTGTGGATTAGGCAGACTTTTGATTATTTAAGAAAGGCCCCAGCCACAGTATGGGGCCCTCACCTAGAGACTTGTAAGTCTTGTGAGTGGCCCTGGCCAGTCGAACCTGGTTAATAAACCTCTCTCTTGGTAAATTGTGTGTCGGCGCCGTGAATCAAACGCTCAGACTCCACATCAAGATCTCCCTCATAAATCACATTTTTTACATAAAGTAGCTGGTGTGGCTTGGGGCCTCCACATATACAAAACATTCTTATCAGGCAAGTCATTCAAAGGACTTAGTGGTTATATTCCAGAAGCCAGTCAAGGGTCAGACATTTCTTTGCAATGTGAAGGAAACCCAGACTTGCTGAGTTAACCTTTTATTATGAAGTCCTAAAGAATAAGAAAGTTAACACCATGAGAAAGGTAAAATGAAGATATTTATTGTCTTACTGGAAGGACGTGTCAATGTTTTATTCTTGACGTTTTAAAATATAAATATTTGGGGAATAAGGGAAGTTGATCAACATGAGGAAGTTAGGGTATGTTTCTCCTATGAAGTAAAACAAGAGAATTTTCTCAGCATCCAGAGAGGAACTGGGCCAACAGCACACTGCATGGCTTATCAAAAATAGTGACAACAAACACATAGTACAAAGGAGAGAAAAATCCATTGACCTGTGCTGAAATTAGATAGATGATCACCTGAACCACTGCAGGCTGCCTCCAGCCTCCAGACCCAATGTGGGAGGTGAGTGAGAGGAATCCAGATCTGTGCTCCTGCTGTGGACTTGGTGGGACCTTTGAGCCTGTGGGACTCCAGTCCCCATGGGAAACTGCCTTACCCCTAGCTACTACAAAACCCATGTGGAGTGGTGCAGTGGTAGCCACCATAATGCAGAAACTCTTTCCTTGCATGGCTGCTTTCCTGGGAGAAGATGGGTCCCAAGGGCTAACTCTGTAGGAGTTTTTTTTTTTTTTTTTTTGAGTTGGAGTCTTACTCTGTCACCCAGACTGGAGTGTAGTGGCCACTCCCTGCCACCGCAGCCTCGACCTGCTGGGCTCTGGCGATCCTTCCGCCTCGGCCTTCCAAGTAACTGGAACTACAGGTGTGCGCTACCACACCCGGCTAATTTTTTTGATTTATTGTAGAGATGAGGTCTTGCCAAGTTGCCCAGGTGGGTCTCAAACCCGTGGGTTTAGGCAATCCACTCATCTCAGCCTCCCAAAGCACGGGATTACAGGCTGAGCCACCAAGCCTGGCTTGTAGGAGTTCTTTACTCCAGTTAGGCTTGAATGACCAGTGAGCCTTGAGACACTTCAGCCCTCTACAGGAAGCTGCCTTCACCACAGCAGTGCCCTACCAAAACTCATGTGGAGTGGGCAGCTGCAGCCGCCATAGCCCAGGAACTCAGTGCTTGGGTCTGCTTCCTAGCTGACTTGGAAGGGGCTGGGCCCCACGGGCAACCTCCAAACAGTAGTCAGTTCCCGACTGGGGTGGGCTAAGTGAGTACACTTGATCCTCTGAAGCCAGATTGTAAACAGCCCGAGGCCAGGGCAGGAGCTGGGTGGGATACGTTGCCATAGCAATCAATTCCCAAGTAAACTCTTCTGTGCCTGCCCAGAATAGTAGCATGGCTCCAGTGGTCTGGAACTCTCTCTTTTTTATTCATTTAATTAATTAATTAATTAATTTTTGAATTGGAGTCTCACTCAGTCACCCAGACTGGAGTGCAGTGGCCGCTCCTGGCCACTAAAGCCTCGGCCTGCTGGGCTCCAGCGATCCTTGGAACTCTCTCCTAATTCCCACTGGGGTGGTCAGGAGTTGTGCACTGGTGGGGTGCTTGGGCCATTTTCTAATCACACTTCCCTGAAGACTCAAAACAAAGACTCAAAACAAAGGGTAATCTCAAAAGCCCTGTCCTCTGCCTAGGTTGAATGGGCACTTCCATGGGGGCAACCAAACCAAGGAAAAACCCCACAGTCACTAACAAACTAGCTTTCTCCCACAAGTGCCACCTCTTGGCCAGAGGTCAACAGCAAATGACACCACATTGGATGTAATATCTCAACTTTGCAGAAGATCTAATCCCAGTTCCCAGAAAACACCACTTTCTAAGCCACTCTGGCCACCCAAGACTTTTTGAGCCAGAGCAGCCATCCAACACAGGTGGCAATTGAGAAATTCACCACACCAAGGATATATAGAGCCAGAGGAACTCTACAGTGCTTTCCTAAGTCAGCCCCCTGCCAATCTCAAATAAAAAAATTAGTCTACCAAAATGAGAAGGATCCAGGAAAATAAGTCAGGCAATATGAAAAAACAGAGTTTACCAACACTCCCAAAAGATATCTCTAGTTTTTCAGCAATGAAAGGTAACCAAAATGAAATTTCAGATATAGAATTCAAAAGATTGCTAATAAATTAAACAATGAGCTTCAGGAGAAAATTTGAAACTAACAGTAATTAAAAAAAGCTATTCAGGACATGGATGAAAAATTTTCCATAGACATTCTAAACAAAACCAAGCTGACATTTTAGAAATGAAAGAAGCATTCAGGGCATTACAAAATGCAGTACAAAATTTTAACAGTAGACTAGCTCAAGTGGAAGAAAAGATCTCAGAACTTGTAGACAAGGCTTTTGAATTAAACCTAGCAGACAACAATGAAAAAATAAAAACTAAAAAAAACTAAACAACTGTGAAATGGGAAATGCCCAAATCTAAGAATCATAGGTATTTCTGAGGAAGAAGAGAAGGTAACAGGATTAGGCAACCTATTTGAGACAGTAATAGAAGAAAATTTCTCTGGCCTTGCATGATATTTAATCACCGAGGAGAACAAAGAATCCCCAGAAGATTTGTTTCAAATTTATATATATTTTTCCTAATGACATAGAATCATCCAGACATGCAATGTTAATGGAAAGGAAAGAATTTGAAGGGTAATTAGACAAAAGCATCAAATAGCTTACAAATATTAAACTATCAGACTAACAGCAAACTTATCAGAAGAAGCCCTACAAGCCAGAAGGGTTTGGGGCTCTATCTTCAGTCTCCTCAAACACAATAACTATTAGCCAAGGATTCTGTATCCCTTTGTTTCATGCAGAAATGAAGTCTTTCTCAGATAAGATAAACTCTGAGGGAATTTGTCACCACTAGACTGGTTCTACAAGAAATACTCAAAGGAGTCTAAATACCAAACAACAGGTCAAAATACACCACTAGAAAAATTATGGAAATCATGAAGCCCACAGACCTTATGGCACACCAACAAAAGAGAAAAAAATAACAAAAACGAATAAATAAGACAACCAGTTATCAACTAGTATGATGAATGAAATAGTAACTACATATCACTATTAACTCTGAATGTAAATGGTCTCAATGCCCCCACTAAAATGATACAGGCTCGATAAAGACAAACACAAACACAACCCAAATTGCTGCCTTTGAGAGACCCAGTGAACACACAAAGACTCCTATAGACTCACGGTAAAGTGGTGGGAAAAAAATATTCCATGCAAATGGAAATGAAAAAGAAGCAGGAGATCCAGTTCCAAACCCTGGGGCAATTTCCATGCTCCCTACATGCTCCCCTGCTCTGCCGATGGGAGAATCCTCCCTGCTCCAGAATGGTCAATCTTTTCTCTGGGCAGAAATCGAAGTGCCTACAGTAGTCATTGTTGCTGAGACAATGGACACTGGTAAAAAATGGTGTCTTTCTTATCCATCCTGATTGGAAGAGTACCTATGGCTTTACTGAGTGTTTTTCCTTTTCACCAACTATTGGCCTCCACCTGAGACAACTCCAGGGTTCAGGAGAAATGGGGTGTTATCCTGTGGCCTGAGTTAAGCATATTCCTGATTGGAAGGTGTGTCTCAGGGGAGTTTTCAGTTCTATCCCATGTTCTGGGGTCACACTCACATTTTCCAGCAGAATGCCACCTTGGGGGCTGTTTGCCCATTTTCTTCTCCCTGAAATCTGAGGTGTCCTTTGCCGTTCTGATGAATATTCATTTTCTTTCCTTCTTCAATTGGAGTTCACTGTTGGCCTTTTCACACTGTCTCAATTAAACTTTAAAGAACCTACATAATAGCCAATGCTTACATTAGAAAATATATAGAGGCAATGTTACTGTTGTGTGAATGTTTTATTTGTTTATGTGGATGTCTACTTCATTTTCAACTAAATTTTATCATATAATTAATTAATTATTATTATTCAAGTATAAAATACTTATCCTATAATAAATATTTACATGCATATTTATTTATAATATAGAAATAATACATAATAAATACATAATAAAATTTATATTTATAAGAGGTATTTATATTATAATAATATTTATCAATATAGTAAATGTTACAATTCGAATATTTGAAAAGTAATTTAAACTTAAACATAATTGATATTTTATTGTAATTTATACTTTACCACACATTTCTACAAACTACATATTAACATGAGCAAATTTCTAGAAATTTTATATTGTTATCAATGAATCATTTTTCATAGGAAAATTCAGTCATTTATTATTCAATAAATTACCAAATATTACCACATGATGGCAGTGTGTGAAGGCTTTTATCTCTTCAGTATAGGTATTACGTGACCTCGATAACTGTGTTCTCCCTTAATCTGTGCTAGAACAGGTCAAGTCCTGCCAATGTAACCAAAAAATACCCCTGCAAAGTCTGTATTTATAACTTTTACCATTGCCCACTCCACTCAGACTAGCTGGAGTCATCACAACATACACCCATTTTTTAAGCTTCATTGCTCACTCACAGGGCATCATGGATCTGGAAAGGTGTTCCCCCAGTAAAACCAGCCTCTTTATTACAACTGATTTTGTTCCATCACAACTTATTTCTCTTTGGCTTACAGTGCTATGTTGTTGAGAACTAGGCAATTTGTCGTGCAGATTTGTCAATGCATTGCCCAGAAATCTGGTCAGAAAGTCAGTTGGTTGATACTCAGCAAGATGCTTTTTCTGTATCTCTGCTCCAGAAAGGATTTTTACATGCTGTTTGGCCCACATCACCTTAGAAACAGGCACTCAGGTTGGGATTATGAAACTGATTCACTGACTTGTAAGATAATGATATGTGGGGTGTGATAATCTCTTGCATGTTGTTGCATTACATTTAGCTAATCCATGGGTCAGCAAACTATGGACAATAGGCCAAACAATTCTGCTCTACCTCCTATTTTTGCAAATAAAGTTTTATGGAACACAGTCACACACATTTGTTACATATTGTCTCTGGATGCTTTACATGAATAGTTGTAGAAGAGACTTGTTGCACACATAGTCTAAAACATTACTATTTTACTTTTTCCTAAAATAGCAGGAGTCTTCCTAGGTTTCCCAGGCTATAAGTTATTCATAGGTATTATAGTAGTGAATCACAGCCTCAAATTTGTGGACTCAAGTGATCCTCCTTCCTCAGCCTCCAGAGTAGCTAGGACCACAGGTGCATGCAATCATGCCTGGTTTATTTCCTTTTTTCTATAAATGTTTACAAATATTAGGGCAATATTAGAGCAAATGGAGAAGAAGAAGAAGAATGAGAACTTTGTCCTCACAAAGCTCATCTTCCTTAGTCATTTCCCTATTTCACTTGTTTTTTCCCTTTCTTAGTGTTTTATTTTTATATGTTTGTATTTTAAAGGTGTGGAATATAAGTCAGGATTAGGTACAAAAGTAGTCATTGTACAGGGGAAGTTTGGGCCTCTCATTGGTCCTCACTTTGCCTGATTTAGGATCAGGTACCTTTTTTTTTTTGAGTTGGAGTCTTACTCTGTCACCCAGACTGGAGTGCAGTGGCCACTACCAGCCCACAGGCTCGACCTGCTGGGCTTCGGCAATCCTGCCGCCTCAGCCTTCCGAGTAGCTAGAATTACAGGCACGCGCTACCACACCTGGCTGATTTTTTGATTTATTGTAGAGATGAGGTCTCGCCAAGTTGCCCAGGCAGGTCTCGAACCTGCGGGCTCAGGCAATCCACTCACCTCAGCCTCCCAAAGGTGCGGGATTATAGGCTGAGCCACCGAGCCCGGCGCAGGTATCCTTACTAATGTTATAAGCTTCTTGCCTCCCTCCCTTCCCTGCCAGTGTTCTACTATTGTCAACTCCTTTCTTGTAGTATTATCATAAATGTTCAGGGTCCACTCACGAGTGAGAACATGTGGTACTCAGTTCTTTGTTTCTGTGACAGATCACTGAGTATGATAGACTCTAAATCCATCCAAGTTGCTGCAAGGTCCATAATTTTGTCCTTTCTTATGGTTGCATAATATTCCATCATGTATATGTAGCACATTTCTTTTAATTCAGTCCAGTTTTGATGGGCAACATGGCTCGTTCCATGTTTTTGCTATTGTGAATAGTGCTGCTATTGTGCAGTTATCTGTTTGGTAGAATGATTTGAGCTCCTCCAGGAATATTCCCAGAAGGGGGATTGCTGAGTCATATGGAAGGTCAGTTTTTAGATCTTTTGGAAATAGTCACACTGTTTTCCACAAAGGTTGTATTAATTTGCACTCCCACCGACAGTGTAAAATTGTTCCCTTTTAACTGCATCCTTTCTGGCATCTGTTGTTTTTCGAATTATTAATAATGTTCATTCTTACAGGAGTTAGGAGGTATCTCAGTGTGGTTTTGATTTGCATTTCTTTGGTAATTAGTGAGGCTGAACATTTTTCATGTATCTGTTGGCTGCTCATATGTCTTCTTTTGAGAAATGTCTATTCATATCTTTTGCCTACTTTGTTTGTTTGTTTGTTTGTTTTTGAGTTGGAGTCTCACTCTGTCGCCCGGACTGGAGTGCAGTGGCCGCTCCCGGCCACCGCAGCCTCGACCTGCTGGGCTCCGGCGATCCTTCGGCCTCAGCCTTCCGAGTAGCCAGAATTACAGGTGCGCGCTACCATGCCCAGCTGATTGTTTGATTTATTGTAGAGATGAGGTCTCACTGCCCAGGTGGGTCTCGAGCCTGCGGGCTCAGGCAATCCACTCACCTCAGCCTCCCAAAGGCGCGGGATTACAGGCTTGCCTACTTTTTAATAGGGCTGTTTCTTTTTTTCCTTTCGGCACATTTGAATTCCTTGTAGATCGTGGATGTTAGATTTTTGTCAGATAGACAGTTGACAAATATTTTTTCTCATTCTATGAGCTGTCTCCCCACTTTCTTGATGGTTTCTTTTGCTTTGCAGAAGGTTTTCAGTTTGATGAGATCCCACTTATCTATCTTATCTCTTATGGCATGGGCATTTGGGATTTTGATCAGGAATTGATTGCTTATTTCAATGTGGCTGTTTGGTGGAGTGGTCTGTAGGTATCAATTAAATCTATTTGATCAATTGTCAAGTTGAGATTCCGGATCTCCTTTCGGGGTATTTAAGTCCCAAACTGTTAGAGTCAATATCCTGTTTTAGTTTACTTAGTAGTTGCTTAATAAGTCCTGGTGCTCCTTTGTTGGGTGCACAATGTTTAGGATGGAAATTTCTTGCTGATGAATTAAACCTTTTATCATTATGGAGTGTTCTGTATCCTTTTTAATTTTTGAAAGCTCAAAGGCTGTTTTTTCTGATATCAGAATCACAACTTCTGCCTTTTTTTGGTCTTCTGTTCTCCTGGACATTCATTTACCATCCTCTAACTTTGAGTCTGTGAGTGTTCTGTGTAGTGAGATGAATTTCCTGAAGGCAGCATACTGTTGGGTTATGCTTTTTTATTCAGGTTGCCATTCTATGTCTTTTCAGTGGTGTATTTAGTCCATTCATGTTCTGGCTAATTATTGAAATGTGAGAGCTTGTTTTTTTCATAATCACTTATAAAGCAGTTTCATTTTATTTTTCAACTTCTTCCTTAATATATGTGTGTGTGTTTTCATTTTTTCTGGTGTGCTGCATGTTCTGCTGACTCTGTGTGTTCTTGGGAAGTGCATAGTCATTCTTTTGTTTCTTTTTCTTTTGTGCAAAGCACCTTTTTAAGCATCTCCAGTAGAGCTCTTCTGGAGACAGCATATTTTCTTAGGGATTAGATATCTGGGAAGGATTTCAATTCTCCATCACTGATGAAACTTAGTTTGGCTGGTCAGGAAATTCTTTGTTGAATTTGTTTATCATTGAGAACATTAAAAATTGAAATTCAATCCCTTCTGGCCTGTAGTGTTTCTACAGATAGGTCTGGAACGATTCTGGTTGGTCTTCCCTGGTAGGTAGTCTGAACTTTTTCTAGGGCTGCCTTTTGTCTTATACCTACTTTGTGTAGGTGACTTACTATGTGTCTAGGGGTTGGTCTTCTCATAAAATGTCTTGCAGGAGTTCTCTGAATCTCTTGTGCTTGTATATTCATTTCTTTGGTAACATGAAGAAAGTTTTTTGGGATGACTTCATAAAACGTTTGCTCCAAAATGCTCTACATTTTCCTTTCTTCAAAAATACTAATCAGACATAGGTTTTGGTTTCTTGGTAAAATTTCACATCTTCTGGAGTGTTCTTTGCGGGGGCCCGCCCCGTGAGGGTCGTGGGAAGTGTTGAAGGAGAGACGGATAGGCGAACGACGATCATATACCGGACACCTGCTACTTGAACAGATGACAATTTAATGCTAGTTAATACAGAGCTTTTATACCATTTCTGAAGGGGCAAGACAAAGAAAACTCTTTCACATTCATATCTTTTAAAAGTTACCAGCTAGTGGTCTTAGTAGCAAACCAACCAAGATTCCCAGTGGCTTTAGTAGCAAATAAGCCAGGAATCTCATAGGCATTAGACAAGTCCTATTCATAAAGCCAACAATGACACTCTCAGTCCAATGTCCCAAATTACAAATGTTTCAAGAAAGTTTCTTTAAGTGTATATTTCTTTATGTGTCAGGAATATTCTCATCTTAGGCTCTTATGTTCTTCAGAGTCCTGTGATCGCCTCCCTTGTCCAGATGTCGTTGTTACTTTTCTCTTATCTTGCAGTGCTTGTTTCTAAAGAGAACTCAAAAGAAGCTTTTAGTAATGTTTCCCAGGCCCCTCAAGGTTGCTGTCTGTTTTAGCTGATCTGTCATAAAAGTATCTGATTATTATATTCTGAGTTCAGTGAAAACCCACTCTATAAATGTTAACTTAGAGTTTTAAGTTTATAGTATTAAGTAGAAACCTTAATATTAATCTTATCCTAAGTTAGTGAAAACAGTGTTATAAATCACCTACATAACTTCTAGATAAGTGTTAGAACTTATAATGAATTCATAATGAACTACTATAAACTTGTGCTTCTAAAAAATCCTTATGTCTAAACACTAAACTGCATAATCCTAAATCAAATAAGGAGTGGATATACTTATATCATTTATTACTTAAGCAATATCTAGTAACTTATAACCAAGTGAAATAAAGCATTCTTGATGTGCTTCAGAGTTTAACCCTTGCATTTGTTAGAGAAGGCCAAGTGGCATAGTGGGAAAAATAAACCATGGTGTTTCCAGGTTAGCTGTGAGTACTTCACATAAACATGCCATTTTCTTCTTCCACGACTGCACAGAATTCTTCGGCGGTATCAAACAGCAAAGGTGAAGGACAGAAGGGTCTCAGCTTCCTGGGCTCACCCTGCGGCCCAGGGTCTTCGGCCCACCCGGACCCTGTCAATCAGGTGGACCTCAAAGGCTGGCTCCCAACATATCCCCCTTTTTTGTTTTTTTAATACAAAGCCGTGAAATTCCGTGCTTAGTCGAGAGATGTTATTTTTCAATGATTTGAAGAGTACTGGAAGTAAGCATAATAGTAGTAAGATTATTCCTCCACAAATTCCCACATTGATTAATATAGACAATAATGATTTTTGATTGACAAATGAAGAAAAATTGTTATAGATTGACTGAGCCAATTGGGTGAATTCAAATTGTTTTTCAGCAGAACTAATGTCTTGTACTTCCTGATGAAGTTTGGAGAGAACCAAACTTATATTGGAATGGTTCCAAATTGCAGAGATATGATTTTTAATCCTATCCCAGGTATGAATAGACTTGTTCACTTGGAGAGGTATGACACAAATCCATTTAAACTCTGAATGACATCTCAAAGCCAATTTAATTTTCAAGGCTACATGTTCCTGTCCTATAATCAAAATAGCCTCTTCTAATGCATTAACTTTACTTTCTAATTTTTGGTCGATAATTTCTTGAGCTGCTAAAGTTAATGAGACATTTTTGGATAACTGATCTGTAAATGTAGCAGTATGTACTTCTTTAGCTAAGGTTATGGCTGAAACTGAGACTGAAGTAGCAATGACTATCAAAGCTGTAATTCCTAAAATTAAAGTTGCTATAAATCTTTTTGGTTGTGACAACAGTGAGCTAACCTCATACCTAAACACTAAACAATATACATCATACCAAAGAGATGCAAGATGCAAGATTTACAGGAACCATTAAATAACAAGGCTGTTTAACAACAGTTCTTTCTTCTTGTTTTTTTTTCTTCTTCTATATTTGTAATAGATTGGGCTAATTCCATAGTGTGATCTTTCAACTCTGAGATTCTTTCTTCTGCTTGGTCAACTCGGCTTCCTATGCTTGTCAGTTTGTTATTTATTTCTTGGGTGTAGTTCTTTATTTTTGAATATGCTTTCTTGAGCTTGTCAAACTCCATTGCAATTTCATTTAGTTTTTGTTTTTCTTGATTTTTATTTATTCTATACACACATTCTCTGGTCTCTTTAAGTATCTTCTGAATACAATCATATGTGGAGATATTCATTGTTTGTGTTCCAATAGCTGTTTTCTCTGGTAGTGTCTCTTTAGGGTTCTGGAGGTTTCCAGTGGTTTTTCCTCATTTGTTGCAGTTCTCTTGTCTTTTTCTTTAATTCTGCTGCTCAGTGAGAAATGGAGAAGCAATCACTTCTGTTGTTTGCTCTACCTCCTGTCCTTCTTTAAGTTGGGCCCCCAAATTTGTTCAGTCATGAAATTGGGCTGTGAGTGGGTTGTCGTACTATCTCTTTACAGTTTTAGGCCCTGACTAAGGGTGGGAGGAGGGAAGTATAAGGATTCAGAGCATACTAATAGATCACAATTCTTGCTATCTGGTGAATGGGTCACTGGAAGCTTGTTCTTTTTCACCACACAATATCATCTTACAATGGGTACACTTCTGTAGTCCCTGAGTTCAAGATAAAGCATAAGAGAAGACCGAGAGGGAAAATGGAGAGAAGAGAAAAAAAAAAAAAGAACAAGGAGAGGAAAAATCAGGGAGGAAAAAAAGGAGAAAATCAATCACAAACAAAGAAAACAAACCAAAAAAAATAGAATATAACATAAAAAAAGAAAAAAACAAAAGAAAACCTCCCACAAACATACAAAAAACTGCTGGTAGTAGGGATTTGTCCACACCTTACGATCCCTCTTTGAGAGGGAGTGGTGCTCCCTCTTGTGGCCGGTTTCACGACTGCAGGTCTGTGATGGCAGGTTCCTGCTTTGCTGTTGAAATTTGAGATGTTAGAATCTTCACCCCCTGCTGCAGTGCCATTGTAGGCAGCACAGGGAGGTGGGGGAGGAGGTAATTTGTCTCAGTTTCCCTCAGATTCTCTCTCCCTCCCTTTCTCTCCCGGTGTTGTTCACACCTCCCACAGCATCCAGTTCACAAGAGGGGAATGGGGCCTCTGGCCTCTACCTTGTCTTCCTCCTGCTCTTTTGCTCATTTCTGGGTGCTGGGGGAAAGAGGGTAGTTCAGCACACACCAGTTTCTTCCTCTGGTCAGGTCTCCCTCCTCTGCATGCAGCTATTGCCTGGCAGCTGGCTCAGGGCATAGATTGGATCATCTGGGGCTCTGCATCTGCCATGGTCCTTCAGGACTTGTGTATTGGGAGCAATCCTCTCTAGGTTCATGTATAGCAGCCCCAAAGCAATGCAGAGATCACCCCCCCTGGTCTTAAGACACAGGTCTGCTGTTCTACAGAGGCCACCCAGGAGCACTTCTCTGCCCAGGCTTTAGATGGGCTACTCAGTTCCTCTCCAGACTGCTGTTCCTGCTGCAAATGTGGGTCAGGGGATTCCGCTCTTCAGCTCTCTCTCTCAAAAATACCAGTCTCCAGATCCCAGGTCCCAATGATGGGGCCTTGCAGTCTGGCCTGGTGCTGGATGAGGTGGTATTGAGTCTACGTGCCAGGTGGTTATTGGTTCCTGCTGTTTCTTCTCCAGGAGGGCCTTCCTTGTTTTGGAAAAATGGCACTCAACTCTGCCTTACAGGAAGTGCCAGAGTCTGAGCTGTGGAAGTAGTGGTTGCACTTTGGGGAGAGTACCCGTCACCAACTCTGAAGTTCCCGCTCAGTCAGGCACTTGTGCACCTAGTTACACTCTTGTCCATACACTGTTGTGTTCACACACATCCACTCACACAATCACATTCTGCCACCATCTTGACCAATTCTTATAATTTTCCTGTTACACACTTCATTCAATTCTTTAGCTCACAAACAAATGTGCAAATGCAATCATTTTATTATCTGTCTCAATAAACTCCTTGGAAACTGGGGTAATAAGCTAAATTTTCTGTAGAATGGGATGTTTGTGTTAGAAGAGTGTCTGTGTGTGGGGAAGTGCAATAATTTGAGCAAAATGTTAATGGTGAGCATCTCTAGATAATGCAATCAAGGATTATTTTTAATCTTTACTTAAGTCATTCACACACATACATACTATTAAAATGGAATCAGACCTGAAAAATTACTGAGGACACAAAATCAACTAGGCCCTAACAATAGTCTTAACCTTGCTTAAACTACAAACATAAGTGAAAGTTTACTTGGAACATTACGGGTGAACGCTAATGTTAGAAATGGGGCTTAACTTCAGCCAATTGCAGGAGTGAAAAAATATGCTATTCTGGTATATTGATCACGCTTAACAGACTTGAAAAACAGCAGTTTTGATCTTCCTTGCTATTTCCTTTTTTTTTTTTTTTTGAGTTGGCGTCTCACTCTGTCACCCAGACTGGAGTGCAGTGGCCGCTCCCGGCCACCGCAGCCTTGAACCGCTGGGATCCGGCGATCCTTCTGCCTCAACCTTCCAAGTAGCTGGAATTACAGGCACGCCCTATCATGCCTGGCTAAGTTTTGACTTATTGTAGAGATGAGGTCTCGCCAAGTTGCCCAGGCGGGTCTTGAACCCGCGGGCTCAGGCAATCCACTCACCTCAGCCTCCCAAAGTCTTGGGATTACAGGTTGAGCCACCAAGCCTGGCTTGCTATTTCTTTTTTTAAGGTGATTTTGAAATTTATCACAGAGTTGTGGGGTACAAGTGAGAATTTCCTACATAATTAGCTGCATGCAGGCAACGTTTGGAGTTCTAGGTGGCTCTCACTCCCGTTGGTAATGGACCAGGCCCCCTTTTGTGTTGCCATGTACATCCCACCCTCCTCTTTTCCTCCCTCCCCTAGCAGTGCCCAGTGATTGTCAATTCTACTTTTGTGCTAATGGTACTGGTGTTGAGGGCCCACTTATGAGTGAGAACATGAGGTATTCAGTTTTTTGTTTATGTGATAGTTCAATTAGTATGATGGTCTCCAGCTGCATCCAAGTTGCTGAGAAGACCATGTGTTTGTTCTTCTTTATGGCTGTGTAATACTCCCTCATGTATATGTACCACATTTTCTTTACCCAGTCCACTTTCTTTTTTTTTAAATTTTGAGTTAGAGTCTCACTCGGTTGCCCAGACTGGAGTGCAGTGGCCGCTCCCGGCCATCGCAGCCTTGCCTGCTGGGCTCCGGCGATCCTTCCGCCTCAGCCTTCCACGTAGCCAGAATTACAGGCATGTGCTACCGGCTGATTTTTTGATTTATTGTAGAGATGAGGTCTTGCTGCCCAGGCGGGTCTCGAACCCGCGGGCTCAGGCAATCCACTCACCTCAGCCTCCCAAAGGCGCGGGATTACAGGCTGAGCCACCGAGCCCGGCTTCCAGTCCACTTTCAATGGGCAGGAGTTCCATGTTTTTGCTATTGTGAATAGTGCAGCAATAAACCTGCATGTGCAGATGTCTTTTTGGTAGAGTGATTTATGTTCCTCCAGGTATATTCCCATGTGAGGGATTACTGGATCACATGGAAGATCAATTTGAGATCTCTATGAAAAAGATACCTGCACATGCATGTTATTGCAGCATTATTGTGGACTTCGCAGCAACTTGAATGGACTTAAAGGCATAAGAAGAAGCAGTGGCAGGAAGCATTAGCCACCTGGCATATAGACTCACTACCACCTCATCCAGCACCAGGCCAGGTTGCAAGGCCCCATCCCCAGGACCTGGGATCTGGAGACTGATATTTTTGAGAGAAAGAGATGATTGCATTATCTAGAGATGCTCACCATTAACATTTTGCTCAAATTATTGCACTTCCCCACACACAGACACTCCCCACAGAGGTTGAACTAGCTTATATTCCCACCATCAGTGAAGAACCTTTCCCTTTTCTTCACAGCCATGGCAGCACCTGCTGATTTTTGAACTTATTAGTGGTAACTGTTCTTGCCATAGTTAGGTGGTGTGTCATTGAGGTTTTGATTTGCATTTCTCTGACGATGAGTGAGGCTAAGCATTTTTTCATGTGTCTGTTGGCAGCTTGTATGCCATTTTTAAAAAAAAATTAAATATGTGGGGTACAATTCAGGGTTAGGAAATACAAATGTAATACAAGTGTTCATTATGCAGGTACCTTTGCAGAAGAGGTGTGCCCCTCCTTCTGTGGCAGTTTCCCACTACCACCAAACCCTTTCTTATAGTATTATGATAGTTGTTCAAGGTCCACTTATGAGTAAGAACATGTGATACTCGGTTCTTTGTTTCTGTGAAAGATCACTCAGTATTATAGCCTCTAAATTCATCCAAGTTGCTGCGAAGTTTACAACTTTGTCCTTCTTTATGGCTGCGTAATATTCCATTGTGTATATTTACCACATTTTTTAATCCAGTCCTCTTTGATGGGCAGCACAATTGGTTCCATGTTTTTGCTATTGTAAATAATGCTGCCCAATGTTTAGCATGTGCAAGTGTCTTTTTCATAGAGTGATTTGAGTTCCTCTGGGTATATTCCCAGTAGGGGAATTGTATGTATATGGGAAGTCTATTTTCAGATCTTTTAGGAATTGCCACACTGTTTTTCACAGAGGCTGTACTAGTTTACACTCCCATCAACAGTGCAGAAGTGCTCCATTTTTGCCACATCCTCTCCAGCATCTGTTGTTTTTTGAGTTATTGATGATGGCCATCCTGACAGGAGTTGGGTGGTATCTCAGTGTGGTTTTAATTTACATTTCTTTGATGACTAGTGAGGCTGAGCATTTTTTCATGTATCTGTTGGCTGTTCCTATGTCTTCTTTTGAGAAGTGTCTATTCACATCTTTTCTTTGCCCACTTTTTAATGGGATTATTTGTTTTAGTTCTTTCAGTTTATTTGAGTTCCTTTTAGATCCGGGTTGTTAGGCATTTGTCAGATGCATAGCTGCAAATATTTATTTTTTCCTATTCTATGAGTTGTCTTTCTACTGTTTTGATGGTTTGTTTTGCTGTACAAAATCTTTTCAGTTTGATGATGTCCAACCTGTCTATCTTTGCTTTTGTAGCATTCATGCTTTGGGACTTGGTCATAAATTCATTGCCTACTTTGATATTTAGAAGGCTATTTCCTATGTTTCCTTTTAAGATTCTTATAATTTGTGGTTTTAAAGTCCTTGATCTATTTTGAGTTGATTTTTATTTATGGTGATAAATATGGGTCCACTTTCATTCTTCTGCATGTGGTCAGTCAGTTTTCCAGCACCATTTACTAAATATGATTTTTTCCCCCAATGATTGTTATTGGTGGCTTTGTTGAAGATGAGCTTGCTGAGAGACCATGTTTTTACTCCTGAATCTTTATCCAGTTCCATTGATCTATTCCTGTACCAATACAATGCCATCTTGGTTACTGTAACCTTATAATAAAGTTTAAGTTCTGGAAATATGATACCTCCCACATTGTTCCTTTTGCTGAGGATTGCTTCAGCTATTATACTCTTTTTGTTTTCATATGAATTTCTGATGTTGACAATTTGATGGGTATTGCATTGAATCTGTAGATTTCCTTGGATAGGATGGGCATTTTGACCATATCGATTCTTTCAATCCATGACCACAGGATGTTTTCCCATTTGTTTGTGTCATTCTTGATTTCTTTGAGCAACATTTATAGTTCTTATTGTAAATGTCATTCTCTTCTTAGTTTAGCTGCCAAAGTAATTCACTTATTTTTGTGTGTCTATTGGAATGGAATTGTGTTTTGGTTTGTTTTTTAGAAAGTTGGATTTATTGAGAGGACAGAAAAGTTCCTACAGTGGGAGGGGACCTGACAGGGTTGCCTTGAATTGTGTTTTTTATTTTGTTCTCGGCCTGCTTGTTGTTGGTGTATAGAAATGCAACTGTCTTTGCATATTGGTTTTGCATCCTGAGACTTTATGAAAGTCATTTACCAGTGCAAGGAGGCTTTTGTTGGACTCCCTGGAGTTTTGTAGTTATAGAGTCATGTCGTCCACTATAGGGATAGCTTACCGTTTTCCTATTTGGATACCCCTGATTTTCTTCTTTTGCTGGATTGCTCCATCTAGAACTTCTGGCACCATGTTGAATGGAGTGGTGGAAGAGAGAATCTTTGTATTGTTCCAGTTCTTAAGGAAAATTCTTTTAGGTTCTGCTCATTGAACAAAATGTTGGCTGCATGGCTATCATAGATGGCTCTTATTGTTTTGAGGAATGTTCCTTCTCTGTCTAGGTGTTCGCGGGATTTGATCAAGAAGGGATGCGGATTTTATCAAATGTTTTTCTGCATCTAATTATATAACCATGTGACTCTTGGTTTTACATTTGTTAATGTGCTGAATTATGTTTATTTTCATGAGAATGTTGGACTAGCCCTGAAATCTGGGAATGAAGCACCTGACCAAGATGGATGATCCATGAGATGTGTTGCTGGGTTCTATTTGCCAGAATTTTGTTGAGAATTTTTGTATTATGTTCATCAATGAGATTGACTTGTAATTCTCTTTCCTTGTTGAGTCTTTACCAGGATTTGGTATCAGTATAATGTTAGTTTCATAAAATAAGTTAGGGAGAATGCCATCATTCTTGTAATGTTATGAATTTTTCTCTCAACACTGCTTTCATGGCATCCCAGTAATTCTGATAAAATGTGTCTTTGTTTCTGTTTGTTTCAGGAGTACTTTTATTTCTGTGTGGATTTTTGTGTTGACCCAGAAGTCATTCAGCAGGATGTAGTTTAGTGTTCATGTCTTTGTGTGTCTGGAGGGCATGTTGTTGATGGTGATATTTATTTTTATCGACTGTGATCTGGGAAGATGCATGGCATTATTTAGACCTTTTGAAATGTCTTCCCACTTGATTTATTTCTGAGAATGCATGCTGTTTCTTAAAAGCAGAAGATTAAATTCTCTTGTGAAAGACACTCCCCTTAGCTAGAAAGGAAAGGCAGCATCCTAACACTAGGGGATGAGAAGTTAAAACTAAGAAAATTTTGTACAGACTTTGTTAAATCACTTTTATCTTTTAAGTTTCCCCAGATTATTTAGTTGCTTCTTCACAACTATTTCTTTTTGTTTAATTCAGTATATAAAGAACTAACTCTGCTTCTTTTGGTGCTCGTTTTCTTATGAGGGCTGTCATGCCACAAAAAATTGTATTATGTTTTTCTCTGGTTAATCTATCTTATGTCAATTTAATTCTCAGACCCAGCTGGAATCTTAAGAGGATACAGATGAAATTTCTCCTCCTGTACCGAATTAAAGGAGTGAACTAACATACAATGATTTAACTAGAACTTTTCAGCTAGGTAAACCAAAATAGGCAATATTATTATGGCTACCCAACAAATAATTTCTTTATTTTGATTCCACAACTGCCCTATAAATGCTTGCCTCTGACACTTTGTCATCGTAATACTAAGCTTCCTTCTATTTGGTGTTTCCCATTTATGAATTTCTTCTTTCACACCTAAACTCTTTAATAATTTATCATGTCTCTGATATTTCTTTATATATAATATATATATGCATGTATGAATGAATAAATATGTAGAGGCAAACCTCACACATCTTATTGCACTTTGCAGTTTTTTTTAAATTTTACAAATCAAAGGTTATGGCATCCCTTTGATTGGCACCATTTTTCTAACACCATGTGCTCACTTTGCGTCTGTGTGTCACATTTTGGTAATTCTCACAATATTTCAAACTGTTTAATCTGTTATGGTGACCTGTGGTCTGTGAACTTTGATGCTTCTATAGTAATTTTTTGAAGGGGAGGGCACCATGAATGGTGCCTGTATAAGACAGCATACTTAATCAATAAATATGTGTGCTCTCACTGCTTCACCAACTCGTTGTTCCCCTGCCTCTCTCTCTCTCTCTCCTCGAACCTCCCTATTCTTTGAGACATAACAATATTGAAACTAGGTCAATTAGTTATCCTACAGTGGGCCCTATGTGTCCTAAGTGAAAGAAAGAGTTGCATATCTTTCAGTTTAAATCAAAAATAGAATTAATTAAACATAGTAAGGGTTGGATGTGATTGCTCATGCCTATAATCCCAGCATGTTGAGAGGTTGATGTATGAGGATTGCTTGAACTCAGGAGTTTGAGACCTATTCTGTAAAAAGAAAAAAAAAAAAGAAAAAGAAAAAGAAAAAAGAGATAGTCATTCTCCCCTCTTCAGGGGTGGGATTCGCAGATGCAGGACACTGCTAGGGGTGGGAGGGAGGGAAGAGAAAGGGGGGAATGTGGTAACACACTAGGTACTTGGTCTACTCTCTGGGGAAGATGGGGACAGCTAGAAGTCTAAACTGTACCTGCATGCAGCCTTCTTATATAGTAAATCCCCTCTTGTACCCTGCAACTGGAACAAAAAAACTAAAAAAAAAAAAGAAAAGAAAAAAGAAAAAAGCTTAGCAAGAAAAGTGTGTTGAAAGTTAAATAGGTTAAAATCTAGGCCTCTGGTGCCCAATAGTTAGCTAAGTTATAAATGCAAAAGAAAAATTCTTAAAGGAAATTAAAAGTGCCACTGCTACTAAAAGAAACACTTGAATGCTAAGATAGTGAAGCAGACTTTTGCTGATAGGGAGAATGTTTTTTGGTCTGGATAGAATATCAAACCAACCACAAAGTTCCCGTAAGTCATAGCCTAATCTAGAGCAAGGTTCTAACTCTTCAATTCTATGACTGTTGAGAGAGGTTATACTGCAGAAAAAATTTAAAGTTTGAGGTTAGCAGAGGTTTGTTTATGGGGATTAAGGAAAGAAGTCTTCCCTATAATCTAAAGTGCAAACTGTAGGAAGTTATCTAGATGATATAGTGAAGAGAATTGTGGCTACACTAAATAAAAGATTTTCAATGTAGACTAAATGGCCTTACAGTGGAAGAAGATGCCATCTAAGACTTTCATAATTAGACAGTCAATGCCTGGGAAGTCAATGCCTGGCTTCAAAGCTTCAATGCTTCAAAGGACAGTCTAACTTTCTTATTGGGGGCTAATGCAGTGGTGAATTCGAGTCGAATCCAGTGATCATTTACTATTTCAAAATCCTAGAATCCCTAAGAATTATGCTAAGTCAACTCTGTCTGTGCTCTAAAAATGGAAAACAAAGTCTGGATGACAGCACATCTGTTTATACCATGGTTTACTAAATATTTTAAGTACATTGTTGAGAACTGCTACTCAGAAAAAAGATTTCTTTAAAAATATACTGCTCATTGAAACTGTACCTGATCACCCAAGAACTCTGATGGAGATTTACTAGTAGATAATGTTATTTTTATGCCTGCTAACACAGCATACAGTCTGCAGGGCATGCATCAGGGGGTAATTTCAAATTTCCAGTCTTATTATTTAAGAAATATGTTTTGTAGGGCTGTAGCTACCATAAATAGTGATTCTTCTGATAGATCTGGCAAAGCTTATTGAAAATCTTCTGGAAAGTATTTACCATTCTAGAGGCCATTAAGAACTTTATGATTCAAGAGAGGAGGTCAAAATATCAACATTAACAGGGAATTTGGAAGAAGTTGATTTCAAACCTCATGGATGATTTTAAGAAACTCAAGATGTCAGTGGACGAAGTCACTGCAGCTGTGGTAGAAATGGTTGATGAATTAGAATTAGAAGTGAAGCCTGAAAATGTGACTGAATTGCTAAAATCTCATGATAAAACTCTAACAGATGAGAAACTGCTTTCTATAAATGAACAGAGAAAGTATTTTCTTGAGACAGAATCTACTTCTGGTGAATGAAGATGCTGTGAACGTTGTTGAAATGTTAACAAAAGATTTAGAATATTCCATAAACCAAGTTGATAAATCAGGGGCTGGATTAGAGAGGAATTGAAAGGCCCCAGCCAGCCACGAGGAACCCACCCCCTCCAAAGGCTAAGCCTAGGCGTGGCCCCCACCTAAAATGGCGCTCCTGCCTAAGAAGGGGCCTGGACAAACTAACATGGAGGCTCGGACAAGGCCTTCCGGGTTCTTCTTCCACAACAAAGCCCACCGTTCCCGTGCCCGCGAAAGCCCCTGCCAATCCCAAAAATACCTCACCTGCCGACCAATAGGTAATTGACAGGTCGCTTTAAATTTCTATAAAACCTGCCACACCCCTGCCTCCATGCTGCAATCTGATTCTCAGGTTCTGTAGCCACCGTGCTCATCCCCATTAAATCTCTTGGCCTTAAAGGGTGTTGAGTCTTACTGCACGCCACCGTCTTTCATTGGTGCCTGTGACTCGGTGGAATATTCTCGCCCTAATGCGGGACCCTGTTCCGGCGTCGGTGGGACTCATCCCTTAAGGCCTTCACCCATTCTCCTGAATGCCAATGCTACATCCACCACTGGCCTTCAGATTGGTAAGTGTCCCCACACTGAAAACCAAAAACCTTGCCTGGAACAACTAGGGAAACTGGCCGTTGATTGTCCGGCAGCTCCTTCGGCCCTGGGCAAGGGGGGGCCACACCCCACCTAGGTCTTTATGACGGCAGTGGACCCCTATTGGTTTTCCCTCAGCCGCTAGAGATTTTAAGCCTTCCCTCCCTCCGGTTTTGGGTAACTTTCTTGTCAAAAATCCCGGTACTGGGTTGCCCTTAACTTCCTCGATTCTCCAGGAGAATCCGGGTCTACAATAACGACCTGTGACTACAGGCTTTATTGTAACCCACCCGTTCCTCAGTGGTCGCTTGTCCAGGGGACACCCTGACCAGCCCCCACTGCTAACATGGGAAACTCGTCATCTCTTCCGGCCGACTCCCCCCCTCAAGTGCCTCTTAAATAATCTCTCTAAACTCTCCCTCACTCCGGATATTAAGCCTAAGCGTTTAATCTGCTTCAGTACCCAAAATTGGCCCACCTATTGCTTAGACAACCAAAATAAGTGGCCCCTACAGGTCTCTAAACCCCGACATCATTTGGGATCTCTATAACTTCTACAAGCGTTCAGAAAAATGGGCAGAGATTCCCCTTCCCGCCCCATCCCATTTACGCCGCCACCTCCCTCCTCTATCTCTGACTTCAACCCAGCAGATAAACCTCCTATAGTCTGCTTTTGCTATTCCACTCTCCATCAGTTTCTCCTCCTTCTCACCCTCCACCTTTATCTGGTAAGGAGGGCCTGGCGTCTCCAGCCGGGTCACCTGACCCCAGTCTCCAGTCTTTCTCTTTTGTCTTTGGAGGAGGGGCCGGTGCCAAAGGCCATGGTGCCTGACCCCAACCTCCAGCCTTCTCACCCCCCTCCCCTCACTGCTTGATAACTCTCTGGTGGCAGCTGCAACAAGTCGCCACCCTCACATGTACTTAAAAAACCCATTCAAGTTTCCACATGGCTTAATAGGTCTCTTCTCAAGGGGGTGACTGGGACAAAAGGATATTAAAGAACTTCTTCTTTGTTGTTTTCTTATGACAAATTTCTCTCAAGTTATATCTAAACTGGAACTATATCAACATTCTTCCCAGATGAAAGTAAAGGGATCATGTAAATAAATCCTGTTAGCTAACTACAAAAAGGTGCTAATAAACAGGCTAACTAGGACAGAATAAAAGAGGTTTTTCAAAAACCAGATGGAAATCTACCACTTTAGCAAAAAAATCACCACTGATAATCTTCCACCCCAGATGGCCAATAGCAGAAGGGGTACACAGCCCCCTTCCCAGGTTTGTTTCTGATGCTGTCAAAATGGATGGCCAAAGACTGTCAAGCCCTGCCCACCAACAAAACCCTGTCCCAAATACAAACAGCATGGACATTGGGCTCATGATTGCCTCATTCACCTAGCCGGAGGAGAGCACATAGCCCAGAGGCTTGCTGCAAATGAGGGACACCAGGTATCTCACACAATCTCAGAAGGAGATCTCTTGGGCTTGCTCCAGTTGGATTGACTTGCCCCTAACTTGATAGCCCCAATGTCTTTGAAACAAACCATTAAACCAACCAAGCCTAGGGTGGAAATATCAGTAGCTGGTGGGGTTATGTCATTTGTTATTAATACGGGAGCTACATGCTCAGCTCTACTTAAATTCCTGGTCCACTCCTTCCTTCACCCCTTTTGGTTGTGGGGTTACAGGGCATTATATCCAGGCCCCTCACTATGCCATTACTTCCATGTATTCTGGGAAATAAAATATTTCAACACTCTTTCCTTATTATGCCAATGTGTCCAGCTCCATTATTGGAAAGGGACATTATAACAAAAATTAAAGCTCGTATTCTTTACCCTGAGCCATCACCACTGTGCTTTTTGGGTGCCTTTTGTATAGCTTTGGATTTCCCTAATAATTCCACATTGGATCCTATCTAAGCCCTTCCGCTGCATATAAACTTAATGCTTTGGTTAGAGCTCTGAGGTTAAAAAAAATGTAAAGAAAGTTGTTGGTATCAGAAATGTTTTTAGTAAGAAAAGATAAAGAAAAAGATAATTATATAGGAAAAATCGTGTATGGTACATTTTGTTCTCTAATAGAATAGCTGGTTAAAGAAAGCAAAAAAACAAAAATAGAAGGTTTAAGCATGTCAAAGAATGGTATGAGTTTATCGAACATGTTAGATAAAAGTTAGTGGAAAAAGTAAAAGAAATTCTGTAAACACTCGAGGCTACAAAAAAAGGGCCCATAGTTAGTTTGCACTGGGGGTGTACCAACCTACCAATTGCTAAGAGGTGTCTGAGATATCTTCGTAAGGAGTATGACTGGAGGGAGACAAAGCGGATGTTTCCCATACCTGTCATTCTCTTATTTGTGTGTGTCTGTCACTTTAAATCTGCTAAAAAGCTGGTTAAGTTACTATGCTTTGTTTGATGGGACATGTGGTCTTTTAAAACTTGATTGGTGCATATTTCTTTATGTCATTTTATATTTCCCTTTATTTGTGTGGTGTTTTCTCCCAACCCGTTGGCACTGTTAAAATTTCTGCCTTTTGTTGTTAAGGTTGTGGAAAAATTGCCTGTTACATATAAGTGTTACCGGTTATCTTAAATTCTTTTCTGGGGATCACATCCCCTCCCTTCCTTAGCCTGTGTTCTCCTTCATAAATTCTGAAGGGGCTCATTCTAATCCACCTGTAAAGAAATGGAGAAATGTCTCTTATATGCTACTTAGCCTTGTTAACTCAGTGTAAGTTAATGCTAACCTTGGAAAAATAATTTTGTGATCTTTCTCTGACAACTAAGGGAATAAATAGGCTGTTCTCATTTTCAAATGCTAAAAGCCAGGTTAGTTGAAAGTAAATCCGTTTCTGAAGGTTTAGGCCTTGGCTAAGATCGTAATCAACTGCTTGTCCCTGTAAAACTGTTAAAAAGTCTCTCAGAGTCTTGTAATGTATGCTGAGTCCCTACTTTATATTATAATGCTAAGTAACACTAATCCTTGCGTTTTTCGGCTATGCTCATTTAATTGTCCATGTCTTACAACTAAGGGTGCTGTTTAGTAATTCATGAGAATTTTTGACAATTTTGCCTGTTCATAATTAGGAATAAGTAGGAACAGATCATCTTACATCTATGTGGTCTGTTCACTCTAAAAAGGTTTTATACCAGGCCATTTTTGTAGACATCATTGGAAAGTCGTGAAGCAAAGAAAAAAAAAAAAAAAAAAGCTGAGAACACTCAGTCTGGGAGAAGCATCAAGGTTCCAGGAGTTCCTGGCATTGCTCTTCATGACTTTATTTAGTTATTTGTTTGTTTTAAAATTTTCCTTTGAGGAATAAGTTGCAAGTGTTCAGAGCAAATTCTGGGTTTTCAAGAAACGTGACCAAGAGTGTGTAGTGGTCTGTGTACTCGGATACTCCGATAGGACAAATTTTGAATAATTGGAGCAAATTAAAATTACGTGGTTTAATACTAAGTGTCTTATTTAAAAAAAAAAAATCAAATTTGAACTCACTACAAGTTACCAGGTAATAAAATTTGGAAAAAAATAAAACTATCTGGCAATTAAATTCACTTTGTAGACCTAAAAAAAAAAAAGGTCAAAAGTTCTGTATGCAGAGGCATTTTAAAAAAATTTTTATTTCACTACTTTGCAAACAAGATTATATCCTATAGAATATTAAATGCCAAACTCCAGAGGCTTAACTCAGGACTAGGAATACAAAACTCCCAATTATAAAAAGTCTCTAAAGTTCTTAAAAACTGAAGCATTAAGAAAGAAAAAAAAAGGAGAACTCCAAAATGAGCACCAAAGGAAAGGTAAATAAATTGGCAGTTGCCACTAAAGGCAAAAGCTCCAGCCACCCAAAAAAGACCTGATGAGTATAAACCTGCTAAGGGAATGGTATCAGCTGCTATAAATGTGGTCAATCTGGGCACCTAAAGCACAATTGTTCTTAATAGCCTAAACCCCCAGAACTTTGTCCAATATCTGGACTAAAAAGCCACTGAAAGAGATGGTGCGCCCTCTCCTGAAGGGGTAGGGAAACACCTAGCTCGGCAATAGTGGCTGTTGACTGAAGGGGGAGGGGCATGGCCCAGTACATCACTCTGTATGCCATCCACCCAGAGAATCCTTGGGTCTATATAAATGTGGCTGGGGTCCAAATTAATTTCTTCATTAATACTAAGGCTAAGTTTTTAGCCCTTGTGCTCATACTGAACTTCTTCCTCCTAAAAACTGCTCTCCAGTGAAATTAAAGGTGTTCCAAAAACTAAATGTCTCACCTAAGTTACTAAAAGGTAAATTCAAATTATGACTGTAAAAGGTTATCTATAAATAAATAAAAAGGAAAGCAAAAAGCGAAGGAAAAAATGTAAAAAGGTTGTTGGTATACAAATAAGGTTTTAGCAGGAAAACAAAAAGAAAGGAATATAAAAATATATATATATATTTATCTAAGAGGAAATCTTATATGGTACATTTCTGTCCTACGATAAAGTAGATAGTTATAAAAAATTTTTTAAAAGGGGGTAAAAAACAAAAATAAAATGATATAAGCACACCAAAAATGGTATAAAGAGAGTTTAAAAAATATATATGTACAAAAAAGTTCTATAAACAATCTAGGCATAATAAAGTCTTTTCTGAATGCAAGTCTCCAAACATTTTCGGATTTCTCTTCAAATTTTATGTAAAATTTACTTAAGTGCCTAGTTCAAATTATACTCTAAAACAATCTGTCAGGTCACTATTATAGTCCCAAAATGCAAAAGCCGACACTTTTAATAAAGCTACAATAATTAAAGTTTATTATTTAAGTTATACTAATAACTTCAGGCCTTGTAGGTTTTATATAAAAAGATAATCAACCAGTGCCTACAATTGTCCAAATATAGGCATGACTTTATTCCTTTTATGGAGCTACAATCCAGTAATTTCATTCAGCCCTTTGTTTCTTTAATAAATCACTCAATATCACAGACTCTGAATCTACCCAAGTTGCTGTAAGGTTCATAATTTTGTCCTTTATGTTTGCGTAATATTCCATCATATATATACACCACATTTTTATCCAGTCTTTCAGTTAACAACACAGTTGGTTCTACACATACATGTTTATTGCAACATTATTCACAATAACAAAAACGGCAGGACCATTCATAAAAAATCTTACCACCCCTTACACACAAAATCCTACTGTTCATTTCCCCTCACTATCAGAAATTCCCCTGTTCACAACCTCAACTCCACCATCACCTGTCAATGTTACCTATGGCCCACCTGGCTTCTTCTTCTGGTGCTGCCCCTAAACATCACTTAACTTTTCTTTTAGATATGTTCTCTTCCAGGTTCTCTATTTACCTCCACAGTCTACTCCAAGACAGCTGGTTACTACCACCCTCGTGCCCACTGGAAGAATGGCCTGAACAAGTCACCATTCTACATTTACAAGAAACTTTCAAAAATCTTCTCCTTCAGTGCCTACCTCTAGACCCTATTCTGACAGGTTCTGTGCCCTTCCCTCACCACCCCACAATGCCCACATCCAGCAGGAAGCAGCCAGAAAAAATAAAGATGCCCTTCTCCCAAATAAACAGAAAAGGTGGGAATGAAGGGTGCAGACAACAGTCAGAAGGGCGTCCCTAAGATGGCGCTGCCTCCCAAAGACAACAAAGGCCCTAAGCAGCTTTTCCCACCAGCACAAAACTTAAACCTGTGCTCAAACAACCTCTCCCTATAGAAATGCTACCTCACAGTCTCTTCCAATAAGACTCAAGCCCGGCGA
>NW_007260458.1:238192-298651 GCF_000164805.1 Carlito syrichta | reverse complement strand
CTTCTTCTGGTGCTGCCCCTAAACATCACTTAACTTTTCTTTTAGATATGTTCTCTTCCAGGTTCTCTATTTACCTCCACAGTCTGCTCTAAGACAGCTGGTTAATATCGCCCTCGTGCCCACTGGAGGACTGGCCGAAACAAGTTGTCATTCTGCATTTACAAAAACTTTCATACAACTCAACCTTTCAAAAATCTTCACCTTCAGTGCCTACCTCTAGACCCTATTCCGACTGGTTCTGTGCCCTTCCCCCACCTCACCCCACAATGCCCACATCCAGCAGGAAGCAACCAGAAAAAATAATGACGGCCCAAGATGGTGCTGCGCCCAAAGACAACAAAGGCCCTAAGTGGCTTTTCCCGCCGGCACAAAACTTAAACCTGTGCTCAAACAACCTCTTCCTATAGAAATGCTGCCTCATGATCTCCTCCAATGGGACCCAGGCACGGCGCGGGCCAGCCCCTCACCATCCTAAAACACACTCTACGTTGACTAAATCAATCGTTCCCTGACCTCCCGTCTTCACAATGCTTCCTCTGCACCTCTTTACAGCGACCCTTACTAGCAGCCGTTCCCCTTCCAGCTTTTCCCAACTACACTCTCAACACGTCCACCCACAGGGAAATTATAGTCAAACCTCATGTACCCCTCTGGGAAATAGCCTCTAATTCCTCCTACCTCTGTATCAACTTGCCACATGCCCCCTTTAACAACACTCTTTGTTTGGCCTACACAAACCTCACAAAGGCCCACTTCCTGCCACCTGGGCTATTTTTGTGGTGCAATGGCACCCTCCTCTCCCGAGCTTCAAACCTAACTCATCCCTGCATAGTTGTCACGTTGGTCCCTCAGCTCTCTTTATACTCCATGACTGACCTCCAGACACTTTTAACCCCCAGGCATTCACACCAAAGGGCAATCTTCCCCCGGTTATGGTTGGATTGTCCCTCGCATCCGCTTTCACCTCCCTCGGCCTGGCGGGAGGAGCTCTCGGCTACTCACTATGGGCAGTAAAAGACCTATAAAACGAAATCCAGATGGTGCTAGACACCACCTCAGAATCCATCGGGTCACTACAAAGACAAATAACTAGCTTAACACAGATAACCCTCCAAAACCGTAGAGCCCTAGACCTCTTAACAGCCAAAAAAGGAGGCACCTGCCTCTTTCTCCAGGAAGAATGTTGCTATTATGTCAATGAATCAGGGCTCATTGAACAAAATATCAACAAACTAAACGACCTCTCCTCACAGCTTCAACGAACAAAGCCCACTCAAATTACCAGTTGGTTTCCAAACTCCCTCCTCACGTGCTTCTTCCTATCATTACTCCAGTCGTTCTCCTTCTCGGCCTGTGTTCCTTTCTCCCTTGCCTTATAAAATTTCTTCAATCTCAATTCCAAAAAATTTCAAATCAAACCATTAACCAGTTTCTTTTGCAGAGTTACAACCTCCTACCCACCGAGGACCCAAACCTCAACAACCCAAGCCCTACTGCCTCCTAAACCTTCTCACCCCATTTTTCATTACAGATATGGCTTTCAGGCCTTATTACCTCCAACTCAGGTTTTCAGCATTCCTTGACCATCTTCTTGGTGACAAATGGCTCCTCCCTTTCCCGTGTCCACTCGAAGACTGGCCGGACCAACTTGCATTCTTCTACCTCCAGGGCACTGTCCAAGACTTCCACCCCCAGCAAATTTTTTTCTTTCGGCACCTTCTTATGGGGCCTCATGTGGCTGGTTCTTTCATCCACCTCATCCAACAATGCCCCCTGCCAGCAGGAAGTAGCCAGACCGATCAACTCCGCCCCTTTATCACTTAACCAAAGAGGTGGGAATGAAAGGCCCCAGCCAGCCACAAGGAACCCGCCCCCTCCTAAGACCAAGCCTAGGCGTGGCCCCCACCTAAAATGGCGCTCCCGCCTAAGAAGGCGCCTGGACAAACTAACATGGAGGCTCGGACAAGGCCTTCCGGGTTCTTCTTCTACAACAAAGCCCACCATTCCCGTGCCCGCGAAAGCTCCTGCCAGTCCCAAAAATACCTCACCTGCCGACCAATAGGTAATCGACAGGTCGCTTTAAATTTCTATAAAACCTGCCACACCCCTGCCTCCATGCTGCAATCTGATTCTCAGGTTCTGTAGCCACCGTGCTCATCCCTATTAAATCTCTTGGCCTTAAAGGGTGTTGAGTCTTACTGCACATCACTGTCTTTCAGGAATGAATCCAGTTTTGAAAGAAATTCAACTGTGGGTAAAATGCTATTAGAAATTGCTACAGCCAAACCAGCCTTCAGTAACCATCACCGTGATCAGTCAACAGCCATCAACATTGAGAAAGATCCTCCCCCAGCAAAAAGTGAATCTTCTAAAGGTTCAGATGATCAAATTAGCTTCTTTTAACAGTAAAGTATTTTAAAATTAAGTTATGTAGTTGTTTCTAGGCATAATGTTATTATATACTTAATAGTGCTGTATAGTATAAATATAACTTTTATATGCACTAGGAAACAAAAAAATTACATCTCACTTTAATATGATTTTACTTTATTGTAGTTGTATGGAACTACATTGTCTTTAAAGTATGCCACTGTGGGAAAATCTACGTCTCTCTCTCTCTCATTCTCTATTAGAGAAAATGTTTAAATTGTTAAATGCACTTGGTTAACAAAAGCAGTGAGTAGTCCTCAATTAAAGAGAAATGCTAGAAATATTCTTGGCTTATAAAACTTATTTACATTTGTGCTGTGGATTTTCTTTTTTTTTTGAGTTGGAGTCTCACTCTGTCGCCCAGACTGGAGTGCAGTGGTCGCTCCCGGCCACCGCAGCCTCGACCTGCTGGGCTCCTGCGATCATTCCACCTCAGCCTTCCGAGTAGCCGGAATTACAGGCATGCGCTACCATGCCCAGTTGATTTTTTTGATTTATTGTAGAGATGAGGTCTCGCTTTCCAGGCGGGTCTCGAACCCGCGGGCTCAGGCAATCCACTCAACTCAGCCTCCCAAAGGCGCAGGATTACAGGCTGAGCCACCAAGCCTGGTTGTGCTGTGGATTTTCTACAGTACTTGTGACTTTTTCTGACCTCTCATCCCTACCTCCAACACCCATCCTCAACGTCAGGTCAGATGATTCAGATATGCCTCTGTTAATGCTGTCACACAGCACAGATTACTTCTACTTTCAATTTCAGTTTTCTTGTACTTTCCCACTGTGGAAATGATAAGCTTCCTGGGTTTTTCCCCCTACCCTGGTGATTTGTTTATAAAAGAGGAACAGGAAGTGAAAGGAGGAGAGAGAGCAAGGGAGTGAGTGAGAGGCAACTGAGCCCTTCTTGTGCCTGTGAAGTTGTGAAACAGGTATGTTCACTTTCTTTTATATACATCTTAGTCTTGAATTCCAGGCTCGATTTCTGATTCAAAATGGCTAAGGAATGGGCAGAAAGGGCAGGGCACTTGCTGTCTGGGTTGCAGGGGTCTGTGGCTGGCTTCAGTTCTGGGAAAGCTCAGCTTCTCCACTTGGGCCAGTGACAGATGAGACAGAGACAGATGAGACAGATGAGACAGTGAGAGCTAGGCATGCTGAGTCCCCCAGGATGTGCTGTTCCCAGAACATAAACTCAAGTCAGCAGCGAATGGAGAGAAAAAAATCAGGGGGTTGGTGGTAAGGGAAGTTGGGGGTGGGTGTGTGAGGGTGGGGGCTGAAGGGGTGGTGCCATCCTGCCTTCCTCTATCAAGCCTTCTGGCAGGTGTTGGGTTGCAGAGAACAAGAATCCTGCCAAGAAGCTTCCAGAAAATTGTAACAGAGAGTTCCTTTTTATTTTTCTAATAGTCACACTTAGGAATGCTCTGTACATCTGTATGTACAAGTAAGTTTAATCCTTACATCACTGATCTTTATTAGTTAAAAATATATGGTCATAACCCTGTGTGTGTGTGTTTGTGTGTGGTGTTTGTTTTCCATAGTAACAACAGAGTCACTTGTAGCACTTTTTAAACATACAGATACTTTGATCTCAGAATGTGTGGTTTAACAATCTCTTCAGGGTACATCAAAGTTTAAAAGCCATTCCTGAACTGAGTCAAACAGCCGTACTTTATTAATCTAAAGTTGAAAGCTCTGTTGATCATTCCTAGTTAAGAAACCAGAGACTTGGTATTTATTAAGTTATTTGCAATGATAGTCACATTTTCTTAGCTCTTCCTTGAGTTTATGTTCCGGGAACAGCACATCCTGGGGGACTCAGCATGCCTAGCTCTCACTGTCTCATCTGTCTCATCTGTCTCTGTCTCATCTGTCACTGGCCCAAGTGGAGAAGCTGAGCTTTCCCAGAACTGAAGCCAGCCACAGACCCCTGCAACCCAGACAGCAAGTGCCCTGCCCTTTCTCTGTAAAAGGAAGTGTTCTCTGTAAATTGGGGACTGTCTAATCCCAGTAATTATAATGTAGATTTTGTTACAGCCTGGCCGGGTTCTTATGCCTGCTGCCCAGGAAAACCAAGACTGATACAACTGTTATCATACAAAAAGAGTTTAATGTTGAAAAGCAGCTGAGGGGGGAGGACGAGAGAGATTTCTCAAATTCACCTTCCCGAGAATTTCAGGCGAGGGTTTTTTAAAGGACTAATCTGATGGACAGGGGGCTAGGAAATGGGCACTGCTGATTGGTTATAGATGATGTCATGGGGGGAAGTGTTGTAACTGTCTTTGTATGTTGAGCTTGTTTCTGGGAAGTGGCATCACTGGTGGAGTCAGCTTCTTGGTGTGTCCTGGGCCCATGTGGGGACTTGGATTTATCAGAGTGTAAGGTTTGAAAAACATCTCAAAGACTATTCTTAGGTTTTATAATAGATGTTACCTATAAAGCCCTGGGCTGAAGCCATTGCAGAAATAGTTTAGGAGTAAGGTATACTGGAGACGGGGTCTAGGGAGAGTAGAGCTGCTTTTGTTCTTCAGCCAATGAAACTTTGGGATGTTATTAAGGAGATCTGTGCATTCTTAGGCTCCTTGTTTAAGGGAAAATATGTTTCCCAACATCAGGGCAGCTTCTCTTTTCCAAGGGGTCAGGACATGAAGATAATCTATTGTTCTCTGTTGAAGTGTTTGTGCAAACCAACAGATCTATTAATTTTTAACCAAAGCTGTACCTTGGCAGGGCTCAGGTCACTTCTACAGTTTTGATCCCCAGTGTTTATTCATTAACATATGACCCTATGTTAATTTTGTGTAGGTGCTTTTAATGTCGGGGCTCATGTTTTACCTCCAATTTCCTTACTCTCCACACTGAAGAATCAGACAAGAGGAGGCTTTACAGGAGCAGTGTGTTGAATTTGACTGCTGCTTATCCTGGTGAAAAATGTATTTGTAGCTTTCATTTCTTAGTAATTTACAGTTTGCAGATTTTGTAGAAATATATAACCTAGTGAACCAATTTGCTTCTTGTAATTGTTGTAGCTTAAATTTCACCTAATTCAACATTTATTGAAATCCTTTTTTGTGTGCATGTTATGCAAAACCATAAGCTTATACTATCTCATTTAATTATCAAAATCCTCTCCAGGTTGGACCTATGATTTTACTCACATACCTTTATGTTTAGCCTAAAAACCTTACACTTAGTTATGTGAAGCTTTTTGGTTAAGTTTATACAGCTGGTGAATGATAGAGCTGGTATTTTTGGTGCTATTAGATGCATCTTGAAAATTTGACATGCAAATAGAAAACTAAATATTTGAGAATTTTGAACACAAGATTTTGCCTTTATATTTTACTTATGAAAAACATATCCAGATATCATAGAAAAGCATGGCAATCGAAATTATGCCAGGAGATTCATGAAATAATTGTATTATTAATACTTAGTTTTTTAAATTACACTTTCACCTTGAAAAAAATTTCAGTGAAATGTTAAATGCCTTTCACCTAGAGTCACTCAAAAGTGACCTTGGCTTTATCTCACACACACACTATATATACATACATACATACATATGTGTGTGTGTGTGTGTATATATGTTCATGAGTGTGTGTATATATATAGATGTTCGTGTGTGTGTATGTGTGTGTGTGTGTGTGTGTGTGTATGTTCGTGAGTGCCTAATATGTAGTGTTATATGCATTTTTATTCTTATTTTTTATTCTTATTTTCATTTACTGGAGTATGTTTCAGAGATTCTGATAGTTCTAGGTTAAGTACTTCAGCCTGTATTTGAATTCGTATGATTCCGGCCATTTCCTGCCCTCCCTCTTAGAAAGAAAGCCTGCATTCTTAGATGGGCCTCATCACACAGGGCTCCTTCCCCTCTTCTTGTCCCATCTCTCTCCTAGCCTGTAAGTAAAAGACGAGCACATGAGGTCATGCTGATGTGTTGGAGAATATGGTTTTGCCTATGATAGTCATTAAAAAACTATGGCAGGTTATTGATATAAGAGCTTTTAGGATAACAAAGGCTTTTGAAATAGATTATTCTTTGAAGTAGTGGTTGCAGCCCCATGGAACAGAAAAATAGACTGATTATCTAGGCTTTTGTCTTATACTTTTTTTTCTTTTGGTGGTAAAATATACACAACATAATGTGTCACTTTACCTATTTTTTTTAAAAGTAGGATTTATTAAGAGGACAGAAAAGCTCCCACAGTGGGAGGGGACCCAAAGGAGTTGCCCTATTTTACCTATTTAAAAATTTTTTTTTTTTATTATTATTATTATTTTTTGAGTTGGAGTCTCACTCGGTCGCCCAGTCTGGAGTGTAGTGGCCACTCCGGCAATCCGTCCGCCTCAGCCTTCCAAGTAGCCAGAATTACAGGCATGCGCTACCACGCCCGGCTGATTTTTTGATTTATTGTAGAGATGAGGTCTCGCTGCCCAGGCGGGTCTCGAACCCGTGGGCTCAGGCAATCCACTCACCTCAGCCTCCCAAAGGCGCGGGATTACAGGCTGAGGCCACCGAGCCCGGCTATTTTACCTATTTTTAAGAGTATAATTCATACTTAATCTTGAATTGTATCCTACATCTTTAAAATAAATAATTTAAAAAAAGAAAAAAGAGTATATTTCAGTGACACTAGTATATTCATATTGTTGTGCAATTATCTCCAGAACTTGTCCATGATTCCAAACTGAATCTTGGTACCTTTAAACAATTTCCCATTCCCTCTCCCTTTAGCTCGTGGCAGCCACTCTTCTATTTTCTGTAACCATGTATTTGAGTATTCTAGTATCTCATCCAGTGAATAATACCATATTTGTTCTTTAGTGTCTGTCCTATTGACCTATGTTGTAGCACATATCATAATTATCTTCATTTTTATGGCTGGATAATATTCCATTGTATGTATGTACTACATTTTGATAATCCGTTTATTTGTTGAGGGACATTAGGGTTTTCAGTCTTTTGACTGTTGTGAATAATCTGCCATGAACACTGTTGTATAAATATGTTTGAGTCCCTGCTCTCAATTTTTTTTTTTTTGGGTGTATATACCCAGAAGTAGAATTGTTTGATCAAATGTAAGTTCTATGTTTGACTGTCTGAGGAATCACTATAATGTTTCCCACAATGGCAGTACTACTTTTTGTTCCTGCTAGCAACGCACAAAGGTTCCAATTTCCTTATATCCTTGCCATTTCTTTTCCTTCCTTCCTTTCTTTCTTTCTTTCCTTCTTTCTTTTTCTTCCTTCCTTTCTCTTTCTTTTTCTTTCTTTCTCTCTCCTTCCTTCCTTCCTTCCTTCTTTCCTTCCTTCCTTCCTTCCTTCCTTCCTTCCTTCCTTCCTTCCTTCCTTCCATAACAGTCATACTAATAGGTGAATGTGAAATTATACTTCATTGTGATTTTAATTTGCATTTTCCTAGTGATTAATGATATGGAACATGTTTTCATGTGATTATTGGCTATTTGTTTATCTTTTTCAGAGAAATATCTATTCCAGTCCTTTGCTCATTTTTGAGTTGGATTTTTTGTATCAGTTCTTATGTATTCTACCTGGTATATGATTTTCAAATGTTTTCTCTTATTCTGTGGGTTGCCTTTTTGCCCTGTTAATGGTGTTCATTGATGCAGAGTTTTTAATTTTGATGAATTATGGCTTATCTTTTTTTTTTATTAGTCTTCTTTGCTTTGGTATCATAAAGAAGAAATCACTGATACCTGAAATCCAAGTTAGGCAGAACAACACCAGCGAAGGTAGCACCCAGTTAGGTTACCATTTTACAAATAAGGTCCCTCTGTTCCCTCCAGTTCAAGGAAGGGTATGGGAACTGGCCTGCTACCTCCTCTAGGACACAACCATGCCACAGAGGGAAGTGGGCAGAAAAATGGCCTGGGAAATGCCATGGAATGTTCTACCATTTTGAATATGACTTTTTTCTTTTTGATTGGACATTTGCTTGGTGGCTGTAGATCTTTGACTGTTTTCCAGAGCCTCTATAAGACTATTTTAGCCATTTTTGGGGACTGTTTTTTGATGTCTCTGTGGAGGAAACAAGGACTTAAAACTTCTTAGACTGCCATTTTGCTCAGTTGTCTAGATTTTTAAATTTATTTTTTACTTTAATCATTCATTTATTTAATTATTTTAAAGATGTGGGGATTCAGGATTGGGTAAACAAATAGTCACTGTGCAGGTAAAGTTTAGGCCTCACTTTGGTCCCCACTTCATCTGTTTTGAGATCAGTTACCCATATTAATGAAGTGTGTTTCCCCCCACCCCACTTCCAGGCAGTTTCCCACTACTGCCAATTCTTTTCTTATAGTATTATGATTATTGTTCAGGGTCCACTTATGAACAAGAACATGTGGTACTCAATTCTCTGCTTCTCTGACAGATCACTGAGTATTATGGACTCTAAATTCATCCACGTTGCTGCAAAGTTCATAATTTTGTCCTTTTTTATGGCTACATAATGTTCCATCGTGTATATGTAACACATTTTAAAAAATCCAGTCCACTTTTGATGGGCAGCATGGTTGGTTCCATGTTTTTGTTACTGTGAATAAAGCTGCAATAAACATGTGTGTGCAGGTATCTTTTTCATAGAGTGATTTGAGTTCCTCTGGCAGAGCAGGAGAGTAGGGTTGCATGGAAGATCAATTTTTAGATATTTTAGGAATTGCCACACTGTTTTCCATAGAAGTTGTATTAGTTTACATTCCAATCAAAAGTGTAGAAGTGTTCCCTTTTCCCCTCATCTTCTCCAGCATCTGTAGTTTTTTTTTTTTTTTTTTTAGTTGGAGTCTCACTCTGTTGCCCAGACTGGAGTGCAGTGGGCCGCTGGGCTCCGGCTATTCTTCTGTCTCAGCCTTCCAAGTAGTTGGAACTACAGGCGCATGCTACCACGACCGGCTAATTTTTTTTGATTTATTGTAGAGATGAGGTCTCGCCAAGTTGTCCAGGCGGGTCTCGAACCCGCGGGCTCAGGCAATTTTTTGTTTTTGATGATGACCATCCTGACAGGAGTTAGGTGGTATCTCAGTGTGGTTTTAATTTGCATTTCTTTGATGACTAGCGAGGATGAGGATTTTCCATGTATCTGTTGGCTGCCCATATGTCTTCTTTTGAGAAGTGTCTGTTGAGAACTTTCACCTCCTTTTTTTTTTTTTTTGAGATGGAGTCTTACTCTGTCACCCAGACTGGAGTGCAGTGACCGCTCCCGGCCACCGCAGCCTTGACCTGCTGGGCTCCGGCAATCCTTCTGCCTCAGCCTTCCAAGTAGCCGGAACTACAGGCGCGCGCTACCATGCCTGGCTAATTTTTTTTAAATTTATTGTAGAGATGAGGTCTCCCCAAGTTGCCCAGGCGGGTCTCGAACCTGTGGGCTCAGGCCTCTCACCTCAGCCTCCCAAAGTGCGGGATTACAGGCTGAGCCACCGAGCCCGGTTTACCTACTTTTTAATTGCGCTGTTTGGTTTTTTTTTTTTCCAGCAAGTTTTGAATTCCTTGTAGATAATAGATGTTAGGCCTTTGTTAGATATACAGTTGCAAATATTTTTTTTCCCAGTCTGTGGGTTGTCTCCCAGCAATCTTGATGATTTCTTTTGCTTTAAAGTTTCTCATTTTGATGAGGTCCAGGTATCTATCTTACCTCTTCTGGTATGGACATTTGGGATTTTGATCAGGAATTCGTTGCCATTTCCAATTTCCATCAGGGTGTCTCCTGCATTTTCTAAGGTTCTTATAGTTGAGGTTTTAAATTTAGGTCTTTGATCCATTTAGAGTCGATTCTTGTGTATGATGATAGGTAGAGGTCTTGGCTTAATCTTTTGCATGTGGTCAGCCAGTTTTCCCAGCACCATTTACTGAATAAGTTCTCCTCTCCCTAGTGGTTATTAGTCAAGGCTTTTTTGATGAGTTGGTTGAGAAATAGAGGCTTTTGCTTCTGGAATCTCTATCCTGTTCCATTGGTCTGTGTGCCTGTTCTTGTACATATACTAGGCTGTTTTTATTATTGTAGTCTTATAGTAAATTTTTAATTCTTGAAGTGTGATACCTCTCACTTTGTTTCTTTTGCTGAGGATTGTTTTGGCTATTCATGGTCATTTATGTTTCCATGTGAATTTCTGTATTGTCATTTCCAGGTCTGAGAAGAATGATTTTGGTAATTTAATAGGTATTGTGTTAAATCTGTAGGTTGCTTTGGACAGGATGGAGATCTTAACAATGTTCGTTCTTCCAATCCATGGGCATGGAATATATTTCTATTTGTTTATGTCATCTTTGATTTCTTTGAGCAGTATTTTGTGGTTTCATTTTAAAGATCTTTCACTTCTCTAGTTAGGAAGATGCCAAGGTATTTCATTGTTTTTGTGACTATTGTGAATGTGATTGTGCTTTTTATTTGGTTCTCTGCCTGTTATTGATGTATAAGAATGTGAATTGTCTTTTGCATGTTGATTTTGTACGCTGAGACTTTGCAAAGTCCTTTATCAGTACAAGAAGGTTTTTGACAGATGCTCTTGTATTTTCAAGGTATAGAATCATATTGTCAGCAAAGAAGGATAACTTGGCTTTCTCTTTTCCTATTTGGATACCTCTGATTTCCTTCTCTTGTCAGATTGGTTTTGACTTCCAACACTATTTTGAACAGAAGGGGTGAAAGTGGACAGCTTGTCTTGTTCCAGTTTTCAGTAGAAATGTTTGCAATTTCTGCCTGTTTAGCCATATGTTGCCTGTGGGTTTATCCTAAATGGCTCTTAATATTTTGAGATACGTTTCCTCTATGCCTAGGTGTTCAAGGGTTTTAATCAAGAAGGGAGGATGGATTTTATCAAAAGCTTATTCTGCATCTAATGATATAATCATGTGGTTCCTATTTTTACATCTGTTGATGTATTTAATTTGTGGTCTTGCGAATGTTGAACCTGCCCTACATCCCAGGGATAAATCTTGCTTGGTCATGGTAGATGATTTTTGCGACGTGCTACTGGATTTGATTTGCTAGAATCTTGTTGAGTATTTCTGCATCTATGTTCTTCAGAATATTGGCCTATAACTCCCTTTTGTTGGATCTTTACCCTGTTTGGGTATCAGTCAGTGTGATGTTAGTTTCATAAAATGATTTGGGGAGAGTTCCATCTTTCTCGATTGCTTGGAATACTTTCAGTAAGATTGATATCAGCTCCTCTTTGTATGTTTTGCAGAACTCTGCTGGAAAGTCATCTGGTCCAGGACTTTTTTGGGGGGTAGTTTCTTATGACAGAGTTGCTTTCCTGGGGTGTTATTGGTCTATTTAATGTCTCAGTTTCTTCTTGTTTCAACCTTGTGAGGTTGTGTAATTATGGAAAGTTCTACATTTCATTTAGATTTTGAGTTTGTTTCTATACAGGTGTGCATAGTGTTCTCTGATTGTGCTTTGTATTTCTTCAGGATCTGTTGTGATTTTATCTTTTGCATTTTTGATTGTGTTTATTTGGGCCTTTTCTCCTTCTTTCTTGGTCAATCTGGTTGGGGTCCATCAACCATGTTTATTATTTCATAGAATCAGCTTTTTGCTTTGTTGGGTTTTTTTCTGTGATATTTTTGTCTCTTGTGTCTTGTATTTGGACTTTGACTTTGGTGATCTGGATTCTTCTGCTGAGGTTAGAGTTTTGGTGGTCTTGTCTTTCCAGGTCCCTTAGTTAATTTGTTAGGCTGTTAACACATGATCTTTCCATTTTCTTGATGTACATTTGTAAATAAATGAATTCCCCTCTTAGAACTGTTTTCATGGCATCCCAGAAATCTTGGTAAGATGTATCTTTCTTTTCCTTTACTTCCAGAAATCTTTTAATTTCTGCTTAGATTTCTGTGTTGACTCAGGAGTTGCTCAGTATCATGCTATTTAGTGTCCATGTCTTTGTTGGTTTTGGGGGAGCTATGTTGGTGTTGATATTTATTTTTATATCATTGTGGTCTGAGAAGGTGCATGGCAGAATTTCAATCTCATGAGATTTGTTTATGCTTGGCTTATGGACAAGGATGTGGTCGATGTTGGAGTAAGTTCCATGTGTTGATAAGTGGAATGTTTATTTCATGGTTATTGGGTGGAGGGTTCTGTAGGTCTACATTTGGTCAAGCATGAAGTTGAGGTTCTGGATCTTCTTGTTAATTTTTTGCCTCGTTGATCTATCTAGGGTTGTTTGTGGGATATTTAAGTCCCCGGTTATGATAGTGTTAGAGTCAGTATCTCTTTTTAGTTTACCTAGAAACTGCTTTGTAAAAGTTGGTGCTCCTCTGTTGGGTCCATATATGTTTAGAATGGATATTTCTCATTGATGGAGTGACAGCTTTTATTATTATGTAGTGACCCTCCATATCTTTTAAAAATTTTTGATAGCTTAAAGGTTATATTGCCTGATATTAAGATCACAACTTCTTTCTCTTGTGTTCCATTTACCTGAAAATTTGATTTTCATCCTTTGAGACTATGAGTGTCCATTCTGGTAAGATGAGTTTCCTGGAGACAGCATATTGTTGCATCATGTTTTTTTAATTCAGTTTGCCATTCTATGTCTTTTCATTGGTGCATTTAGTCCATTCACATTCAGGCTAATTGTTGAGATGTTAGAGTTTATCCCTGTCATGAGGGTCTTGTAGAATTTGTTGTTGTTATTGCTTGTTTATTTGTTTATTTGTTTTATTTTGGTTTTCTTCTGATTTTTGAGTTGATATATATGCGTGATCATCCTTTTCCCCCCTTTCTTCTGTGCTTAATACTTTCTTAAGTGTCTTTTATAGCGCTGGTCTTTAGGCAGCATAAACTCTCAGGGATTGAATGTCTGGGGAGGATTTTAATTCTCCGTCACTGATAAGTCTTAGCTTAGCTGGATAGGAAACTCTTGGGTGGAATTGTTTATCTTTGAGAGCTTTGAAGTTTGGACTCCAGTCTCTTCTAGCCTATAGTACTTCTGTAGATATCTGCTGCTATTCTTATTGATCTTCCCCAGTAGGTAGTCTGAACTTTCTCTCTTGCTGCCTTTAGGATTTTTCTTTTATACCTACTTTGTGTAAGCAAGTTACCATGTGTTTAGAAGTTGGTCTTCTCATTTGATGCCTTGCAGGGATTCTCTGAATTGCTTGTGTTTGGTTGCATCTCTGATGAGATGAAGGAAGGTTTTTGAATAATTTCTTGGAATGTTTGTTCCAGGGTGGGCTCTGTTTCTCTGTCTGCCTTAGGAATGCCAGTTCGGTGTATGTTCAGCCTTTTAATATAATCACACATTTCTTGGAGGCTTGTTTTGTATTTTTAAGCTTATTTTCTATGTTAGCAGTTTGGGTTAGTTCTATATTTTGGTCCTCAAGCACTGAGATTTTTTTCCTTCTGCTTGGTTAATTCTGCTTTCCATGCTTGGCAGTTTGTTATTTATTTCATTTACTGTATTCTTTATTGCTATAATTTCAGTTATCAATTCCTTCATTCTTTTCTCTCATCTCTCCTCATTTCTACTCATTCTCTCTATTAATACTTTGAAATCTGTGTTTGTGGTTTGAGACCAGTCTTTCTGGGGACTCTTCATTGTGTGATTTCTGAAGTCTGTATTCTTAGTTGCTGTCTTCCCAAGGGTCTGGATGGTACCTGTGTTCTTCCTTTGATTCTTCCTCATTTGTGATGATTTTCCTCCCCCATTCCCCCTCTTTAATTGTATTGCTTAGTGATGGGGGATAGCTTTCACTTCTGTTTGCTCAATCCCCTATTCTACCTTATGCAGATCCTCTGGATTTGTTCAATTTCAAAGCCAGACTGGGTGTGGAAAACTGTGCTGTCTTTTGCAGTTTTGAGTTTTGATTAAGGTGTAATGAGGGGAGTTTTGGTTCAGAAGCTATTTGCAGATCACAGTATCTGCTATCTGGTGTGTGGGCCTCCTGGAACTCACTTCCCTCCTTCTTAAAATCAGTCCATGTGGTGGGAGCATATGTATGCCCCCTGAAACCAAAATGAGATAAGAAAAAGGACCTAGAAAGGAATAATGGATAAAAAAGGAAGATGAAGAGATAGAAGAAGAAGGAAAACAGACAGGCACACAAACTAATGGATAAACAAAGAAACAAAAACAAAAAACCCCCAAACAAACAAACATACAAACAAAAAAAACTTGATGATGCCCTTGCCCTCAAAAATTCCCATACACAAATAGATAAACTGAAAAACTTAATACAACAATAACAAAACTCAAAACAAAACAAATGCAAAAAAACCCCCACCCAAAACAGAAAAAAAAAGAGTCACAGCTTTTGGGTGATGCAGTGGTAGGGAGTGGTCCAGTCTCCAGATTCTTCACTCCACTCTCAGTGCAGGCAGGTCAGGTTGTTCTCAGTGTGGGTCGGAATACCCCACAGTCTACTGGGGTGGAGGGTGAATCAAATCTGTATTCACCCCAACTCGTCTGCTGCTGCTAATACTAGGTCTCCCACTCAGGTTAGATGTGTCTGTGCCTGGTTGGGTATGGGGTTGGGGCGTCTGTCGCTCCATGTCTGCTCCTGAAATATCCTCTCTGGGCCAGTGATGGTGGATCCCGGAGGGGTGTGGAGACTACCGCTGGGTCTCAGGATGGAGGTTGTTGTGAGTTGGGCGGGCCAAAGCAGGTCACTGCCTGTCCCGTGACAGAGAAAATGGTCACAGTGGAGGTCTGCTTTCCGGGGACAACAGGGCTCAGCTCCAGATTTCCTTCCCAGGCCTTCTCCATGTTCCCGCTGCCAGTGCCCTGCCTGCTGCCACAGGTGGTGGCATGGGTTGGGTGCCAGGTACACTGATCTCTGCTACCTTTTTCCAAGAGATGCCTTAAGAATGGCAGACCTTCCTGCACACCAGTCTCTGATCTCAGAGCAGTTGTAGGTTGATCAGGTTGTCCCTCAGCTGTCAGACATCTCCTGAGGGAAGCCCCAGGTGCTTGATCCCAAGTTTCCCCTCAGATGGACATTCCCCTCAGATAGTCACACCCTTGCACTCAGACTTGTTTTTATGGACACTCACCCATTCATAGACTCTCACACTCTCACCAGTTCCATGGCTGTCTTCTGACCATCTCCTGTCCAGGTTTTTAATCCTGGCTCTATAACATATTCACTGAGCCTTTGTGAGATTCATTTATCTCATTTGTAAAGTGTGTGTAATCATCTCTAACTTGCAGGTTCTTGTAAGTGTCAGAAAGGCAAATATATAAGGTATTATAGGACTTGGCATATCAAAAGCCCCCATAATGGTAAAAATTATGTAGATTTTATAAATACTATTGACGTACAACTTTGGAGAAGATAATACTCAATGTTTCATCACTAACACCATTAATGATTTGAGAGAATGATGGAAGAAACCTTCTGCAGTCTGCTAATGCTAGGATACATACTGTCTTCTAGAAAAAGTAAAAGTCTTTATTGATCTTAAAATTATGGGTACTTGATTAACTCTGAGGCAGAAAATAACTTTGTACTCTTATTTCTACCAGGAGGCTCTTCTAGGTGGGCAGGTTGCCACGGCATCTGGACCTAAAATGTTGGCCCCCATTTGTCTGGTGGAAAACAACCATGAGCAGCTGTCATTGAATCAGCAGGCTATCGAAATTCTGTACAAGATTCCTCAGCCAGTGGTGGTGGTGTCCATTGCAGGACTATACCGTACAGGGAAATCCTACCTGATGAACCTTCTGGCAGGACAGAACCATGGTGAGTGGTGTCCTGGGGCACAGACCTATTGCTTGTTTCCATCTTTATCTCAGCATCTTAATTCTTTCTTTCAGTCTCATGAAGGAGAGTCCAACTCCTCTCAATAAACCAAATTTCTCATTCTAATACTAGACACCAAGTCATTTTCTTACTATTAACTGTTCCCATGTTCTGTCCTTTATTCTCATTGAGAAAAATCTCTCCTACTAGTGCCCAGAATCCTACCTTCTCTTGCACACTCAAGCATTGGACTTCTGTAATTTGTTTCTTTCTTCTCACAAAATAATTTGCTTTATATAGTGTCCAAGCAACATATACAGATTTTTGAATATGTATGATGTTAAAAATCCTTCTCGAATTTAACATTCCACTGTGGCTACAAAACTATGTTTTGTTTTTGTTTTAAATCACTTTTCAATGCAAAAAAGTCTCACTTTCCTTTTTTTGACTTATTTTCTCTTATGTCTCCATCCACTCCTCCCTGACTTTGAACCCCACCGTTCTTTCAAGATGTTCTTGTCATGGTTATCAGTGCCCCCCATTATGTTTGATTCATGTATTCATTCTTGTCTTCATCTTGAGCCATTGCGTGGTGTCATTCTCATATTCAATGTCCTTTGCTTTTTGAAATGGGTGACTTGCAAAGTAAGATTCTTGAGGAAATAGAAAGAGTTCTATCGTGTGTGCTAGGGTAGTTACCATCCCAGAAGTCTGATCTAGTAGCCAGGGCTACAGTGATCTGCTGTCAGTGGGCATTGTTTCTTTTTCTTCCCTTGTAGGCTTCCCTCTGGGCTCCACAGTGCAGTCTCAAACCAAGGGCATCTGGATGTGGTGTGTGCCCCATCCTTCCAAGCCAAACCACACTCTGGTTCTTCTGGACACCGAAGGTCTGGGAGATGTGGAAAAGGTAAGGCAGAGAGTCTCAGAAAGATCCTTTATATACTGTATTTTCTCCTTATCTTTTTCCCTTGTAATTTAACTGGTGGGATCTGTTTGTGAAGCCTGGTAATCCAACTATAATGAATGACCCAGACTTTGTCTGTTTCATCTCACTTGTAGAGTAGATTAGATTCATGGTATATTGACTAAAATATTCTGTTTGTTGGCACTGGGGTGAATGATTTGGTTCAATTGAATAAAAGCTTATTGAGCATCTGAGTTCGGAGCTCTGGACTGATTAAATATTAGTATACATATTAGTGAATAAAGTAAAGACCTTGCCCTCAAAGAGCCTTCAGTCCCATTGAGGAGACCAGGTGTATGCATTGAGATTAATACAGTGTGACTAGGAAAGAAGCAAGTCATTGAGAGGGAGAAGTTAGGTTCCAACACAATCCCTAACCTTTGTCAATTTCATAGGGAGATCTGTGGCTGGGATGACACTTTAGGGTTATTTTGTGCTGAAACAAGGGTTCTCGGCTTTCGTTCCTGATGCTGATTAGTTATTGAAAATCTGCCCTGAAAAGCCTTTTCTTTAAGATGGCTGATACTTAAGGGCTGCCATTCATTAACACTCCCAGCAGTTGGAGGAATCAGTTCTTCAATGCTGCAAGGTGATCCAGGACTGGGCGCGGTGGGTCACTCCTGTAATCCCAGCACTTTAGGACACTGTGGCGGGAGGATTGCTTGAGCTTGGGAGTTGAAGACCAACCTGAGAGAGGCCTCATCTCTACAGAAAATAAAAATAATTAGCCAGACATTTTGGTGCATGACTGTAGTCTTAACTACTTGGGAGACTTAGGCAGAATGATCACCTGAGCCTAGGGGATTGAGGTTGTGGTGGGCTGTGGTCTTGTGGATGCACTCCAGCTTGGATGACAGAGTAAGATACCCAACTCAAAAGAAAAAAGAAAAAAAGAAAAGTTGATCGAGGCAGAACACCACAGCTCTTACCATGTACAGTTATGATTAAGGGTGCCTTGATAGGAAAGAAGAAAGGCATCAACTCAATCTCTGGCTGAGAAAAGTCTTCTAATCTACCTTCTGAACTGCTGCATGAAGTGTGCATTTGGGAGTTGGCGTTAAGAGACTTGTATTTATATTTCTTATTGTGAAGCTCCACCTATACAAAAGAGCATTCTGGAAGGCTTTGGGATAACTTTGACTGCGCTGGTTCTTTAAATGTATACATTTGTTTTAAAACTAATATTTTAAAGCAAATGAATGGTATTTAGCTCCCTAAAAATGAATGAAATGAACAATTTATCTTTTTTGGCCTTATTTTGAGAGTGATTTGGGAATGGTATCTATATTCCTGTGCTCTCCATTTCTGTCCAGAAAGAGCTAAAATTCTGTGTCTATTTTTCTGCTATAGTTAGGTATAATTGACAAATAAAGATTGTATATAACTAAGGTATACAATTTGATATTTTAATACATGTTTACTATGTGAAATGATCACTACAACAGGACAATTAATATATCCATCACCTTACATAGTTACTATTTTCTTTTTTCTTCTCTCTCAGTGTGATGAAAACACTTAACACATGTCTTCTTAACAAAATTCAAGTTCATGGTCAATATAGTATTGTTAACTATAAACATCATGCTATATAGCAGACCTGGAATTTTTTCATTCTGCATAACTGAAATTTTGTAGTCTTTGATGAACATCTCTCCATTTCTATTAGTTTGATGGCTGTGTATTTCAGATTCAAAAAGTAAATGAGATGAGGCAGTATTTGTTTTTCTGTGTCTGGCTTATTTCACTTAGCATATCATCAATGTTCATTAATGAAACATTGAAAATGGCAGGATTTTCTTTTGTTTCAAAATTTGAATATTTTCTTTTTCCATTCATCCATTGATGGGCATTTATGTAGTTTCCATATGTTGTTTATTGTGACTAATGCTACAATTAATAGGTACATATTCAAATTAAAATATATTATGTAAGTACATATATCTGTCTGAAATACTGATTTCATTTCACTAGAAATTATACATAGAATTGAGATTACTGAATCATATGGCATTTCTACTTTTAATTTTTTTGGGAATCTCCATAATTTTTTCCTTAGTGACTATACCAATTTACATTCAAGCAACAGCATACAAAATTCCCTTTTTTCTGTATTATTGTCAACTATTTAAAAAAAATCTTTTTGGTAATAGTTATCTGAATATGTTTCAGGTGATATCTCATTGTTTTAATTAGCCTTTTCTTGACTATTAGTGATTTTGTAAACCTTTTTATATACCCATTGATCATCTGTATGTCTTATGTTGAGAAATGTGTATTCAAGTTCTTTGCTCATTATTAATCAGGTTATTTGTTGTTTTGTTATTGAGTTGTATGAGTTTCTTGCATATTTTGAGAATTAAACTTTTATCAAACATGGTTTGCAAATTTTTTCACTGTGTTGATAATTTCTTTTGTTGTGCAGAAGCTTTTTTGTTTGCTGCAATCCCACTTGTTTAATTTTGATTTTGCTTCCTGTGGAATTTTGTGTTATATCCAAAAAAGTCATTTTCCAAACTGATGTACAGAAGCTCTCCCCTGTGTTTTCTTCTGGCACTGTTATGGTTTCATGTCTTTCTCCTTCCTCCTGTCTGACTAAAATTTTGTATCTTTTGACCATATCTCCTAATCTTCTCATACCTTATCTACTCCATCCCTCTACCCAGCACCAGGTAGCCACCACTCTACTTTCTATGACTATGAGTTCAACTATTTTGGATTTCACATGTAAGCGAGATCATGTAGTATTTGTCTGTCTGTACTTGGTTTATTTAATTAGTTACATCTAAGTTGTGGTAAATGACAGGGTTTTCTTATCCATCTATCTATCTATCTATCTATCTATCTATCTATCTATCTATCTATCTATCTATCTATCTATATGCATCAGGGCTCATTCTGTCTCCCAGATTGCTGGAGTGCAGTGGCATGATTATGGCTCACCACAACTTTGACCTTGTGGGCTCAGGGGATTCCCCTACCTCAGCCTTGTGAGTAGCTGAGACTAGACATGTGCCACCACACTTGGCTTTTTTTTTTAATGGTAGAAATGAAGTCTCACTATGTTGTCTATACTAGTCTTTAACTCCCGGGCTCAAGCAATCCTCCCATTTTGGTCTTCCAAAGTGCTGGGACTACATGCTTGAGACATCATGCAGGTCAATTCCTCCTTTTTAAAAAACTGAGGTTCGGCGTGGTGGTTCATGCATATAATTTGCGCATTTTGGGAGGCCAAGGTGAGAGGAGTGCCTGAGCCTATGGGCTCGAGACCAACCTTGGTGAGACCTCATCTCTAAAATAAATCAAGAAAAATTAGACAGACTTGATGGTGCATGCCTGTAGTTCCAACTACTTGGGAGACTGAGATAGAGGGATCACCTGAGCCCAATAGGAAGAGGCTGCCGTGGCTGTGAGTGTGCCACTGCACTCCAGCCTGGGTGACAGAGTGAGATTCCAACTCAAAAAAATAAAAATAAAAATAAAAAGCTGAGTAGTATTTCACTGTGCATACCACATTCCAAAAAACCATTCATCTGTCGATAGTTACTTAGGTTAACTCCATGCCTTGGCTACTGTAGCTAGTGTTGCAATAAATATGGGTGTGCAGGTATCACCTTGACATACTCATTCCATTTTCTTGGATATATAAAGGGAGATCCTCCCTAAAAATGGAATGATCTTTTGGAGGGTAGGCCTCTTGTAGTACAGGCTTCCCCCCGAGGTAAGTGTTGAAGGAACCCATCGGTGTCAGTGTACAAACCAGCATTGTTGTGACAGACTGTATTAAACTTCAGTAATTTTTTTTGGAGATTCTTTCAAGGTGTTTGCCCATTTCATAATGGGTGATTTATGAGTGAACCTGCCCACACTGTACTGAGTGTTCAGCAGTTTTTGACCAAAACCGGCATGACTTCTGTTTCAACCTTCCTATTCATTTGATCTTACCCCAAGCGACTTTTTGTTTGTTTCCCTGGATGAAAAAAGTCCTCAAAAGGAAACATCTTGCCCATGTGCAAGAGGTGAAACAAAAAGCTGCCGAAGCACTAAGAAGCCATCAAAATTGATAATTTCAAAAAGTGTTTTGAGCAGTGGGAAAAGCATCTAAATAGGTGTAATGCATCAAACAGAGAGTACTTTAAAGGTGGCTAAGTTTAAACATGGAAGAATAAATACACAATTTTTAATAAATAAATTCTCATTTTGGGGGGCATCTCCCTTTGTATACATAATAGTGGGATTTCTGGATCCTGTTTCTGGTTTTCCATGTATGTTTGTAACTCATTCTGAGTTGACTTTTGTGTAGGGTGTGCAAATAAGGTTCAAATTTTCCTCCTGTGAATGTGGCTATTCAGTTTTCTCAGAATCATTTGTTGAAAATACTATTCTTCCTCTTGTGTTTTCTTGGCACCCTTGTCACAGATAAGTTGAGTGTTAATTCATCTTGAGAGTAACAATTGTCATTATTAAGTTTACTTTTCTAGGCCTGGCATAGTGGCTTTTTTCTATAATCCAAGCACTTTGGGAGGCCAAGGCAGGGGGACAGTTTGAGACCAGGAGTTCGAGATCAGCCTAGGCAACATAGCAAAACCTCATCTCTACATACAAAAATAAATAAAAATAATAGTTGGGTGTGGTGGAGTGTGCCTGTAGTCCCAGGTTCTTGGGAGGCTGAGATGGAAGGATCACCTGAGCCTAGGAGGTCAAGGCTGTTTGAGCCATGATTTTGCCACTGCACTCCAGCTTGAGCAATAGAGTGAGACTTAAACTGAAAAATAATTACTTTTCTAAAACTAAGAGCAATGGAAAACATTGTGCAGATGCTCATAAATAATTTGTTGAATTTAAGTGGGTGTAACTAGAATCACTGGTTATGCCCACTATGGACTATTTTACATGGCTTATGGCCAATAAATATGTGTAGAATGAAGAAGTACTAACTCTCATCATCAAAACACAATTAGGCACGAGTTGAGGAAAAAAGAAAATTCTATGAAGATTAGAATTTTTTTATATATAAAGAAATTGTGATCATAAGAAATATTATAACTGTAAAATATGTTATTTGTATTCTTATCCATATTCTTTGTACAGTGAGTACATTAGCTGAAATCATAAATGAAAGACTAATAAGATAAATGTCTCGGTAAATTTCTAAAGAATAGACTCCTAGGTCCTCTGTTTTTTAGGGTGACCCTAAGAATGACTCGTGGATCTTCGCCCTGGCTGTGCTTCTGAGCAGCACCTTTGTCTACAACAGCATGAACACCATCAACCACCAGGCCCTGGAGCAGCTGCAGTATCCTTCCAGGGACCAAATCACCAAGTTTCATGGAGGTTACAAGAACGGAGATCAAGTCATTTCCTCCTTTCATTTAGTTGCCTTTGGTGGGGCAGAGGGGACCCAGAGAGTGTTCATAATATTTCTCATATGAGAAATATGTGAATTATGGACAGGCCATTCATTTTCCTTAGCCAAGTCGTAGCTATGTGACAGAGCTCACAGAATTAATTAAGGCAAAGTCCTCCCCAACACCTGAAGGAGTAGAAGATTCTACAGAGTTTGTGAGTTTCTTTCCAGACTTTATCTGGACTGTACGGGATTTCACCCTGGAGCTGAAGTTGAATGGTGGTGACCTTATTACAGAAGATGAGTACCTGGAGAATGCTTTAAGGTTGATTCCAGGTATGAGAACATGACCTGGGAGGTGGGTGATTCAATCAGGAGTGGGTTTTGCTCAACACTGTGCATCATCTCTGGAGTCGCATTTGTCTTTGAGACTAGATTGAGATCTACAGAAATGAGGAATGGGAGGCGAGTTGAAAATTCTAGGAATTGGAGGTCAAGTTCACTTAAAAAGAGTAGAATTTAATGTAGAATGAATTTGTTTTTTTTTGAGTTGGAGTCTCACTCTGTCGCTCAGACTGGAGTGCAGTGGCCGCTGCCGGTCACCGCAGCCTCGACCTGCTGGGCTCCGGCGATCCTTCCGCCTCAGCCTTCCGAGTAGCTGGAATTACAGGCACGCGCTACCACGCCCGGCTGATTTTTTGATGTATTGTAGAGATGAGGTCTCGCTGCCCAGTCGGGTCTCGAACCTGCGGGCTCAGCAATCCACTCACCTCAGCCTCCCAAAGGCGCGGGATTACAGGCTGAGCCACCGAACCCGGCTCTAGAATGAATTTAAATAAAACTATTTTTTTATACCATTTATACTTTAGCATTCAGATTACAATGGGTGCTAAAACTTTCTAAAAACCAGACGCTTGTGAGCCCTACTTTCATTCCGTATTTCTGTGTTTAAGAATTGAACAGATAGTTGTTTGACATGATATCGCAATCTAAAAAATATATTTCACACAGTTAGACTTTATTTTTCTCATAGAGGGATGTAACATTTAAATACTGATATAGTTATATTATCTACAAAAACAATTTTATGATTTAAATAAACCCGAAGAAGGATATGTCTTTATAGCCCATTCCTTTTTAAAATGTCTGATAATTACCAGAACATTTACTTTTCTTTCTGTGTCATAGCTTTGTCTCAATTACAACATATTTATTCATGCTATAATTTCAAAATAATTATTTTAATGAGTTACCTTACATAGCTGTGTAGCTGAAAAGACCTCATAAGAAATATCAATTCTGATATACTCATTTTTCTTCTCATTTTTCTATTTATACTTTTTCAAAATATTTATTAAAAACTGGAAGGCAGAAAAACAACATTGTCAAATCAGAAATCGCCTCAAAGAGTTTATAAAGTAGTGGTGATTATCTCAAAATTACATTTTCATTTCATTTACTCTACAGAAGGCTTTAAGTTTTCAGGTAATACAAAATATATGTTGGAAGTTTAAAGAGTAGCCAAAACTGTACAAATTATTTTTTTTAGCATTAATGTAATTTTTCTTAAATTATCATGGTGTCTTTCTTAACATTCTGAGTATTGCTATTTCTTTCTTTCTTTCTTTTGTCCACTTTTTAAATTATAAATACTTGAGGTACAATTCAGGGTTAGGTATACAAACGTTGATTATGCAGGTACCCTTGTGATGAGGTATGCCCCTCCCTCCCCTAGCAGTTCTCCCTCAACTGCCAATCCCACCCCTCCAACTGTTCTCCACTACTGCCAGTCCCTTTCTTATAGTATTATAATTGTACAGAGTCCACTTATGAGTGAGAAGCTATTTCTAATATTGTTCTTTTATACTTATTTGTGGCTCTTTTTTTGGTCTCACAGCTCAATTTCTACATGGGATTGAGTGGACCAGAATTTACATTTGAACTTTCATTCATTCAGCTCATTCAGTGAACATCTAATAAACAATTGCTCTCTACTTGGCACCAATTTCAGGTCTGCAGATACCAGCTTTAGGTTTTGTTTTCACTTGGGTCTGATGTCTTCCAAAATTTCTTGCCAGAATTTTATCAAGTTTGATGTGCAGAGAAGTATTGAATATTTATGTCAAAGAATATAAGAATAGTATATTGTAAAAACAAAACAAACGTTGTCAAAACATTCTTTATCTCCCTTAGCCCAAGAGTGTTTTCACTGTATTCTCTTCTTTTTTCATCCCTCAGGCAACAATCCCAGAGCCCAAATATCCAATTTGTCCAGGGAGTGCATCAGGCATTTCTTTCCAAAACGAAAGTGCTTTGTCTTTGTCCGGCCAACACATGACAAATACTTTCTAACCAATATTGAGAAGGTGTCAGAAAGTCAACTGGATCCTAAGTTCAAGGAACAAACAAACATTTTCTGTTCTTTCATTTTCACCCATGCAAGAACCAAGACCCTCAGAGGGGGAATCACTGTCACTGGAAATCGTGAGTCTCTTTTTCACATTTCTGTGGGGCCTAACGTATGTCGAATGTATTGTATAATGGGTTTCTCAGCATTTTTGCTGGCTTGTAAGTAGAACTATGTATACAGATATTCACACTCCATAAAAAATGTGTATATTTTATAATTGTCTTACTTTGAGGGTATACACATTCCTCTTCAGAATTGCAAACTTTGTTATTGATATCTGTGGCTTGCTTCCACATGTTTGAAAAAGCTTCTATTGATAATAAAATCATCAATTGGCATTAAAAACAGATATCTACTAGTTTCTCAGAAGTTCTTTATGTTTAATATTCATTGCAAGGAGAAAAAAAAAAGGTTTTGGAAGTTTAAGGAAGTCTAGAAGGAAATATTAGCTCGTAAGTCCCTGAGAATCCACTGGCAGATTCAGAATTAAGAACACATGTAATATGATTTACCCTGCTGCATCATACTATCTATAAAATTTGTTTTTCTTTTAATTTTTTAAATGAGAAATGATGTATTCCATACTCTCTTAGTTTGTTAGGTAAAAGTAGATATTTATATTTTTTAGCAGTGTGGCTTGACGAACCAAAAAAAAAAAAAATTGGGAGTAAATATCAATAGGAAAATGAAAGTGATGATGGTAGAAGGAAGGTGTGTGTGTGTGTGTGTGTGTGTGTGTGTGTATGTGAGAGAGATTTTAGAAATGTGACTCAGAATCTTAGACTCCATTGAGTTATATTTCTTTAAAAAAAAATTTAGTTTAAAGATGTAAGGTTCAATTCAGGGTTAGGTATACAAATGCTCATTATGCAAGTACCCTTGTTGATGAGGCGTGACCCCTCTTCCCTGGCAGTTTCCCATTACTGCCAATCCCTTTCATATAGTATTATGTTAATTATTCAAGGTCTGCTTATGAGTGAGAACATGTGGTATTCAGTTCTTTGTTTCTGTGACAGATCACTCAGTATTATAGACTCTAAAGTCCATCCAAGTTGCTGCGAAGTTCATAATTTTGTTCTTCTTTATAGCTGTGTAATATTCCATCGTGTATGCCTACCACATGAGTTATATTTCATATTAATACCCACAATTTCCTGGTTTATTCAGGATTAGGGACCTTGGTGGTGACCTACGTGGACGCCATCAACAGTGGAGCTGTACCTTGTTTGGAAAATGCTGTAACAACTCTGGTCCAGCTGGAGAACTCAGCGGCTATGCAGAAGGCAGCTGACCACTATAGCCAGCAGATGACACAGAAAGTGAGGCTCCCCACAGACACGCTCCAGGAGCTGCTGGACGTGCATGAGACCTGTGAGAAGGAAGCCATTGATGTCTTCATGGAGTGCTCCTTCAAGGATGAAAATCAGGAATTTCAGAAGCAGCTTGTGGTAATTTGTCTTAGTCATGACTCTTTATGACCTGATCCCTTGACGAACGAAGCCTAGAGGTGACTTTATGGACCCCAAGGCTCATCTGTCACTCAAGAGGAAGTATTAATATTTTAGATTCTCTAAATATGACTGCCTCATTTTCCCCCCACCAAACCGTAGCACTTTATCCAGAAATCTTCCTAATCACTAAAGCAAAATCAGTATAGAAACCCTCTTTAAGAGAATGCTAGCCTAGATTTCAAACCTGCCCAGAACGCCCATAATCATCCCTCAGCATTCACTTTTTCTGTGCACGCTCTTTCTTTCCTAGGAACCAAAGTGTCTCTTACCAAAGCCTTATTCAGGTCATTGTTCAGCTTGCATTGCTCTTTGTCGCATTATTATATTACTGAAGATAGAATCACAGGATGCTACAGCAGCAAGAAACCATAGAGATTACAGAATGCAATCTCACAATGATTTCACAGAAGTGAGATCTGAGGTCCAGGATGGTTTAAAAATTTTCCCACAGTCTTGCAGAGAGTTTTCAGGGCTGAGAATACATGAAACTTTTTGATTTCTGATTTATTCTACATCCTCCTCCATAAGAAAGCTTTTTTCATGAACACTAACAGTAGTGAGATCGACCTTTCTATCAGATTCTTTGGGATTTTATTTTCTCTGCTCCTTTTTTTTCTGATGACATTGCTATACATTCCCTTTGCAGGAAGTCATAATGAGTAAGAAGGAACATTTCTTGCTAAGGAATGAAGAGTCATCTGTTGAATACTGCCAGGCTCAACTCAATCAGCTCTCCAAGGACCTAATGCAAAATATTTCAGTGGGAACTTTCTCTGTTCCTGGAGGGCACACGCTCTACATGGAAGCAAGGGAGAAGATTGAACAGGACTATTTGGAAGTACCCAGGAAAGGAGTAAAGGTGAGGAAAAATGGGAAAGCTAATAGGATAGAGTGAATGGAGTCTTCTGCACTAGTCTGTAATTAGAGAGAAGAGGGATAGCATGACAGCTTTTAATGTCCACTATGTACCATTCATTCTTGAGGCTAGAAATTTTCATTCCCAAAGAAAGAGTATGGTTTTTAATAATTTAGGGATACAGAACAAAAATTATTTATGTGTTAAGTGCTGATGATTTATAAACTTAAGTCAGAATCTTTGCCTCAGAACAGATCAAAATGAGATAGAATAAAATAAATAGACAATTATTCACAGATAAATAACACTCATAAACCTGTGAAAATGGCTGCATATGTGGTGGCAATAAACATAAAGACGTTAATAATACAACTAACACATTAAACTATACGTATAGTCATATTGTTTAGCTCTTTTCCCAGACCTTTTACTTTACTTTTCCAAATGACTTTAAGAAGCATCTACCCTTATTTTTGAAAATTTTCAGATCTGAATAGAGGGGCCAAGGTAGATTAAATAATCTACCTAAAGTTACTGCCAACAAATTGAGGGGAGAGCGCCAGTGCAGATAAAAAGGCAGACTTTCACACCTGAACGGGAACATATAAAGGCATCAAAGATTGTATGTTTGTACAACTGCACATGCTTCTGACTGTCTGGAAGCTGAACAGGTGGAGGGAAGGAGCACTTAGAGAGGGAATTGAGGGACTCAGGAAGCAGGAGATGAGTAGGGGCGTCTGGCCCCACTGAGGAGCTTGCACATTTATAGGGAACCATTATAGAATTTTAAGCATAAAGCAAAATTACATGGAAAAGGAAATCAAAGTTCCTTGTTTCTTCTTGGTTCTGCAGGCAAAAGAGGTCTTCCAGAGTTTCCTACAGTCGCAAGCGGCAATAGAGAACTCCATCCTGCAGGCAGATAAAGCCCTCACAGATGGGTGTAAGGCCATAGCAGGTACGGGGTAGGGTTCCACTTACAGTGGGTGGGTAAGGTTCTTAGAGTGTCCTCTGACAGATCCACCAAGAGGACCTTCTCCAAACAAGGTGCATCCTCTCCTTCTGAGGAACACACACAGTGCTAAATGCGAAAATAACAGGGAGAGCTTTGATTTTCCTTCAGCAATACAGGCAGGGCCTTTCCCATCACATTCTGAAATGTACTTGTCATGGTGTGGACTTGGGTGAATTCTATAATTTCCTGCCCACCTTCCCAGATTGTATTTGGTCTCTGAGCTCAGAAGAGTAGAGATTAATCTTCATCTCTTGTCCTCTTCTATTTCTAAAATCTTCATGGCGCAGAGGAGCAGGCCAAGAAAAGGGCAGCTGAGAAGGAACAGGAACTTTTAGGGCAGAAACTACAGGAACAGCAGCAAGAGATGGAGGCTCAAGAAAGGACTCTAAGGGAAAACTTAGCCCAACAGAAAGCAAAGCTGGAGATGGAAAAAGAACAACTACTGAGAGAGCAGAATAGGATTTTGGAGCAAAAGTTGAAGGTAAGTCTGCTGCTGGCTCTGTAGGCCTGATGGTCCTTACCCTGGTACCTCAGGAAGGGCTGGTGAAGGTAACAGCAAGACAGGGAATGAAGCACCATCACTATTACTGCCTGCGATTCATTAAAATGCCTGAATCCTTTAAAAAAATTTTTTAAAAAATTTTATTTTCAAGAAGGCTTTGAATTCTGTTCCATACTCAGACTCTGGAGAGTTTGAATTGACTATGGCCCCTATAAGTCCCTGAAGAATATAAATAGGGTTAGAGTTGGCATTTTGGGAGACTTTAGAATGATGTAATGAGGGCTTAATAAAACAGATATTCCAGCAGCTGTATTCAATATGAACAGCAATTGACTTTACCAAGACGATGACCATATATCATCAGGCACTCTACTACCACCCTATGACCCTGAGGTAGATTTTTGCTGACATAAAACTATCAGAGACTTGTAGACTTTAAGGCACATGGAAGGTACAGCTTCTAAACTTGCTTCAGGTATCTCCATGTGTGGATAGTCTATCCAAATTAGCACATGGTATAGGAGGAATTCTCGCATTGTCCATCTGGAAGTTCTATTATAAGAGATTTCTAGTTCAGTGTGTGAGTTGCCATTGTTTCTGTGATACAAATGACCATGCCATCCTAGTGGAATTGAGAATTTATACAGCCAGACAAGTGGCTGTCTCCCAGCTGTCATTTTTTGGGCAGGAACATGTAGCATTTGTCCTTATTCCTGGGTTAGCATCCTAGCAAAATTGTAACGATGGGTTAATATTAGTAAAGTTGTAAACTATGCTTCCTCACAACATCCAGGACCCAACCCAGTTGATATTCTTTGTTGCAATATTCTCCTCTGATAATTGAGAAAATATTTTTAGGCTTAAAATTAAGGTAGCTTGACAAAATTCTTAAATATGAAATGCAACTTTTGAAAAAATGAGGAGTTAAAAAATTTACTTAATTTCTCAATTTTTCTTTTAGGTCCAAAAGGATTTGCTTGAGGAAGAATATAGGAAGAAATCAGAGGAGATGAATGCAGAAATAAATCAATTGAAAAATACAATTGAAGCTACAAACATTTGTACTGGTGGTCATGGAATTGAACGAGTCTTGAACAGAGTTGGCAAAGAAACAACTAAATCAGTTCGTCATGTTGTCAAAGGTGTAGGCTCACGGCTTAAGAAGCTTTAGCTTTTAGGGAAAGCTTTAGCTTTTTTCTTTTAAGGAAATTATAGAATGTGAATATATGCATTTATCTGCTTTTAGTGTTTTTTTTTAATGTACCAAAGTTTGCTTTATTTGAGGATTATGGAGTACAAGTGAGGAGTTTACTACATATATAAGTTGCATGCAGGTAGGGTTTGGGCTTCTAGAATCATTCCCTTTTCTATGCCAACACTTGCTGTTTTCATGACTTTTTTTGTTTTTGACTGGTGCGAGGTGGTATCTCATTGTAGTTTTGATTTGCTTTTCTCTGTTGATCAGTGAAGCTGAGCATTTTTTCATGTCTTTCTTTGAGAAGTGCCTGTTCATGTATTTTACCCACAATGGAACAATAGTGTACACACTTTGAAACATCATAAGCACTTTTAGGAAATATAAGTTGCAAAATCCTTTATATATAAGAGGTGAAATTAGGCATTTCTTTTAATGGCAAAATTTTGGAAAGTACTAGATTGGCCACTATATAATATTCATAACATACATTTTAATATGTATGTGTACTGGAATATTAGGTAGCCAGTAGAAAAGTTGACAGGGGGTTCTACTAGTGCAGAATGACTTTAAATATATATTATATAAAGTAAAAAAGAAGACAAAGCTAATTGTCTAATCTCACACAAAAACTGCAATTATTATTTGCAAGCATGCAAATATAGACATAAAATATTTCTGCAATATTCATTGTGCATATAAATACTCAGCTGCATTTCAGTTTAAGCTTCTAATTTGTCATGAAGTTTAAACAGGTTTGTGGTTAAAGCCATGTTTGTACAAAGCCTACATCTAAACACTTGAGTGAATAATCATTAACTGCTCAGTACCAGACGTGGCAAATCTCAAGTGACAGTAGATTTCCCCCAGCCTGTCAACTCATCCCCTCTTCCACACCTTCCAGCGTCCCAGTCAGAGGTCAGCAGGAAGCTCAGTCAGCACCTTCTCGGTGACCTCCCCTATCATGTCTCACTTGGAAATGTTTTAAATTTATTTACTATGCAATAGACATTTATTGTTTTGTATCCAGCTAGCTTTGGTTTAATGTACCACTGCTTTGTCTTTCTGTTACACCTACAGTTGTTTTGATTTATTTACAATATATGCTATGCCGTTTTGATTTTTATATTGTTTGGTTGGTTGAATAAATTTACGACACTCAAACACTTGAGGTGATAGTTGTTAAAAGCAATACCAGTATTTGATCCAGTTTCATCTCAACTATATTATACCTGGACATTTTAGATATGTATCAAAGGTCTTTTATGGGCTAGAAGATAAATGTATGAAATAATAAATGTGTGGCATTGATGAGTAATGTTGGCTCTGAACAAACTTTTGAAAAACTTAAAGTTGATAAATTTTTGGATCAATTGAAAAAAGAATGACTTTTGAAACCTCTGGATGCCTTGGTTCTCAGTATTATCATTCTTTATTGAATTTATTTCTTATAAAATATGTAGTTTTTGAGACATTTTTTCTGACAGTAGTAAGTAATTTTTTAGCGTGGGTAGATGGGAGTGTCGCTTGTATGTTACCATACAGCGACATGTATTTTTGTTTATTCTTTATTGCTTAGTAGTTTCATGCTATGTATGTACCATAACCAACCTATTGCCTATGAGAAACATGTAAGATCATGTATTTGTAGTCATTGTTACAAGTTTATAATGTATTTTTCTATCTTTTTTTATATGTATGTTATATAACATTCAAAAAGAATTTTTTTCTTGATTGAGAAAAGGATACAAAATGCAAAATCCACAATTTTGATACTGAGAATTGCCAATTGTTTTGCAGTACTTTATTATATTGGGTGTCTTGTCTTTTTTGGGCTTTTAGTTAGCTAATGAATGAATACATTAGACACTTTTGGGTTTTAGTTGGGATTTTACATAGCTTGCATTTTAATTCTTTGGTTCTTTGCTGTTTCTATTAACCCATAGCATTATTTTAATAAATGTTATAATACCAACCTAAAAAAAAAATTTCTGCAAATGTTAACAAAAACCTACTATTTATGGCTCTTTTGGGAATAACCAGATAGAATCAGGTATCAAAAGGACATACTTTTCATTATATACTCTTTCTTTTGAATGTTGTTTTTAAAAAGTTCATTTTGCTTTTTTTCTATTCAGAAATATATAAAAATTGTAAATTATAGTACTAATAATGATAGCAATAAATAGAATGTAAAATAGCTTTAGATGATGAAATTGCTTATTGCTTTTAGGAATGACATCAGCTCAGTGAAAGATCTAAGACTAAAATCTGGTGATTAGAATGTATAAAATTTGCGTCTTATTCCTGCTCTGATTTAGCCTTATTTTTTAAACTGTTATATTTGTCTCACAATAAAGATATGAACTTTTCTGTGACCTTTCAGATTTCAGCTAGAGTAGCCTCTATTTCCTATCTCTGAATTACAGTTTTAAGGTGTTAGAAGCACAAATTACCAAACATTAAGATGGAGCTCTTGTGAGAGGGATGCTGCCATCCTTGTAAATTCAGTGGTGATCTTTCTGAGGTAGACCTGGATAGAAAAGACAATGTGCTTTTCCAGAACTAAATTCCTCATAGAGGATGACAGACTGACATATGGAAGCCTGGTGTTGGACTTTAATCATTAGACTTTCAGTAGTTTTAGTTATAGTAAGAGTGTCAGAAGCTAGGCCTGACCAGAGAGAATTCTGAAGATGTCAATTAATTGTGCCATTCATATGGTCAAATGGGATGGGGAGAGAACAACAAAATTAAATCAAAGGTGTTTACCGAGACTGCCAAGTAGCTCCAGTAAAATGCTATACCAAGAGCCTTGATCTGAGCTAATTTTAGATCCTGCACTTATCAGCTGGTAGGAAACCCAGGACCATAGAAAAAGGTCATTGTAACTTTAGGAAAAGAATAAATAATAATGATTCCTCTAGTTCTTTTTCAAAGGAAACTCTGGCCATTTATTGGGTACCTGTGTACTGGGGAAGTAAAAACGCCCAAACATTTCATGGACTCTTGAATCAGGATCTAAGTTGCCAGTGGTACTCAAGGAGATAGGGCATCCAGGCAATAAATAGAATCTTGTCCCTGGTGCAACTTATTGGAGTATAGTATTTGCTCTGAATAGAAGGGCAAAGTTTGAGGACCGATGCTTTTACTTATTTTTCTGTGCATCCCCTCAGAGCATGTTCAGATATAGAATATGCTAGATAAGCATCTGTTATAACAACAATAGAACGATGCATATACGATTGTTTTCAATTGCTACAATTCCAGGAACTCTCCAAAGATCAATGGATATAGGTAGTTTGATTTTAGGCATCTGGATAAGGTCTGTAAGGAGGTTTAAAGGCTAGCAGAAGAAAAAGAACATTCCCAGTGCAGTATCCTTCTCTGAGACCTCAAACCTCAGTCTCTGTGAAAGTGAGCCAAATACTGAATTTTTTTTCTGTATTTCATCAGGTAATTCATGCAAATCTGTGACCTCATGCAGATTTGTGACCTCGTGTATCATGGTTTCTGTAAAACTGTACCAGAGAAAGAATTTTTCTCTGTGCTTTTTAGAGTGACTCACACAGATTTATAAAGAAACACAACAAATTTTAGAGCTTTCAGCAACCTGTATTTTATGTCAAGTCATATCAAATGCTTCGAAAACTGGCAAGATTTACTTCAACTCTCTTTGATGGTTGAAATAAAAATCCTGTTTGCTGTTATCTTAGGGGTATCCATCAAGAGACTAAGACCCCATCCATTTGTGGCACAATGAGACTATCTCATAATCATTTCTCATCCTTTCTATCCTGAACCATGCTTTTGCCATGTGTCCATGAGTCAGAGTCATTCTAGTCAATCCCATTTTGAGGTATCACTGGGATCAAGAGTCCTCAAGACCACCTTCAAGTTAAATGATTCACTTAAAGACACAGAAATCAAAAAAGGTTTCATGCTTTAGTTACAGTTTATTATAGTGAACAGCTACAATTACCAGCAAAAGGTACATGGATCAGATCCAAGGCATATTAGGCATGGTCTTGCAATGGTCTTTTCCAGGGGCGGTGAGGGGGAAGTTGCATAGACAGCATCTAATTCTCTTACAAACAGTGTGTGACACATGCATGAAATATGGCCAACCAGAGATGGTCATACAAACCTTCATGCTCAGTGTTTTTAGTTCAGTGCAGTCATCTAGGAATGGAGTACTCACATGGCTGATCTTATTTACTCTGACTCCAGCCCCTTCAGAGGTCAAACTCTTATGGTGTATCCAAAGACCTGCATTATAAATCACATTTTCTCCATAAACTGTCTGGCATGGCTTGATCCTCCACATATATAAAAAAAATTCTTAATAGGCAAGTAATTCAAAGGACTTAAAGGTTATATTCCAGAAGTCAGTCAAGGGCCAGACATTTCTTTGCAATGTAAAGGAAACCCATACCTGATGAGTTAACATTTTATGACAAAGTCCTACAGATTAAAGAAGATAATATCATGAGAAAGATAAAATGAAGATTTTTATTGTCATACTGGAAGGACATGTCAATGTTTTATTCTTGACTCTTTTTGAGTCAGAGTCTCATTGTCGTCCAGGCTGGACTGCAGTGGCATGCTCAGGGCCACTGCAGCCTCAACCCACTGGGCTCAGGCTATCCTTCCACCTCAGCCTTCCAAGTAGCTGGAACTACAGGCGCATGCAACTAATTTTTTTATTTATTGTAGAGATGAGATCTCACCAAGTTGCCCAGGCTGGTCTCGAACCTCTGTACTCAGGCAATCCTCTCACCTTGGCCTGCCAAAGTGCTGGGATACAGGCTTGAGTCACGGAGACTGGCCATATTCTTGACTTTTAAAAATAAAAGTATTCAGGTAGCTCCCTTGGGTTCCCTCCCACTCTAGGAGCTTTTCTGTTCTCTCATTAAATCCTGCTTTATAAAAATGAATGAATGAATGAATGAATGAAAAAATATCCTGGGAATAGGGAAAGATGGCCAACATGAGGCAGATCTCCTGTGAAGTAAAACAAGATAGAGTTTTCTCAGCAGCCAGAGAGGAACTAGGCCAGCAGTATACCCCATGACTCATAAAAAATAGTGACAACAAACACATAGTACCAAGGAGAAAAATCCATTGAACTGGGCTGGAATTAGCTAGTCACCTGAACCATTGCAGGCTGCCTCTAGCCTCCAGATGCAGTAGAAGAGGTGAGTGAAGGGTATCCAGGAGTTCTGTGCTCCTTTTGTGGACTCGGCAGCTCCCTTGAGTCTTCAGGACTCTAGTACTTCATGGGAAACTGCCTTTCCTACAGCCACTATGAAACCCTTATGGAGTGGTGCAGTGGCAGCAAACATAATGCAGAAATTCAGCTCTTGCATGACTGCTTTCTGGGGAGAAGATGGGCCCCAGTCAAACTCTGCAGAACTTATTTACTCCTGTTGGGCATAGTGGGCCCTTTTAGCCTAGAGAAACTCCAGAGCCCATAGGAAACTGACTTAACCACAGTAGTGCCCTACCAAAACCCACATGGAGTGGTCAGCTGCAGCTATCAAAAGCCAGGAACTCAGTCCTTGTGGCTGATTCATAGCAGGCATGGAAGAGAATGGGCCCAAAGGCAAACTCCAAGCAGCAGTCAGTTCCTGACTGGGGTGGGCTAGGTAAGAACACCAGATTATATGGAGCCAGCTACACTTTGACACTGAGATTGTGAACAGACTGAGGCCAAGGCAGGAACTGGGTGGTACACATTGCCACAGCAGCTGTCTCCCAGGTTAACACTTCTATTCTTTCCCAGCACAGCAGGATTGCCCCAGTGGCCTGGGACTCTCTCCTAATACCCCACTGGAGTGGCCAGAAGTTGTGCACTTGTGGGTTGCTTGGGCTCCTTTACACTCATACTCCTCTTGAAGGCTTAAAACAAAGATCTTGGGCACTTCCCAATGCCCTGTTTTCTGCCTAGGCTGGCTGGGCACTTACTTGGGGCAACACTGACCAAGGAGAAAACCCACAACCACTAACAAACTAGCTTTGTTAGTACCACCTCTTGGCTAGAGGTCAGCAGCAAACCATACCACATTGGACATAATACCTCAGCTCTGGAGTAGGGCTAATCCTAGTCCTCAGAAAGAAACCACTTTCTAAACCATGCTGGCCACCCAAGACTTCTTGAGCCAGAGCAGGATCCAACACAGGATTGCTAAACCTTGCATTTGAGAAACTTACTACACCAAGGATATATATAGCCAAAGGAACCCTATAGAGGGTACCTAACTCCCTTTCCTGCCAATTTAGAATAAAAAATAGTCTATCAAAATGAGAAGGAATGAGAAAAATAATTTAAACAATATTAAAAAACAGAGTCTGCCAACATTCACAAAAGACCACACTAACTTTTCAGCAATGAAGAGTAACCAAAATGAAATTTCAGGTATAGAATTCAAAAGATTGATAATAAAATTAAACAATGACATTCTGGAGAAAATTTGAAACTTAAAGAAATTTAAAAAAAAACTATTCCGGACATGGATGAAAAATCTTCACAGAGAAAATCACCTCAAAAAAAAAAAAAAAAAAAAAAAGTCTGAAATTTAAGAAATGAAAGAATCATTCAGGGAATTACAAAATGCAGTGGAAAGTTTTAACAGTAGACTAGATCAAGTAGAAGAAAAAAAATCTCAGAACTTGAAGACAAGGCTTTTGAATTAATCCTAGCAGACAGCAGTAAGGAAACATAAATAAAAACTGAACAAAATCTCCAGGAAGTGTGGAATTATGTGAAATATCCAGACCTAAGTGTAATAGATATTCCTGAGGAAGAAGAGAGGGCAATGGGATTGGAGAACTTATCTGAGAAAAAAATAATGGAAGAAAACTTCCCTGACCTTGTCAGATGTAAACACTCAGATACAAGAAGCCCAAAGAACCTGAAAAAAAGATTTGCTGCAAATATATATATATAGTATATATTCCTCACAGCATATAATCATTTGTCTATGCAAAGCTAATGTGAAGGAAAGAATCTTAAGAGCAGTGAAACAAAAGCATCAAATAACTTATAAAGGTTAACCTATCAGACTAACAGCAAATTCCTCAGAAGAAATCCTACAAGCCAGAAGGAATTGGGGCTCCATCTTCAATCTCCTCAAACAGAACAACCATCAATCAGGGATTATGTATCCCACAAAACTAAGTTTCACAAATGATGCAGAAATGAAGTCGTTCTCAGATAAGCAAATGCTGAGAAATTTGTCACCACTAGACTGTTTCAAGGTTGGGCTTGGTGGCTCAGCCTGTAATCCCAGTGCTTTAGGAGGTGAGGCAAGTGGATTGCCTGAGCTGGCGGGTTTGAGATCCACCTGGGTAACTTGGCGAGACCTCATCTCTACAATAAATCAAAAATTAGCCGAGTGTGGTAGTTCCAACTATTTGGAAGTCTGAGGTGGAAGGATCGCTGGAGCTCAGCAGGTCGAGGTTGCGGTGGCCAGGAGCATGCCACTGCACTCCAGTGTGGGTGATGGAGTGAGACTCCAACTCAAAAAACAAAACAAAACAAAAAAACCTCAAAAAACCCCCCAAAACTATATATATATAAAATAATCAAAGAAGGCTAAATACTGAAACAACAGGTCAAAATACAACATTAGAAAAATTATGGAAAACATGAGGCCACAGACCTTATGGAGCACCAACAAAATAGAAAAAAATAAATAAACAAATAAAAACAACCAGTTAACAACCAGTATGATGAATGGAATAGTACCTTACATATCACTATAAACTCTGAATGTAAATGATCTCAACACCCCACTAAAACAATACAGAATGGAAGAAGTGATTTAAACAAAACCCCAAATATCTGCTGCCTTCAAAAGACCCTCTTAACACACAAAGACTCTTATAGGCTCCACGTGGAGAAAATATTCCATACAAATGGAAATAAAAAATGAGAAGGAGCAGTTGTTCTCAGATAAGATAAAATAGATTTTAAATTAACAGGTATGAGAAAAGACAAAGGTAGTTATTATATAATAATAAAGGGGTCAATCCCATGAGAAAACAAACAATTTTAAATATTTATGCACCTAACACCAGAGGCCTCAGCTTTATAAAACAAGTTCGACTAGGCCAAAAAAAAAGGTATAAATACAATAATACAATAATGGTGGAAGATTTCAACACCTCACTAAAGCAATAGACAGACCATCACGGCAAAGTCAACAAAGAAACATTGGAATTAAACCAGATGCTAAAGCAAATGGACATCTTGGTGTTGATTTTTAATTTCTAATTTTATTTCACTGTGTACTGAGAAGATGCATCTGTTTATTTAGTTATATGTTGGCTGTGGGCTTATTGTATATGGCTCTTACTATTTTGAGGTATGTTCCCTCTTTGCCTAGATGTTCAAAGGTTTTTTTCAAGAATGAATGCTGGAGTTTACTGAAAGCTTTTTCTACATCTAGTGATATAATCACGTGGTTCTTATTTTTTACATCTGCTGATATATTAAATTACATTTATGGTCTTATGGATGTTCAACTAGCTCTGCATCCTGGTGATGAAGTCAAATTAGTCATGGTGGATAATTCTTGAGATACGTTGTTGAATCCAATTTGCTAGAACCTAGTTGAACATTCTTTCATCTATGTTTATCAAGGATATTGGTCTGCAGTTTTCTTTCTTTGTTGAGTCTGTGCCTGGTTTGGGTATCAGTGTGATGTTAGCTTCATAAAATGATTTGGAGAGAGTTCAGTCTTTCAGGATTGCCTAGAATACTTTCAATAGGATTGATATCAGCTCCTTCTTGTATGTTTCGTAGAATTCCACTGGAAAGCCGTCTGGTCCAGGGCTTTTTTTTGAAGGTGGTTTTCTTATGGTAAAGTCAATTCCCTGGGTTGTTATTGGTCTATTAAAAATTTCCTCTTGTTTCAACCTTGGGAGATTGTGTGATGTTGGGAAGTCCTTCATTTAATTTAGGTTTTTGAGGGTTTTTTTCCATACTACAGGTGTACATATTAATCTAATAATTTTTGTATTTCTTCAAGGTCTGTTGTTACTTGATCTTTTGCACTTGTAATTGTGTTGCTTTGGGCTTTTTCTTGGTCAATCTCGATAGGGTTCTGCCAATCTTGTTTAACCTTTCAAAAAATCAGCTTTCTGTTTCACTCATTTTTTCTGTATTTTTGTCTTCTGTGTCTCATTTGTGGACTTTTACTTTGGTGATCTGAATTCTTATGTTGAAGTTAGGGTTTTGGTGGTCTTGCCTTTCTAGCTCTTTTAGATGACTTGTTAGGCTGTTAACTTATCATCTTTCTGTTTCCTTGATGTGTGTTCATAGAGTTATATATTTCCCTCTTAGTAGTAATTTCATGGCATCTGAGAGGTTTAGGTAAGATGTGTCTATACTTTCATTTGTTTCCAAGAATCTTTTAATTTCTGTTGTGATTTCTGTGTTGACCCAGAAGTCATTCAACATTATGCTGTTTAGTCTCCATGTCTTTGTATGTTTTGGGGAGGGATCTTGCTAGTGATGATGTTTATTTTTATTTCACTGTGGTTGAAAAGGTGCATGATAGCATTTTGATCTTGTGAAATTTGTTTATGCTTGAGTTATGGCCGAGGATGTGGTCTGCCAGGGAGTACCATCCATCTTGTGATGAGCAGAAAGTATATTCCATGGTTGTTGGGTGGAGTGTTTTGTATGTATCAATTAAGTTCATTTTGTCAGGTGTCAAGCTGAGGTTCTGGATCTCCTCATTAATTTTTTTCCTCAGTGATCTATCTAGGACTATCAGTGGGATATTTATTACCCCAATTATGATTGTGTTAGAGTCAATGTCCTGTTTTAGCTTACTTAGTAGCTGCTTTATAAATCCTGGTGCTCCTGCGTTGGGTGTATATACTTTTTGGATAAATTTTTCTAGCTGATGAATTGAATATTTATCATTAGGTAGTGTCTTTACATATACTTTTAAATTTTTAAATTTATTATTTTTTAAAGATGTGGGGCACAATTCAGGATTAGGTATGCAGGTAGTCATTTACAGGTAAAGTTTTGGCCTAACTTTGGTCCCCACTTTGCCTGGTTTGAGATGAGGTACCCTTATTAATGTTAAATATCCCCACTCCCCTCGCAGTTTCCAGCTACTGCCAAAGAACAAAGAAAGATAAATAGAAGAAGGAAAGAAAAGAGAAAAACAACCAACAAACAAAGCAACCAAACAAGATCATTAAACAAATAAACCAATATTGCCACTAGCCTCCTTGGTGGTCATTTCTGTTGCCTGTATCTATTGCCCAGAAGCTGGCTCAGGATAGAGGGTGGATCATCTGGGATTCCATATCTGCCATTACCCACTAGGGCTTGTGCACTGAGGGCAGTGTTCTCTGAGGTCACAAAAAGTCCCTCCCCCCCAATGCAACATGGAAATCAGCGCCTGGTGTCAAGATGCAGTTCTGTTGTTCTGCAGTCATTGCCCTGGAGTATTTCTGCCCATTTAGCAAATATGCTGGCTGTGAGTTTATCATATATGGCTCTTACTATATTGAGATATGTTCTCTCTACTCCTAGGTGATCAAGGGCTTTTAACAAGAAGGGGTGCTGGATTTTATCAAAAGCCTTTTTCTGCATCTAGTGATACAACCATGTAGTTCTTGTCTTACAACTGCTGATGTATTTATGGTCTTTCAGATGTTGAACCACTCCTGCATCCTGGAGATGAAGCCCACTTGGTGACAGTGGATGATTTTAGAGATGCGTTGTTGGATCCAATTTGCTAGATTCTTGTTGAGAATTTTTGCATCTACATTCATCAGGAAAATTGTCCTGTAGTTTTTTCTTTGTTGGATCTTTACTTGGTTTGGGTATCAATGTGATGTTAACTTCATGAAATGATTTGGGGAAAGTTCAGTCTTTCTCAATTGCCTGCCTTCCTTCCTTCCTTCCTTCCTTCTTTCCTTCCTTTTTTTTTTTTTTTTTTTGAGTTGGCATCTCACTCTGTTGCCCAGGCTGGAGTGCAGTGGCATGCTGGGCTCAGTTGGTTCTTTCACCTATGCCTTCCAAGTAACTGGAACCACAGACGTGTGCCACCACACCGAGCTAATTTTTTAATTTATTGTAGAAATGAGGTCTCACCAAGTTGCCCAGGCTGGTCTTGAATCTTTGGGCTCAGGCAGTCCTCTCACCTTGGCCTCCCAAAGTGCTGGAATTACAGGTTTAAGCCACCGTGCCCAGCCAACCTCAATACTTTCAATAGGATTGGTATCTGCTCCTTCTTATATGATTTTTAGAATTCCATTGGTAGGCCATCTGGTCCAGAGCTTTTTTTCATTGATAGCTTTCTTATGATGTGGTGGGTTTCCTGAGTTGTTACTGGTCTATTTAGTGCCTCAATTTCTTCTAGTTTCAACCTTGAGAGATTGTGAATATTCTCCATTTCATTAGGTTATTGAGTTTGTTTCCATACATGTGTGCATAGTAATCTCCAACAATGTTTTGTATTTCTTTGGGTTAGTTATGATTTAATCTTTTGCATTTCTGATTGTGTTTATTTGTTTTTTTTCTCTCTTTTTCTTGGTGATTCTGGTTATGGGTCTGTTGATCCTGTTTATCCTTTCAAAGAACCAGTTTTTTGTTTTCTTGATTTTCTTCTATGATATTTTTTTGTCTCCTATGTCCCATATTTGGGCTTTTGCTTTGGTGATCTGTATTCTTCTTCTGAAGTTAGGGTTTTGGTGGTCTTGCCTTTCCACCTTCCTTAGGTGATTTTTTAGACTGTTAACTTGTGATTTTACTATTTTCTTGATGTGTGTTTGTAGAGTTATAAATTTCCCTCTTAGTATGTTTTCACAGCATCTCAGAGGTTTTGGTAAGATGTGTCTTCATTTTCATTTGTTTCCAGGAATCTTTTAATTTCTGCTTTGATTTCTGTGTTGACTCAGAAGGTGTTCAGCATCATGCTGTTTAGTGTCCATGTCTTTGTGGGTTTTGGGGGAACTTTGTTGGTGTTGACATTTATTTTTATTCCACTGTTGTCTGTGAAGGATCAGGGCAACATTTTAATCTTATGAAATTTGTTTATGCTTAATTTAGGGCCAAGGATGTGGTGAAGTATGTTCTATGTGTTGATGAGTAGAATGTATATTCCATGGTTGTTTGGTGGAGAGTTCTGTAAATATCTTTTAAGTCCATTTGACCAGGCATCAAGTTGAGGTTTCAGATCTCCTTGTTGATTTTTTGCCTCAATGATCTATCTTGGGTTGTTAGTGTGGTATTTAAGTCCCCAGGTTGATAGCATTAGAATCAATGCCTTTTTCAGTTTACCTAGCAACTGCTTTATAAAAGCTGATGCTCCTATGTTGGGTGCATATGTTTAGGATGGATGTTTCTTTTTGATGATGGAATGAACCTTTTATCATTATGTAGTAACCTTCAAATTTAAAAAAATTTTTGATAACTTAAATGTTATTTTGTCTGATATTAAGTTTGTGACTCCTATTTTCTTTTGTGTTCATTAGCCTGAAAATTTGTTTTTCATCCTCTATCTTTGAGTCTGTGAACGTCCATTCTGGTGTGATGTGTCTCCTGGAGATAATATATTGTTGCATTATGATTTTTTAAATCCAGTTTTCCATTCTATGTCTTTTCAGTGGTGAATTTAGTCCATTCATATTCATATTCAGGCTGGTTATTGAGATGTAAGAGTTTATCCCTGTCATGAGGCTCTTATAGAGAGAGAGAGAGTGTGTGTGTGTGTGTGTGTGTGTGTGTGTATGTGTGTGTGTGTGTGTGTTTTATTTTTGAGTTGATATATATGTGTGTTTTCAATCTTGCTGTCCTGATGCATGCTTTATTGACTCTGTGCTTTCCTGCATTATTGGGAAAAATGTGGTCCTTCTTTATTTTGTTTCTTCTGTGCTTAATACGTTCTTAAGTGTCTCTTGTAGAACTGGTCTGGAGGCAGCATAAAGTCTTAGGGATTGAATGTAAGAGAATGATTTTAATTCTCCATCACTGATGAAGCTTAGCTTAGCTGGATAGGAAATTCTTGGTTGGAATTGTTTATCTTTGAGAACTTTGAAGTTTGGACCCCAGTCTCTTCTAGTCTGCAGCTTTTCTGTAGATAAGTCTGTTGGTATTCTAATTGGTCTTCCATGGTAGGTAGTCTCTCTCTCTCTCACTATTTTTAGAATTTTTTCTTTTAAGTGACTTACTATACGTGTGAGAGTTGATCTTCTCATTTGATCACTTGCAGGGGTTCTCTGTATCTCTTGTGTCTTAATTGTCATGTGTCTGATGAGATGTGGGAAGTTTTCTTGGATGATCTCATGGTATGTTTGTTCTAGGCTGCTCTCCTTCTCCCTATCTGTTTCCTAGATACCTACTAGGCATAAATTTGGCTTCTTAACATAGCCACACATCTTCTGAAGACTCTGTTTCTTTTTTTAAGCTTACATTCTATGTTTTTCATAGATTGGGTTAGTTCCATATTTTGACCTTCAAGCTCTGAGATTCTTTATTCTGCCTGGTTTCATGCTTGCCAGTTTATTATTTATTTTATTTACTGTATTCTTTATAACTTGCCTCTCAGTAATTAATTCTTGCATGTTTCCTTCTTGATTTTCTTGGTTCTTATTCATTTTCTCCCACCATTCCTTGATCTCTGCACTTGTGGTCTGAGACCAGTCCATCTGGGTGCTCTTCATTGTTTGCATTCCAAAGCTGCATTCTCATGGACTAACCATTTTGCACTTTGAGGGAAGCCTGTGTTTTTCCTTTAATTTCTCTTCATTTGTGATATTTTTTTCTTCACTTTTGTTTGTCAGTGAGAGAGGGAGTAGTTTCACTTCTATTTGCTCACACCCCTTTTCTTTCTTTGATAAAACCTCAAGATTAGTTTGATTTTGAAGCTGGGATGGGGATGGAGAGTTGTGTTGTGCTTTTACAGATTTGAGATTTGAATAAGGCGTGTTAGGGGGTGCTAAGATTTAAAAGTATCCTGTAGATCACATGTTTGCTGATTGATGTGTGGACCCCCAGTGGTCCACTTAAAGTATGTCCACACCATGGGAATGCATGTATCTCCCCTGGGTACAAAACAGCATGATAGAAAGGAGGGAATTAAGAAAGAGAGAATGAAGAGGGGGTGGCAATGAAGAGAACAAAGAAGAGAAGGCAAAACATACAAAACAACAAACAGACAATCCAAAAGAGAGAAAAAAAATAAACAAAGAAACTAAAATCAATAGTATAAGGAGATTTTCAGTCAGATATACCCTTATTTGAAAGAAAGGAGAAGAGGTAAAACAAAATTAAATACCTAGTTCTAACAAGCTATATTTTAAAAAAGCAAGTAGTCTCTCTCTCTCTCTCTCTCTCTCTCTCTCTCTCTGCGTGCGCGCATGCACACACACACACACACAACTTTTGTAACTCTTGAGCACTCTCTTGTGGCAGTTTCCAAGATTTTGGATTTCTTATGCGCGTGACACAAGTACCGTTTCTCTTAACTTGGGGCAGAAGGAGATGGTTTCTGACTTCTACATCTGTCCCCCTGTTTACACCATGCAGTTGGGGGGGATGCTGAAAACTGTCCCCAGATGATCCACCTATGTTCAGCCCTCTCTGTGAGTGCTGATCAAGATGTTGCCCGCCTGAATCATACAACTTGCAAATCACCAAGAAAAGCATTCTGGGTCAGTGTAAAATTCACCACCACTCATCTGCTGTGAGCTGGGGTTGGGTTCTTCAGTTGTAGCTGCAAATCACAAATGCTTCTGTTGGAGGATGGGTTGCCTGGGTGTCTTCGGTGGGCCTGCTCCTCTGGGGATACTGCACCCAGGGGATCCTCTCTGGAGTGACAGTGATCAACCTCAGAGAGGTACTGAATTCACCCTTCAGTATCAGGGAGTAGCTCCTCTGTTCACTTGAGCAGGCCAGAGCCTGTCATTGCCCAGGTACCGGGGCAAACGTGATAGGGCTGTATCTCTGTCTTGTCCTCAGCTGGGACTTGGTCATGGGTTTCTCTGGTGTATTTTTTTCATGGTTCTTGCTGACAGTGTCTGATCTAGTGCTGAAGACTGCAGTTGTGGAAAACCCTTCCATTGGGTGATTTTTGCCATTTCCTCCCTTTTTTCCCATGTAGTGCTACAGAGATGATTCCTTCCTCTGTACCATAGAGCATGCTGGGGTTCGAGTAACCTCATGGGGCAGTCACCTAAGTAGGAGAATTCAGACTGCTTGTCCCACAACTCCACTCATCAGACATTTGCTGACACTCTAGCACGTACATTTATCCATATGCCCATTTACTTATGCAGAGACTCACCCTGATCTGATTGACTTCATCAGCATCTTGGAATCCCCACTGTTTTTTGTTTTCATATGCATTTCTGTACTGTCATTTCCTAGTTTGTGAAAAATTATGCTGATAATTTTATGAGTATTGTACTGAATCTGTAGATTGCTTTTGGTAGGATGGACATTTTGACCATATTGATTATTTCAATCCATGAGCATGGAATGCTTTTTCTATTTGTTTGTCATCCTTGATTTCTTTGTGCAGCATTTTATTGTCTTGTTGTAAATGTCTTTCACTTCTCGGGTTTGGTGGATGCCAAGATATTTCATTTTGTGTGTGTGCCTATTGTGAATGGAATTGTGTTCTTTATTTGGTGCTCTGTCTACTTGTTGTTGGTTTATAGGAATGCAACTTTGTTTTGCATGTTGGTTTTGTAACTGGAGACTTTACCAAAGTCATATAACAGTACAAAGAGACTTTTGTTGGACACCCTAGGGTTTTCTAGGTGTAGAAGAGTGAGAGCTTAACTTCCTATTTTCCTATTTGAATACCCCTGATTTCTTTCATTTATCTGATTGCTATGGCTAGGACTTCAAGCACTATGTTGAATAGGAGGGGTGAGAGTGAGAATCCTTGTCTTGTTCTGGTATTTAGGGGAAATGCTTTTAGCTTCTGCCCATTGAACATGCATGGTTATCATAGATGTCTGCTATTGTTTTGAGGAATGTTTCTCTGCCTAGGTGTTCAAGTATTTTTATCAAGAAGGGGTGCTAGATTTTGTCAAATGTTTTTCTGCTTCTAATGTTCTAATCATGTGGTTCTTGGTTCTACATCTGTTAATGTGCTGAATTATGTTTATGGTGGTCATGCAAATGTTGGACCAGGACTGCATCTTGGGAATAAAGCCTCCCCAGTCATGGAGGATGATCCTTGACATTTGTTGTTGAATTCTATTTGCTGTAATCTTGTTGCAAATTGTTGTGTTATGTTCATCAAGGAGATTGGCCTTTAATTATCTTTCCTTTTTGGGTGCTTGCCAGCTTTGGGTATCAGTATGACGTTATCTTTGTAAAATGAGTTAGGGAGAATTCCATCATCCTTGATTGTCTGGAATGTTTTCAGTAAGATTGGTATCATCTCCTCCTTGTAGGTCTTGTAGAATTCAACTGGGAATCCGCCTGGTCAAAGGTTTTTTATGGTGAAGAGATATCTTGTGATTGAATCGATGTCCTGGAATGTTGTCGGTCCTTTGAGAGTTTCAATTTCTTCTTGTTTCAATCTTGGGAGGTTGTGTGATGCCAGAAAATCCTCCTTTTTCTTTAGATTTTCTAACATATTTCCAAACAGTGTTCATAGTAACCTCTGATAACCTTTTGAGTTTTCTCAGTGCCGGTTATGATATCACCTTTTTAATTTCTAATTGTGCTTACTTAGACTTTTTCTCTCTTTATCTTAATCAATCTGGCGTGAGGTCTGTCAATCTTATGTGTCCTTTCAAAGAACCAGTCTTTTATCTTGTTGATCCTTTTTAATGGTACTTTTGTCTTTTATATCCTGCAATTGTGACTTTATCTTACTGATTTGGATTTTTCTGCTAAAATTAGGAGTTAGATGATCTTATCTTTCTACCTTCCTCATGTGCGGTGTTAGGCTGTTTACTTTTGATCTATTTTCTTGATGTCTATCTGCAATGCTATGAATTTTCCATTCAACACTGCTTTCATGGCATCCCAGAAATACTGATAAAATGTGTCTTTTGTTTGTTTCCAAAAATCTCTTTATATTTGTGTTGATTTTCATGTTGACCCAGATGTCTGTTTGTATTTTGGGGGGATCTTGAGGGTGGTGACATTTATTTTTTTATCTAAAAGATACATGGTACTATTTCAACCCTTTGAAATTTCTTCACACCTCATTTATGTCCATGAATGCAAGTTGTTTCTAAAAAGTAGAGATGAAATTCCCATGTTAGATGCTTTCCTTATGCTAGAAGGAAAGGCAACATCTAAACCATTGAGGATAAGAAGTTGAAACCAAGAAAATTATTTATAGACCCTGTTAAAGCACTTTTATCTTTTAAGCCTCCCAAATAATTTAGTTGCTTCTTCATAACTATTCTTTGTTCAAGCCAGTATGTAACTAAATCTAACTGCTTCTCTGAATTTCATTTTCTTATAAGGCCTTTCATGTCACAAAAAACTGAATTATGTTTTTCTCCTGTTAATCTGTCCTATGTCAACTTAATGCTGAGACTCAACTCTAACCTAGAAGATGCAGATGGAATTTTCATCCTGTAATGATTCAAAGTAGTGAACTAACATATGGTGATATGACCTGGATTTTCCAACTGGGTAAACCAAAATAAGCAATCTTGAAATGCTGCCCAACAAATAATTTCTTTATTTTGATTCCACAATTGCCCTATAAAAACATGCCTCTGATGCTTTGTCATTGTAATACTAAACATATTTCAGTTTGGTGTTTCCCAATTTATGAATTTCTTCTTCCTCATCTGCACACTTTAAAAATGTATTGTGTCTCTGATATTTCTTTATATGAATGTTTTAGATATGTATGAATAGATACTACACTCATCTTATTGCAATTTGCAGATTTTTTTTTCAAATTGAAGATTGTAGTATCCCTATGTTGTGCAAATTTATTTCCACCATTTTCCAGCACCATGTACTCACTTTGTATCCCTGTGTCACATGTTGGAAATTCTCACAATATTGCAAGCTGTTTAATCTGTTATGGTGACCTATGATCAATGATTTTTGAAATACTGTTGTTTTGGGGCACCATGAACTGTGCCTATATAAGACAGCATACTTAATCAATAAATGTGTGTCTTCTCACTGCTTCACCAACTGGGTGTTCCCTTGAATCTATCTCTCTGTTCTCAAGCCTCCCTAATCTTTGAGACATTACAATAGTGAAACTAGGCCAATTGATTACCCTACAATGGACCCAAAGTGTCCCAAGTGAAAGGAAGAGTTGCACATCTCTCACTTTAAATTTTAAAGGTAGAAATTTTTAAGCTTAATAAGCGTTGAGTTTAGTGAATAGTGCTTACGATTCTAGCATTTTGACAAGCTGAGGTGCGAGGATAGCTTGAGCCCAGGAGTATGAGTCTAGCCTGGGCAACAGTGAGACGTCTTCTCTATTAAAAAAAATACCCTTTCCTCTCTTCAAGTGTGGAATCAGCAGATGCAGGACACTATGGGGGAAGGAGGGAGACAGAGAAGAGAAAGGGGGGCATGTGACAAAACACTGGGTACTTGGTCCAGTATCTGGGGGAGACATGGTCAGCTGGAAGACCAAACTTCATAACAAGCACCCAATTTATGTAGTAAATCCCCACTTGTACCTGCACACTCTGGAAAACAAAATTTTTTTAAATTAAAAAAAAAATTAGTGAGAAAGACAAGTTGAAAGCAAAGATAGGCCAAAATCTAGGCCTCTTGTGACAAATGGTTAGCTAAGTTATAAACATAAAAGAAAAGTTCTTGAAAGAAATTAAAGGTACTACTCCAAGAAGTACACACATTATAAGAAAATGAAAGAGACTTCTTGGTGCTATGGAGAATGATTTCTTCTTCTACACAGAAGATCAAATCAACCACAACATTCCTTAAAGCCAAAACCTAATCCAGAAGAAGGCCCTATCTCTTCAATTCTGTGAAGATTGAGAGAGGTAAAGAAGTTACAGAAGAAAAGTTTAACTTTAGCAGAGGTTGGCTCATGAAGTTTAAAGAAAGAAGCCATCTTCATAATGTAAAAATGCAAAGTGAAGCTTCAAGTGCTGAAGTAGATGCAGAAATTTCTCCAGAACATCTAGCTAAGATAATTGTGACTATACTAAATAAAAGATTTTCAGTGTAGAATAAATGGCATAGTGGAAGAAGATGCCATCTAAGACTTTTCTAGTTAGAGATGGAAAGTCAATGTCTGGCTTCAAAGTTTCAAAGGACATTTTGACTTTCTTATTAGGGACTAATGCGGGTGGTGAATTGGAGTTGGATCCAGTGATCATTCTACTTCAAGACTCTTGGATCCCTAAAATTATGCTTAATCAATTCTCCCTGTGCTCTATAACTGGAGCAACAAAGCCTGGATGACAACAGATCTGTTTACAGTAGGGCTTACTGAATATTTTAAGCGCAGTGTTGAGAACTACTACTCAGAAAAAAAGCTTCCTTTAAAAATATACCACTCATTGAAAATGCACTTAGTCATCCAAGATCTCTGATGAAGATGTACTAGTAGACTAATGCTAATTTCATGCTTGCCCATACAGCATGCAGTCTGTAGGCCATGGATCAAGGAATTATTTCAGCTTTCAAGTCTTACTATTTAAGAAACATGTTTTGTAATCCTCTAGCTAACATACAGTGATTCTTCTGATAGATCTGGCAAAGTATACTGAAAAATCTCTGGAAATAAGTTGCTATTCTAGGAGCCATTAAAAACTTTATGATTCATAAGATAAGGGTCAAAATATCAAGAGTAACAGGAGTTTGGAATCAACTTCTTCCAAACCCCCTGGATGACTTTAAGAGGTTCAAGATATCAGTGGAGGAAATAGTCAATGAACTAGAATTAGAAGTGGAGCCTGAAAACGTGACTGAATTGCTCCAATCTCAAGATAAAACTTTAACAACTGAGGCACTGCTTAGTATAAATGAACAAAGAAAGTAGTTTCTTGAGATGGAAACTTCTTCTGGTGAATCAGAAGCTGTGAACATAGTTGAAATGAAAACAAAGAATGTAGAATATTCCAAAAACTTTGTTGATAAATCAATGGATTTGAGAGGACTGAATCCAGTTTTAAAAGGAGTTGAACTGCGAGTAAAATGCTATCAGAATTGCCACAGCAGTAGCAACATTCAGCAACTACCACCTTGATCATTCAGCAGTCATCAACATTGAGAAAGATCCTCCACCAGCAAAAAATTTATCACATTCTAAAGGCTCAGATGATAATTAGTCTCCTTTGACAGTAAAATATATTTAAATTATGGTATGTAATTTTTTAAGACATAATGCTATTGTACACTTAGTACAGTATAGTATAAACATAACTTACAAAAAAATTAAAAAAAATTGTGTCTCACTTTATTATGAGATTTATTTTATTGTGGTTGTGTGGAACCAAAGCAGCATTACCTTTGAAATATACCTGTGTGGGAAAATCTATACCTTTATATCTATATTTGTATCTCTATATCAGCTATCTCTATATCTGAATCCATATCTACATTTATATTAGAGAAAATGTTTAAAATGATAAATGTCCTTGTTTAATAAAAACATGGAGGAATACCCAGTTAAAGAAAAAAGCTTGAAATATTCTTGCTTTATACAACTTTGCTTACATTTGTGCTGTGGATTTACTATTTTCTATGTGCCAAGGAAACCGAAGCCAACTGGGAGAGGTATTAAGAAGAGAGCCTGTGAAGGCTTTCAAGACTTCAAGGGAGGAAAAAATAAAACTGGCAGGAGTATGCTACAGCATGACTGTGCAGTGTCTATTTCTGGCCTCCTTTCACTTCTGCCTCAAACATCTATCCTCAAGTTCAGGTCAGATTCAGACATGCCTCTGCTAATGCTTTAAATAGCATGGATTACTTTCACTTCCAGTTTCAGTTTTTATTCATTTACTTATTTAAGTCAGAGTCTTCCTCTGTCATCCAGCCTGATGTGCAGTGGCACAATCACGGCTACTTCAGCCTCTACCTGCTGGGCTCAGGTGATCCATCCCAAGAAGCTAGAACTACAAGACTATGGCACCCTGCCTGACTCAATTTTTTATTTATTGTAGAGACGAGATCTCACCAGGTTACCCAGGCTGGTTTTGAACCCCTGGGCTCAGGCAATCCTCTCTGCTCTGCCTCCCGAAGTGCTGGGATTACAGGCTTGAAATACAAGCCTGACTAGTATTCAGTTATTGCCCTATCCCATTTGCGGAAATGATGAACCTCCTCGGTTTTTTGATTTTTGGTGTGTTTTTGTTTTTATTTTTGTTTTTTGCATTTATAAAAAAGAAACAGGAAGTGGAAGACAGAAGGAGAGCAAGGGGTGAGCAAGTGGCAACTGAGAGCCCTTCTTGTACCTCTGGCGTGGTGGAGAAGGTATGTTCACTCTCTTTTCCATGTATCTTAGTGTTGAACTCAAGACTCGATTTCTGATTCAAAATGGCAACTGAAGAATGGGCTGGAAAGGCAGTGTGTCTGCTGTCTGGCCTGCAGGGGTCTGTGGCTGGCTTCAGTTTTGGAGAAGCTCAGCTTCTCTGCTTGGGCCAGTGACCACTGACATGTGACAGCCAGGCATGCTAAGGCCCCTGGATGTGCTGCTCCCCGAACATGAACTCAGGGCTGCAGCAAGTGGAGTGGAGGGAGCCTTGGAGGGTGCCGGCCTGCCTGCCTCTATCAGGACCTGTTGCAGGTGCTGGGATGCAATGAAAAGATTCCTGTTAAGGAGCTTTCAGGCTGTTATAACTTAAGGAGTTGTTTTTTTTCTCTCTAGAAAGTAGTCACATTTAGAAATGCTCTGTAAATCTCTGTGTAAAAATAAATTTATTCCTTACAGCACAGATCTTCCTTATAGCACTAAACTTTCTGTGTGTGTCTGTGTGGCATTTGTTTCCTATAGCAACAGCAGAGTCTCTTGTAGCACTTGTTAAACATACAATACGTAAGCCTGAGAGAGAGAGAGAGAGAGAGAGAGAGAGAGAGAGAGAGAGAGAGAGAGAGAGAGAGAGAGAGTGAGTAGGGTGTAAAAATCTCTTACGTGATTCTTATGTTTATAAGCATTTGAAAACCATTCCTGAACAGGATCAAACAGCTATACTTTGTTAATTTGAAACTGAAAGTTCTGTGGTTCATTCCCAGTTAAGAAACCAGAGACTTGGGTTTTATTAAGTTGTTTGTAGTAACAGTCACATTTTCTTAGATCTCTCTACAGAGATATTTCTTCTAAGGAGGGGACTACCAACCCCAGTAATAATAATGTAGATGTTGTTATAGCCTGACCAGTTGCCTACTGTCCAGAAAAACTGAGGTTGATACAGCTGTCACAGTAGATAAAGAGTTTAATTTTGCAAAAACAGTTAAAGGAGGAGGATAGGAGTTATTTCTCAAGTCCTCCTCTCCAAGAATTTTAGGTGACGGTTTTTAAAGGAATAATCTGATGGGCAGGGGACTAGGAAATGGGTACTGCTGATTGGTTGGAGATGATGTCATGGAGTGTCAAAACTATTTCCATGTGTAGAGCCAGTTTTTGGGAGAGGGTGTCACCAGACTGGTAGGATCATCTTTCTGGTGTGTGTTCCAGGTCTAGGTGGGGACTCGGGTCCATCAGAGTGTTTAGTCTGAAAAACATCTCAAACAACATTCTTAGGTTTTATAATAGATGTTACCTATAAAGCCCTGGACCGAAACCATTGCAGAAGTAGTTTAAGAGTTTGATACACAGGAGATAGGGTTGAGGGAGATTAGACCTGCTTTTGCCTGTAATCCATCAAACTTTGGAATGTTATTAAGGAGATCTGTGCAGTCTCGGGCTATTTGTTTAAGGGCAAATATGTTTGCCATACTTGGGGATCTCAAACTCCTGGCCTCAAGCAATCCTTCCACCTCAGCCTCCCAAATTGTTGGGATTGCAGTTGTGAGCCACTGTACCCGGTCCAATAGTTTACTTTAAAAATTAAACTTTTAATGCGAAGATAATTCCAGTGAAGTCCTAAATGCCTTTCACTTATATTGATCGAGTGACATTGGCTTTCTCTTTCTCTCTCTCTATCTATCTATCTATCTTCTATCTATCTATCTATCTATCTATAGTATATATAAAGATTTCTTATTTTTTAATTCTTATTTTCATTTCTGAGAGTAGGTTTCAAAGAACCTGACGGTTTTAAGCTAAGTACTTCAGCCTGTATGTGAATTCTTAGATATCCGGTCATTCTCCTGCCCTCCCATTTGGGAAGGGAGCCTGCATTTTTTAGATGGACCTCATACCACAGGTTTATTCCCCACTCCCTCCTACTCCCTCCTATTCACTATCCTAACCTGTTAGTAAAAGACAAGCACATAGGTCACCCTGATGTGTTGGAGAAGATGTTTTTGTATATGATGGTCATTAAAAAACTACTGCAGATAATTAATCAAAGAACTTATGGGATAATCAATGTCTTTGAAGAATTTATTTTTGCCAGTATATGTTTGCAGCACACAGAACAGATAAATAGTTTATTTGATTATCTCGACTTTTATCTTTACTTTTTTTGGTGGTAAAATATGCATAACATGATGTATCATTTTAACTATTTTTAAGAGCATAATTCAATGACACTAGTATATTCACATTTTTGTGCAACTATCACCAGAACTAGTCCATGATTCCAAACTGATCTCGGCATATTTAAACAATAATTTCCTATTCCCTTCACTTTTAGTCCATGGTAACCACTCTTCTATTTTCTGTCTCCATGTATTTAACTATTCTTAGTATCTCATAGAGTTGAATCATATAATATTTGTTTTTTACTGTCTGTCCTATTGATCCATGTTGTAACATGTATCATAATTATCTTAATTTTTATGTCTGGATAATATTTTATTGTATATATGTTCCACATTTTGTTAGTCCACTTATCTGGTTTTTTTTGTTTTTGTTTTTGTTTTTTGAGTTGGAGTCTCACTCTGTCACCCAGACTGGAGTGCAGTGGCCGCTCTTGGCCACCGCAGCCTCGACCTGCTGGGCTCCAGCAATCCTTCCGCTTCAGCCTTCCAAGTAGCTGGAACTACTACCATGCCTGGCTAATTTTTTGATTTATTGTCGAGATGAGGTCTCGCCAAGTTGTCCAGTCGGGTCTCGAACCCGCGGGTTCAGGCAATCCACTAACCTCAGCCTCCCAAAGTGCTGGGATTACAGGCTGAGCCACTGAGCCCGGCTCACTTATATGTTGATGGACATTAGCATTGTTTCAATATTTTGGCTGTTGTGAATAATGCTGCCATGAGCATTGGTGCATATCTGCTTGCATTTCTGCCCTCAATTTTTTTTTGTGTGTGTGTAGACCCAGATATAGAATTGACTGATCAAATGCTAATTGTATGTTCGATTTTTGAGGAATCATCATATTGTTTCCCATTTTATAGTCCTATTAGCAATGCAGAAATGTTCTAATTTCTCCATATACCAGCCAATTCTTTCTTTCTTTCTTTCTTTCTTTCTTTCTTTCTTTCTTTCTTTCTTTCTTTCTTTCTTTCTTTCTTTCTTTCTTTCTTTCTTTCTTTTCTTCCTTCCTTCTTTAACAGACACCCTACTGAATGAATGTGAAGTGGTACCTCATTGTGATTCTGATTTGCATTTCCCTAGTGATTAATGATATTGGGCATGTTTTATGTGCATTTTGGCCGTTTCCATATCTTTTCAGAGAAATATCTATTCCAGTCCTTTGCACATTTTTGAGTTGTGTTTTGGTTGTTGTTAAGTTATAGCAGTTCTTTATGTATTCTAGCAGACACATGATTCTCAAGTGTTTTCTTCTATTTTGTGTGTTGCCTTTTTATACCTTTGATTCACAGGAGTTTTTCTTCGGGATGAAGTATGGCTTATCTATTTTTTTTATTTGCTTCCTGTGCTTTTGGTATCATACACAAGAAATCATTAATACACGAATTTCAAGTTTGGAAGAACCTGGATAGGGAAAGGGCCAGCAAAATGACATGGACTTTTCTACCATTTTTTATATGGCTCTTTTTTCTTTTCTTTTTTAAAAATTTTTATTTTTTTGGAGTTGGAGTCTCACTCTGTCGCCCAGACTGGAGTGCAGCGGCCACTCCCGGCCACTGCAGCCTCAACCCGCTGGGCTCCGGCGATCCTTCTGCCTCAACCTTCCGAGTAGCCGGAATTACAGGCACGCACTACCATACCCGGCTGATTTTTTGATTTATTGTAGAGATGAGGTCTCGCCAAGTTGCCCAGGCGGGTCTCGAACCCGCAGGCTCAGGCAGTTCACTCACCTTGGCCTCCCGAAGCGAGGGATTACAGGCTGAGCCACAGAGCCCGGCGGCTCTTTTTTCTTGATTGATCCTTTGCTTGGTTGCTGTAGATCTTTGACTGCTTTCCAGAGCTTCGGTAAGATTATTTTTATCCATATTCTCGTTGCTTTTTGATGTCTTCATGGAAGGAGCAAGGACTTAAAACTCCCTAATCTGCTATTTTGCTTAATTCTCCAAGTTTTTAATCCTGACTCTATGACATTCACTGAGCCTTGAATACTCATTTATCTAATTTGCCAACTGACAATCATCTCTGACTTGCAGGTTCTTGTATTTTATATTATTAAATATCTTATATTTAAGGTATGTATCATAAGGATTGGCATGGTGAAAGCTCCTATAATAGCAGCAATCACTTGGATCTTATTTTATTGCCATCCAAGCACAACTTTGGAGAAGATAATACTCCATGTTTCATCACTAACACCATTACAGATTGAGAGAACAATGGAGGAAGCCTTCTGCAGTCTGCTAATGCTAAGTTACATGTCATCTGATAGAAGTAGTTGCACTCTTTATTGATCCTAAATTGATGGGTGTTTGCATAACTCTGAGGCAGAGGATAACTTTCTAATCTTATTTCTACCAGGGGGCTCTTCTACTTGGGCATTTTGCCATGGCATCTGGACCTAAAATGTTGGCTCCCATTTGTCTCGTGGAAAATAACAATAATCACCTGTCAGTGAACCAGCAAGCTATAGAGATTCTTGAAAAGATTGCTCAACCAGTGGTGGTGGTGGGCATTGTAGGACTATACCGTACAGGGAAATCCTATCTGATGAACCGTCTGGCAGGACAAAACCATGGTGAGTGGATTCCTCTGGCACAAGCCAAGTATTTGATTTTAGCTATGTCTCAGAATCGGAGAATCCAACTCCTCTCAATAAGCCAACTTTCTCATTCTAATTTTAACCATCAAAACATCATTAACTTACTGTAATCTATTTCCATATTCTTTCCTTTACTTCCATTAAGGAAAATCTCTCCTACTAGTGCTCAGAATCCTACCTTGTCTTACAAACTGAAACTCAGGCTCCTGTAATTGTGTCTTTTTTCTTTCATATTATATTTTGCTTTCTTTATGTGATATTCCCTTCAACATCTAAAGATGTTTGAATACATTTCGCCTTGAAAATGCTTCCTGAATTTCACATACCATATGGCTACCAACTCCTATTTTGTTTTTGTGTTTGGCTTTGTTTTAAATTGTTTTTCAATGCACAAAATGTTATCTCAATTTTATTTTTGTCGTTTTCCCTCTGTGTCTCAATCTACTGCTCTCTGACTTTGAACCCCTTTGAACTTTCAAGATTCCTTGTCACGGTTATCAGTGACCTCCATTATGTCTGATTCATGGATTCCTTCTTGTCTCCATCTTGAGCCCTTGCTTGGCATCACTCTCATATTTAATGTCCCTTGTTTTTTGAAATAGGTGACTCGCAAAGTAAGCCATTATTAACAAAACAGAGAGAGCACTATCTTGTATGCTAGTGGAGGAGTTACCATCCCAGAAGTCTGATCTTGTAGCTCAGGACTGTAGTGATCTCCTGTCAGTGTGTGCATTGCTTCTTTTTTTTTCCATTGCAGGCTTTTCTCTGGGCTCCACGGTGCAGTCTCAAACCAAAGGCATCTGGATGTGGTGTGTTCCCCATCCCTCCAAACCGAATGTCACTCTAGTCCTCCTGGACACCGAGGGTCTGGGCGATGTGGAAAAGGTAAGGCAGAGATTCTCAGAAAGATTCTTTTTTTATTTTGTACTTTCCCCTTATCTTGTTCCCTTGTAAATTAACTACTGGAATCTATTTGTGAAGCCTAGGAAACCAACTATAATGAATGATCCAAACTGTGTGTATTTTTCTCACCCTTAGACAAGAACAGATATCATGGCATTCTAGGTAAAATACTCTCTTATTTCTTGGCAACGGGGTGAACAATTTGGTTCAACTTAATGAAAACTCCTTGGGCATCTATGTTCAGGGCTCTAGACTGAGTAGATATAAGAACAGATGCTAGTGAATAAATAAAGATTCTGTCCTCTAAGAGCCTTTAGTCTCTCTGAGGAGACCACATATATGCTCTGAGATAAATATAGCATACCTGGGAAAAATCAGGTTTTTCAGAGGGAAAAGAAAGGCTCCAATGCAATTCATGATCTCTGTCAATTTTATGGGAAATACTGTTGCTTGGATGACCCTTTGGGGTTATTTTGTGATGAGACAAGGGCACTAGGCCTTCCTCCCTGGTGCTGATTAGAGATCTGCCCTAAAAGCCCTTTTTTATTAAGAGGGCTGACACTCTAGCACTGTCGTCCATCAGCACTTCTAGTACCTGGGGGAATGAGTTCTTCAATCTTGAAAGGTGATCCTGTGTTAGGTCTTTGTGGCTTATACTTGCAGTCCCAGACTTTTAGGAGGCCAGGACAGGAGAATCGCTTGAGCCCAGGAGTACAAGACCTGCTTAGGCAAGGCCTCGACTCTACAAAAAATAGAAAAAAAAATTAACGAGGCATAGTGACACACACCTGTAGTTCAAGCTACTTTCAAGGTTGAGGCAGAAAGTTCATCTGGGCCCAGGATATTGAGGCTGTGGTGAGCTGTGATGAGCTATGATTTTGCCACTGCACTTCGGCCAGGGAGAGTGAGACCCCTATTGAAAATCAAAAACAAATAAATGAAATGAAAATGTTATGTAGACAGCATATCCCAGTTCTCACCATGTGCAGTTATGTATAAAGGTGCCTCGATCGGAAACAGGAGAGGTGTGAACGCATTCTCAGGGGATGAGGAAAGGCTTCTGATCCACCTTCTGGATAAACACATGAAGTATGCATTTGGGAGTTGGAGTTAAGAGAATAAAGTTTCAATTTCTTGTTGGGAATTTCATCACCTACCCACAGATCATTCTGGAAGGCTTTGAGGTACTTCTTACTGGGCCGGTTCTTTAAAAGTATGTGTTTGCCTTAAAAAATACATTTTAATGAATAATTGGCATTTAGCTTCCTGAGAATGGATAAAATTAACAATTTTTTGTCTTATTTTGAGATTTATTTGGAAATAATATATAAATCTGTGATTTTCATTTCTGCCCAGGCAGAAGTTAAAAATTCTGTGTTTATTCTTCAGCTATAGTGAGGTATAATTACCAAATAAAGATTGTATATAATTTGATATTTTAATACATGCATACTGGGCAAAATGATCACCAAGACAATAATATACCTATCGAGACAAATAATCAAGACACATAATATATCTATCACCTCAGTATTTAGTATACTTTTATTTTCTCTCTGTGATGAGAATGCTTAAGATCAATCCTCTTGGTAAAATTCAAGTTAACAGTATATATAGTATTTTCCTATAGTCATCATATATATAGTATTTTCCTATAGTACAGATATCTGATTGAAATAGTGGCTTCATTTCATTTGGAATCATACATAAAAGTGAGATTGCTGGTTCATATGGTAGTTGTTTTTTTTTAAATATTTTGAGGAGACCTCATACCGTTTTCCATCGTAGCTGTACCAATTTACACTCCAAACAATAGCATACAAAGTTTCCCTTCGTTAAATATTATTGCCAACAATTGTTATTTTTATCTTTTTGGTAATAGCCATCTTAATAGATGTTAGGTGATATTTTCTGTTTTTTAAATTTGTATTTCCTTGATGATTAGCACCATTTTCTATACCTGTTGGCCATTTGTATTTCTGCTTTTGAGAAATGTGTATTCAAATCCTTCACTCATTTTTAATCGGATTAGTTGTTATTTTGTTATTGAGATGTATGATTTCCTTATATATTTTGAATAGTAACCCCTTATCAAATCTATGACTTTGCAAATATTTTCACTGTGTTGATTGTTTCTTTTTTTGTGCAGAAGTTTTTGAGTTTGATGCAGTCCCTCTTTTCTAATACTGCTGGTGCTTTTTTTCATTTCCAAAACAGTGATTGCCAAATCAAGAAGCTTTGCTCCTGTGTTTTCTTCTGGTAGTGTAATGGTTTCATGTCTTCCCCCTCCTCCTGTCTAACTAAAAATTTGTATTCTTTGACCACATCTCTCAACCTTCCCCTACCTTCCATATCCTGTCCCCCTACCCAGCCCCAGGTAACCATCATTTTACTTTCTACTACTATGAGTTCAACTTTTTAGCATTCCACGTATAAGCAAGATTTGAAGTATTTGTCTTTCTTTGCTTGGTTTATTTAATTTACTGTAGTGTCTTTCCGGTTCATCCAAGTTCAGGATTTCTTGTTTATTTGTTTATTGTGTTGGGGTCTTGCTCTATTCCCCAGGCTGGAACGGAGTGGCAAGATCACAGCTCACTGCAGGTTTAACCTCCTTGGCCTAAGTGATTCTCCTGCCTAGCCCCTGAAGTTTGGACTAAAAGTATATGCCACCACAACTGGCTAATTGTTTTGATTTTTTAAAATGTTTTTAGAAACGAGGTCTTGCTATTTGCCTAGGCTGTTGATGAACTCTTGGGCGCAAATTATCTTTCTACCTGGGTCTACCAAAATGCTGGGATTACAGACATGAGGTACCACACCCGTCAATTTTCTTCATTTCTTAAGGTTGAATAGTATGGGATTCTGCATATACACCACTTCAAAAACAATCTATTCATCAGTTGATGGAAATTTTTTTTAACTTTTAATTTTAAATATGTGACGTACAATTTAGGGTTAGGTATACATATGTTCATTAGGTAGGTACGCTTGTTGATGAGGTGTGCCCTCCCGCCCCCGCCTGGTAGTTTCCTACTACTACCAATCCTGCCCCCACCCCCCTCTGGCATTTCCCACTACTGCCAAACCCTTTTTTATAGTATTACGATAGTTCAAGGTCCACTTACGAGCGAGAACATCTGATACTCGAATACTTGTTTTTGCGATAGATCACTCAGTTTATAGCCTCTAAGTCCATCCAAGGTGCTGCAAAGTTCATGGAAAATTAAGTTGACTCTATGCCTTGGCCATGGTGAATAATACTACAATAAACATTGGAGTGTAGATATCTCTTTGACATACTCATTCTATTTGCTTTGAATGTATACACAGTAGTGGCATTTCTGAATCCTGTTTCTGGTTTTCACTTAAGTCTTTAACTAATTCTGAATAGGTTTTTGTGTATGGTGTATAATAAGGTTCAAATTTTGCTCTTGTGCA